>NC_137462.1:262324285-262924285 GCF_964235325.1 Thermobia domestica | reverse complement strand
ACTCAACTCCGAGTCACTTCGAGTGCTCCGAAGAAAGCCGAAGGATCGCGGCCGAAGAGCCACGACCGGTTTCTCTTCAAGGCGACCTGTCGGGGTTTGACATGAAAATGGCAGTCATGACACGTCATGTGTGAAATAAAGAAGACAACCTAATAAATTTCAAACGTCAAAGTCTGAAAAGAAACTTTGTGGACCACGGCACGGTAAGAAACAGCACACTGTGTGAGAATTAACCTTAAAAGGTTTAGGCTGTTGTAAATCTCATGAAATTCTAACTGACGTTTTGCTTCAAGGTGAAATCCGTTTATATATTTCAATGGATTGGCTTCTAAGAATAACCTACGGAGATGAATGACTTTTCTGTGTAGATTTAATTTGACTAAATTCTGAGGAATTAACATTCTAATTTTATATTAAAGATTGCATGGTCTTCAAAATTACAAGAAGTAAGCAGGATTTTTGATCACCCATTACCGATTGGTATTTGATCATTCTTAACGGTATAAATTGCTGCATTGTCACTACTGAAGTCCAACCTAGCTTGGATATTGGCATACAATTGTTAAATATCTAGCAAGTAAAACAGTTAAACTAAACTAACTAAAAATATTGTTCTAAATCTTTTTCAACCAACAATTGATTTTTTCTTAAAACTTATTTAAGCGTTATATCAGTAACTACACCATTGATATAAGTACGTATGGATGAGTGTTTTAATATTGTCGCTTATATTTCGAATATTGGGTGTTACATATTTCCAATAAAACATTTAAATAGCACGAAGATTTAGTCTGATGGGGAAACTTTTCAATCATACTTCGACATCAAAGACTGTTATGAAATTACGTAAACTTCAATATGATTACCTCTTCCTAAATTCCCCCCCCCCCTGAATAGTAAATATTCATTTTATGTCGTTATTTCATTTAAATTGTTTCAAGTTATCGCAATTAAATTGGAGACATTGACAACCACTGTTCAACCGAGGGTTGAAAAATTTAAAAAAAGTAAATTTTTGTATATTACTTGTGTGCAATGACAACTGTTTATATTGGATGCAATAGTGAATGTAGTTAATTTTCAGAACACAGATGCACCGATTCTTTAACTACTCATGTGAAACATATGTAACTTCAGGGTATTTAACAAAACAAATATTTCACCGTTAAAAAATACATTGCGTTTATGGAAATTCATTAAAAGAAGGAATTTTACAATGTTTCTTTTTAAACGTTTGCGATTAAAGTAACGAATGAACTGTCCATACCAATATGTTGCGGCTTTATTCAAGCATATTATATATATAAAACAAATTATATTAAAATTCCCATACTCTATGATTAACTGTATAAAATACAGCGCAATTCATAAAAAGTTTTATTAATTTATTAGTTTAAAACTTCTTTAAATTATGTTAGAAATATGATATTGCATTCGACTACCGTAGTAACTTGAGAATAAATCTGGGAGCCCTGGCGGAACTTACTATATCACCATCAATATCAACTACTAGTAATGAAAACCCTTCCCCGCTGGTTTATTGGCTAGCGCGTGTGATTTTGATGTACGTGGTGCTGGGTTCGATTATGGTGGGAAACCATAAGGAATCAAATCATCCACTTTCATCAATTATCCGTCTCCTTTAGCTTAAAGAGTATAACTGTGAAACATTAAAATAAAACAAAAATATTAGTTATGAAAAAACACAAAAAGTAAGTAGGTATGTAGTACTTCTTCCGAGATCGTTTTGTGTTTTGGTAGGAATATACAGTATGTGTATGAAAACACAGTGGATTAGAAATTTTAGTATTACGAACAAAAAAAAGATTGTAACCGTACTTTTCTAACGAAAATAGTAAATTTTTGATAATGAGATAACAGTCTTTCATCTAAAGAAGGACGAGAAAGCATTGAAATGTGATGCCTTGAACGTCCATCGATGCTAGCAAATTTCTATTTGATTTGACAAATATAGAAACACTTGTTACTCATATAGCACTTGTCAGAGGACCACAAGGCAAACAAACATCCGATCATATAAACGTAACGTATTAATTGCTGTTAAATAATCAAGTATGGAAAAGCTAATAAAGTCAATAGTCAATATTTATATCCTAAGACTATATATTGTTGCCGTAAAATAATTTGGTAACGATGCGTGTTTTCACGTTTTTGGCTAACGGAATTTTCATCACTGCAGATGATGGGATGCCGAAAAATCTCAATATTATTGTGGAAACAGCACTACATTGTGGAAAAAGTTAGTGTTTTGGTATTCAGGTCTGGTTTCAGAATTCCTGTTTTCGTTCTAATCGACCATGTTCACTAGGTTTATGGTAGAATATTTTGAAATTTGTGGAGTAGCTTGATATAGTGTTCACGAAAGGCTGTTATAAATAAACTTGTGCTACATACACATCGAATGCTCTCGTGCAACTTTTAGTCCACTTCCTTTGTGGCTGAATAATTTCAAAACAGCTATAATATCCTGGTTCATCTTACCTATCCTCTCCGGAGCTTTTATAGGACAACTTGGAGGGTAGTGTATAGAAATTCTCCAGGCATATTGGATATAACGCGCAGAATCATCTGTAGGAAATTGACAGATGCTATGATTCTTTCATTACACCCAACGTTACAAAATATAGTACAACGGCTGAAATTGTGTTTACATGAATATGAAACGTTATTTTCAACATTTTAAATGATCCTTCAATATTTACCCAATAATACAGAAGTGTTTGTTTAAAATTTATAAGTTAATAAAATTGTAATTTTTTACATTGAACATCGTTACGTATAGTATGATAGCTCATGTTCCTTCTTTGTTATCAAAACTTTCAAGTGGTTTAATTATTTATGCTCTGATATCAATTATAAGTCTGATTGTAACATTACTCAAATGTAATTATGTTCTACCATTTTATCAATTACGACTGTTTTTGAAAACACTGTTACTGAAAACAACTGCTAATCATTTCCATGATCATTAATTTGTGAGACTGTGATAACTGGCTTTATTAATGTCCAATACAATGCTAATACATCGATTACGTTGTATTGACAAATTCTCAATGCTTTACGTACACGCAATGATACTTAAATTTTATGATGATCTTTTTTTTTGCAAGGTTTACGACTAATTTAAAACAGAGAAAATATCACTTATTTACGGATTTTACGCTATTTTCCCCGTTGTCCTAATTAGTTGGTTGATGGTTTGTACGTGTCTTTGTGTGAGAAAAACCACAAGTGTACAAACAACAAACGCAAAATTAGCAATTACATGCTGGATCAGTGATAACGAAATACGCACAAGGTGGAAAGGAGAGGGTCAAAGGGAGGGGGGCAGAGAAATCATCCATTGTCGCGGTGGACCAATTACTCATCACAGTTTACTCTAATCGTTATCATTAGCTCTCTTGGTCATTTGAAATACTGACGACGCTCTAAGGGCTGCAGACATTGTTCATGATCTCTCTCTTCTCTGATGTTTTCTGATTACATATTCAGCACTACTACACTACAACTGTATGTACAAATACACAGAGCTATTCGTGTCTTTGTATGCTGTTACATGTTTTTTGTAACAGAACACATGGGAAATAGAAACAGACTATCAGTAGGGTTGGTATCTAATGATGTTCTCATATGATTTCAATAACGTTACCTTAATTTGAAAACAACAATTATTCCTTCTAGAGAATGGACGTTCTATGAATTCTAATTGAGAACAGATTAACCGAGGACAATTTAATTATATTCTGTTGCACATCCAAAAGACGTAGTGTGCAAGCGGGTAAAATTAATTGTTTTAAAATAATAATGAAATTGTTAACATTCAAGTTAATTCTAATAACATATATCCACATTCTAATAACAACATATGCAACTAAGCGCATTCTAAACTAGTAGCTTTTTCTTCACGCTGTGAAACTACGATAAACTTCCAAACTACGGTAACTGAGTATTGAAATCAGAATTACTTTTGGTTTTAGTAGACAAGTTCAGACATCTTGGCAAGCTGACTTCATATCAATAATAGTTCGTCACTATCGTTTACAGTTTTTCCTGAACACCCTGGAATTATAAAAGTTTCATTAGATTTCACCACTGCCAGTACAAAATACTTACTTGTATCTCTTACCTTTCCATTTCTATAGAGTAAAAATGATATTAGTACCAGATCGAATTTGAGTATGTGAAGAAAGACAAACGGAACCTATCCTTTCAATGCAGAGCTAATATCAAAAAAACAGATTATTCCTACTACCATTTTTGCTTTTATGGTAATCAATGTGGAAACTAAGAATGTTTTAAATTTCTACCACTTCCGGATTGAATAGACTGAGAAAGTATTTAGAGTCTCATTTACGCATTTATCCAAAGCCTCGGAAAATGTTTAGAAGCTTTCAGTAATGAAGACGTATAGGAAAATTGAGATAAGAAAATAGATTAAACATCAAGCACACAGACCTGGAATTAATAACGTAATGGGTCACATAAGGAATATATATAATAATTCAGCCCACGAATAGGAATCTTTCATAATTATGCCCAGATAAATACTCATAACCATTGAACTTGATATTCTGAAATACATCCGTCGCATAGAGTCATCATCACATTCTATACCCTTAATTAATCTCATGCACATTATATAAATTATTTAATCGGAATATAATTATCTATGTTCATTTGCAGAATTACAGTAATCTATTCAGGATTATACAACACTTATATTCACAGGTGTTGAACTTATAAATAAAGTGATAGTGTATGACCAGCAGATATATTGTTCTCTGGAACATTTAAAGCTCTTACCAGTTTCTGATACATTACTTTAGTCAAGAGGTCTGCAATGTTATATATCATTAACATGAGTTCCCCAACTTTGAAATTGCATGTTGCAAGACCTGATAGATTCTGACGGATTTTGGATTTTTTAAACAGTAATGTTCAGTTGCATCAAATGAGGTTACTCTGTGGATAGGGATAAAACTACAGTTGATAATCGAACCGAGGATTATGTGTTACACCAACACTGATCTGAAGATTATTTCGACAAATCATCAGATTAAGATAAAGCGTCGAAAACGGGAGATTACTTCGCAATTAGCGTTTTGTAGGGAATCATGGCTGGGATTTATTTGTTCCTGTGGTTATTCTAATCGTCCCTAAGGTAAGAAAGAATGATATTTGTACTAATAATCTATCATTAACAACGATGAAACAAAGTACCAAATTTGCACTTCTTTTTATAATATTTATTTTATTAATTAGTTTATAACTTTATTGTAGTTTGTAAATTGGGGAAATTAACTTTAGGTGGCCACCTAATACAGAAAGATACAGTAATTTAAATTGCGTTGAATTTAAGAAGACTATCTTTATGAGATTCTACCCTACTTAAGCCATTCTCGGGTTCAATTATATTTTCTGATACACAAGGCTCCATTCATTCATTGAACAGACCTGTTTTCGTTTTAGATCTTTATAATTTTGCTTTATGGGAGTTACACATGACCTTGTATATTAAATACTACAGGATTAAGCATGAAAATAAATAAATTAATTCGGAGCCGTAATAAATCAGAACAGTTAACTGTGTATGCCAATAACTAGAATTACTCCCATCCTTGCACTAAATATGTTGGCACGCTCTACAAATTTTACCCACATTCTAGAAAAACCAACTATTGCTTGCTGATGCACTGTTAATCGGAAACAGAAAACAATGTTATCGAGCTTTCAACAAGGAGTAAGCAGTATTTTTTTTAAAAAAAACTCCATATCTATTTACCTGATGTGTATAGTCAACAAGTAAAAAAATGGGGGCAGATTTACTGTACTGATCCAAATATTTGTAAAATTTACAGAACAAATTTGTAATAATATTTTAATAGACCGGTGTGCAAATAACCTAAATATGTCGTGTTCCTACCTGTGCGATTGATATGTACGTAGAAATACATTCATGAAATTTTAAGCTTTAAGCACGGATTCGTCAGTAGTGTAGAAATTAAGTAGTATACGAACTAAAATGAAATATCTCAACTCGTTATTCTAATTCATGACGAAATGAATTAGAATAACGTCATGAATTCTAATTCATTTCGTTAGAATGAAATAGCGTTCTATGAATAACGCACACGCGCGAGCATAGAAGTGTCCAAGAATTAACGAATCCACACATTTGAGAAATTTACTTAGTTATTCGTTATGTTACTTTGGAACACAAATGTGCAGACAATAGAAACACATCGGGATATTACCCAAACATCTTTTGTAACGTACAAGTACATAATTCAACACGTAATGTAAGTGTTTTTATGCCATATTTGGTGTTTGCGCTGTCCTTGTTTATGTATATACTCATCACCTTTGACGCACCTGGTCCCTTCGGACCCACCCCGTCACTACTATTCAAGCCTAACTGTGCTCCTGCTGCCTGACTCGGTTAGATAATATTTGTCCCTTTTAGTATCCATCTAGCACAAGTTGGTCAATGTCTTTGCTTAGTAGTTTTTATCATGTACGCACTCTGCAGCCCTGCTAAAATGAATCTGCACATAGAAGCCAAAGTCCATATCCCAGAAATGATTGCTTAAGATGTAGGGAGCCTATTTACAGAAAATGAAGTATATATGAAATGAATTTAGGTCTGGATCCGTACAGTAAAACTGCACCAAAAATGTCAAATTTATATTATCATCGCCACTTGTTAACATGATTTTAGTAATTTATGTCGGGTTTGTATAAACTTCATTTACTTAGTTACAAGAAACATATTTACGTAGACTAGTGTTACTTGGTGGAGTAGAGTAAAACAAACTTGTGACACTAATGTAAACTTAAGCTATTTTTTTTAAAGACTGTTGCTGCGAAGCTGGTTTTCCGTGAGTGTCACCGTGGGGCCAGGTATTTTTTAACTTACCTTAATCAGAGGCGGTGTAATTTTTAATATATGTTGTTGTTTTATCTTATTGGCTCTCTATTGGCGTCTTTGTGGAAGTGCCCACCTGTGATAGACGTGGTGCCAGAATGTAAATTTACATCCTGAAGCCCGTGTACCAGCGGTGGATACTTTTTTTTTTTTTTTACATTTTACATCTGTTTAGTATAAAATAAAATTGCTAATATTTAATCATTATAAATGTATATATCTTTTACTGCTTAGTCAGATATTGCCTGCCTAAGGCAACACTCAAGCATGTTGTAGGGATATGAAGGGATATTTTCGTTGTCATCCTAGGGACAGCATAGACAAGGCGATAAAATAACCAAAGTCTCGATCAGCAACCGAATCATTAAAAAAAACACTTATTACATTAGAATTTTCACTCTCTGATTCCATCAGAACATCTGTTATTTTAATCACCTTCTATTGTGAACATGTTGAGCTGAATGATTGAGGTCAATGAAGTAAACAAAAGTGTTACCAGGCAATTTTCGATGCTGTCCCTGCGCTGACAAGAAAAATCTCTCTCCATGTGCTTACAACCTGTTTGAGTGTGCATTACGCAGAAAATGTCTGACTAAGCAGTAAAGAACGCATACAATTATAATGATTAAAAATTAGCAATCATCTTTGTGTATGAATCAATTAAACGTGTGCCAATATAGCTTTCCAAGAAACAATAAATTATATAATAAGTCTAACTTTGTAAAATAAGTAAGTAGTTAAGAGCTTTTTTAAACACGTAAAATAGCATTAAATATTTTAGGAAGCCGTGAAACATTTTCATGTGTTACATGTGGAGGCCATCTCTTCTAGAACACATATTGCATTTCACGCTATATGTGCCCGTCGGTAGAGCACGAGGCCTCGAAGAGTAAAGGTTTCGTGCCCACGGGTGATACACGTTGCCTGCTGAAGTGAGTATGGTGTGACCACCGGTGATACACGTGGCAGCGAAAGTATTAAAAAAAAGTTTACGAATCAGGATCCTGAAGGAGATTTCTTGTTGCGTAAGTGTTACATAAAAAGAATCATGGTATGATGCGGTGAGCTAGCGTAATCTAACCAAACCTACTCTACCTACATTGAAAATTATGATTAAACGTTGAGTTAATGTTACCTAAGCCAATTTGCAATAGTCTACACTACCGTACAGAACCCTAGTCCTCTGTACGCTTCTCTATGCTACTTTACATTTCAATACAAGGACCAAATGTTGGATATAAGAGAAGACAGTGTTTGTGTGAAATTTATTGTAGTTTGAGCCAAACACGATGTAAGAAAAAAAAGGTTGTTCCTTTCAAAACTCCTTTGGTTGAAAGGCCGATAAGGAAGCGTGACCCGTTAGAACATTTTTTTTAAAATTTCAATATCTGAATTCCATAAAATTAAACTGTGCCCCCTTAATATTCTGAAATATCAGAAATGTAGTATTTGATATGGCATTTTTTTAAACAATATGTTTGTCTTCGTCTCCCCGAGCGCTGAAGTTCTTTGTTCCCTTTCTTTCCATATCATATCTAGTAACTAAGAGAAGACATGCGATTTAAAACACAAGAACTTATTTAAAAGCTAAAAACTGTAAGCTTTAATTATTTGAGAACTATCTTTTTTACATTTGTGTAACAATTTATCAAAGAACAAGAAAATAAATTTAAACCATCTAATTAATAATAATAATAATGTTTAGCGTTAATATTTTGTTTAACTGCTCAAGCCGGTTCGACGTACATATTCCATATAGTAGTTACGAAATGATGCATATTCTGCCATTTGTTGTTTCCCCACATGAACAAGAACGCATGTCACTCAACGATAGACTTCAATGTGCTGCCATATGTTGATTTTCCTTGTTAATACGTTACATGCCTAAAAATGGGTCAAACACGAGGTCCTAATTTTGTACTAAGCTGTTTGGTATTTCTTGATCTGTCAAAGAAGATATCTGTCACTCGTCGTATGTTGTCATTTGAAAATTCCACGTTCCACCCTCCCTCCAAAATGTGGGCGGAGAAACCTCGTGTTTAACCCATATTTTAGGCCGTCTGTATTGTACATTGACGCTTAACACTTTTCTTATTTGATGCATAGTTCGCGAGATATTGACGTGTAACACTCAATTTGAACACTGTGCTTTGTATCTGAATGTGGAGCCATTTTCGGCAGCTATTTTGAAACAGGTTTGCCCGAAATTGAAACAAATTTTGTACTACACCGTTTGGCTTTCCATGGTCTATTAAACAAGGTATCACTCAATCTATATTCCTATTTGAAATTTTCAAGTTGGTCCCGAGGCTCCATGATGGGGGCCCTGGAGACACCGCAACAATACCATTCTACGTTGCCTATGGCTGTTTCCTTTTTCATTTTTGTTCGCCGTTTTCTACTCAGCCGTTTCTGATTTATAAGTACTGGAAATTTTATCTGATACAGGACCATTTTGGGGGGCCATCTTGAAAACGGTGCCCCATATCAAAAATTGTTTCCTACAAAAAAAAATGTTCAATTTTCCAAGCTCTTTCGAACAAGGTGTCACTCGACCTATGTTCCCGTTTGAAAATTTCACGTACACCCTCTCACCCCAAAATGGGGGCGGGAACCTCATGTTTCACTCATTTTTAGATCCCTCTGAATTGTACATTGAATCTTAATATTTTTTTATGTATAGTTCGCGAGATACTGGCTTTTAACACTTATTTTGACTCACCCTGTATATAGTGTGTTTTTAATAGTATGGGTAGGGCATAAGTGTGTTATTAGACAATTCCAGCTTCCCACATTATTAGGTCCGATAGCTGGAAGTCTACTGAACTTAGTAGTGGTTTTGACAGTAAACATACTCCCGAAGTTATCCAGTCTTTCTTTACCATTTCTGTTTACTTTTTGTTTACGGTCCATTTTGAACTTATTAACTAAAATAGATATCTCTATAATTGAATGTTTCGCGGTTATGGCCTACATGTAAAAGAGAGATTATTAATGAAAAGTCAGTGACTGAAAGGATTAGTGGAATGACAATGCGGGAGGCACAGAAAAACTTAGTAGAGCCCAGTGGATACAATGGTTTTTACCACAAACACATTTAATGTTTGCATCGAATCAATTACTCAACGTGCAAGAGTGAAGTTGTCTACCACAAAGTCTCTTATTGTGGGCTATGTTCTATTTTTAATGTTACAGTAAGTTTTTTTTTTTTTTTTCTCTACAGGTAATTATTTTAAAAAATATATCTGTATTCTACTCTAGAATAGCACTAGTGATTCCAAACTCGAAAATGGTCGTGAATTACTAGTTTCTACGAAATATTTTACTAATTTTTGTGTGTGTCATTTTGCAAATACAACGTATTTGTAGTACTTGTTAGTCAAACATTAGAAGGCTTGTCTATTGAGTATCACAGAGACGAAATCAATCGTACCTCGAGGGTGTCTTTTTGGATGGGTGGGGGGAGAAGACATGTTTTAACAGATAATTGTATCATAATTTCGAAATTGAATAAGTTGAGATACAAAACTAACGACTAAAAAGGAATGAAATTGGTGTTTCTTTAGAATGGAATTGACAAATTACCTTACACCATGAACTTTATGCGATAACTCTGAAGTTTTCTTTTAGCAAAGATGGTTCTAGTATTTCCTTCCAACATTTAACGCATCCATTAATGTGATAAAGGAAATTAAAGCAAGTTATCTTCAAACGATATGCTTACTTTTCATAAAAACTTTAAGAGGTGCATACGTTAACTTGGTTTTTAATGCTTCATCACGATATGCATAATTCACAAATCATTACCTCATGTTCTTGTTTCGTAGGATCATACACACAGCAACATCAAGTTTGACACACTACAAACAGATATACACGTAACACTAGCAGTTTATCTTTTGGAATAATAGAGAATTTATGGTGTTAATTTCAAAATAATGTATTCGGTTACCCGAGTGACAGAAGAAGAAAACGGGAAGCACGATAAGGCAAGCCGCCGAGTAAGATAAGATATGCATCTCTCTTCCGTTAACGTTCTTAAAGCGAGCACAAGAGAGCAACTAGTATTCGACTTGATACGAATTTCTCTCTCTTTTCGTTTATCTGTCTCTCTGTTCTCTGGTAAATTCCGTAAGATTGGTCTTAATTTAATTAATTTAGCATGTATTTTCTTTAAGTCTTTGGGAATAAGCTTTCGGATTCCGGTGGTACGAAATATAAGGAAACCAGTTTTCATTTCTTTGAAATTATTATGAAATTATGAATGAATACAATGTATATATTGCTTATGGATTCCCAATAATTCTGACGTCTTATGATGTAATGAGTTGAGGATAATTCTAAAACAAAAAAGTCTTTTTCTTGTAACGATGTTAGGACTAGTAGCGTCAAGTGTGGCGATAATTGGAACTAGACTTCAAACCGAAATGAGAGGGAATAACCAGCTGCACTTTTTGACTGGTCATCAAACTAGCTTTATCTAATTTCAGAATTATAGTAAGTGAACGAACTGTATTCCGTATTAACGAGAAGTTACATTTATTGTGATTCATCTGTAAATATTATTTCTATAAGTGAGATTAACATGGGTTTTGCATTTGCTATTCAATGTAGATATTTCAGAAACATGGACAGTATTGAGTATAACTCTCTATAGCTACATTTGTAAATAGAATATATATATATATATATATATATATATATATATATATATATATATATATATATATAGGGTGTTCCAGAGCGACCCAGGGCCTACCTTTTGCTCGAGAACGATACATGCTACCAAGTTGAAATAAAAAAAATGCATGACAAATGTGGGTCCAAAGAATCCGTAGAAATTATTTACAAAATCCCGAAAGCCTCCCTTCCTGGTGTAATGCGATTGCGATTTTCAAATCGGAACGATATCTTTCGAATGCACATTCGAAAAGGTTGGGGAAAATAAGATTGCCCTATGAAATATTTGTCCGTACTATCTACCGTTTTCCGTGTACCATGTTTCTTTCAATGCGCGAAATAGAGTATACAGAGTTTACTAATTAAGATAATGTAAGCACCGTCACAATTTCTGGAAGTGCAAGACATACGCTTTCCAATGATATGCCACATGGTGACTCAGTATCTAAAAAGAAAAAAAATAAAAGAAGAAACTGCGTTACCCAAAAAAAGGGGGTCCAAAGTAAGGCCAGAACTCGAAAATTTCAAGCGGAAAGGGTCGAACGGAAAGGTCGACTAATACCTCGTTGCAAAAGTCTCTGCAAATGTTAAATCGAACATGATTTTGGAACCTACTAACCACTTTCAACATGGCGACCGTTGCAATATCGAAACCCTGAATTTCTGGTTAGTCAAGAAGAAATAAAACGTACTAGTGAAGTTGTCCACTTGACCAAAAAAGGGCGAACACGTAATAGTATCACAAAGAAGTAAGTTCCATTTGATTACCCGTAAGCTTTTCACACTGCCCGGTTCAACGCAAGTTATATCGCACAGGTGGAGGTGTGCCTAGCTCTTCTACCAGTTTTAGTGTGCTTCCACTGATAATATGAATACGCCACCCCAATCTTGGTCTCATTCACCGTTATCTGTTGCAAGACGTTGCGTCGTCGAAGGGAATGTGCGAAAAGTCTGGATTTGTTAACGTACAGTCCTCGTGGTCGTGTGCATTTCTATCTATTACTTTGCATTGGCAAATCGTGGCATGTAAGTTGAAATGCCTTTCACAAACGAAGAAGCATTTGATATGCTGATGGTGTTGGGTGAGTGCCAACGAAATAGTTCCGCTGCTGCTCGTGTGTATGCTACTAGGTATCCCCGATCGAGAACGTAGTTCAAGACATGTGTTTCGCAACCTTGCCGAACGTTCTACGCAGAAGTGGAAATGTTGAGCTTTCTAGCAGTCACAGGAATGAACGCATAGCTCAGCATGTTCGAGATTATAGGTCTGATGATGTACTTGAAGCCTTCCATGTTAATCCTCACATGAGTACCAGGGAAGTTGTTGGTGTCAGCGCAACTACGGTATCAATGATTTTGAAGAGTAACACATTTCATTCATATCATATGTCCTTGCATCAAGAGCTACATGGCACTGATTTCGAAACCAGGCTCGAATTTTGCATGTGGTCTCAAGCTCAAATGCATGCAAATGCTCTATTCTTTGACGAAATAGTGTTGTGGCCTGATAAGGCTACATTTAAAAGTGATAGTCAGGTAAATCGTTACAACATGCATTATTGGGCCGCCGTAAACCCACAGTGGATGCAAGAGGTTGATCAGCAACGTAGATGGTCTGTCAATGTGTGGTGTGGAATCATCGGCGGCAGAATAATTGGACCTCATGTTTTAAAGCGAGTCTTACGGGTGCTGTTTACCGTACATTTCTGCAAGAACAATTGCCTATTCTTGTCGAAGACGTCCCCTTACATATCAGGACACAAAAGTGGCTACAACAAGATGGTTACCCAGCACATTTTGAACTGACAGCGAGGAATCAGGTGAATGCAATGTTTATGATCGCTGGGTAGGTAGGGGTGGACCTGTGCCCTGGCCTCCTAGGTTACCAGACCTAACGTGTTTAGATTATTATCTATGGGAATGACTTAAAGAAATCGTTTATCAACATCGCTCCACAACAAGGGACAACATGATGGAGCGCATAGTTGCTGCATGCAGGCAGACAGTCTTGGGAAGTAACGTAACGCAAGTAACGTTTCCTAGTAACGCGTTACATTTTTCCCAAAGTAACTGTAACCGTAACGCGTTACAACTTTTTAAGTAACGTACCTAGTTTGCGTTACTTTTTTCGCGTTACATTTCGGATGAATAACTACAATACATGTATATTTTTTTCGGAAACAATTTTTTCTTCCCTGTACGTGAATTTTTCAGAATGGAACAATGGAGCATGAACTACGTATGTCAGTGACCAACAGTCGGTTACTGACACACAAGGGCGCCCATCAGGGGGGAGGGGGGGTGCTTGCCCACCCTAAGATGAAATTGTACTTGGAAATATCGAAAACCCAATAGAATTTTTACATTAGTTACAGCAAAATTTGAAACTATAGTTGAAACGTTGCCTATACTTGCCCCCCTTGGAAACCACAACATGGGCGCCCTTGCTGACACACAAAGAAACAGATAAGATCATAGTGCCACTTGCTGTTTTTGGAAGATGAGGAGAGCCTCAGGGAAATCATGTGTACTGATTGCAAGCACCTGGAAGATTTTGTCGTAGATTTTGACAGCTCAAAATCAATAAATTCAGTGAGTGAACTACGAGTGCAATGGTACCGATAGTCTGTTTTACTTTGATTGGTGTTGTTTTTATAAAGATGGAGAACGAAAATATTTTATCGTTCGAACATTTGAAAGAACACTTTTTCTTAAAAGCTGAAGATGATGGTGGACAGAATTTAAAAGTAAAGTGGTGTCCCGGTGAGAAATATGTATCAACAACTAGGGTGTCATAATTAACAATATACAGTAAGGAGTTAATATGAATAAACTGTGTTCTGATGAGCAGGCCTACTTTATTGATGTGATGTTGATGGTAAGTAATATTACAGTTCTTTAAATCAGTTTGCGTATCCTAAAGTCCCGTTGATTATAGAGTTTGGAACAATTAGCTTTAAAAAGCATGTATCGACTTTAGTTACTGGCAAGTTTTGATTCACCCCCAGTTCATATGTTCTCATTTTATTAATTGTAATGTAATGTTTCTCTATATTCTGTATTTTAAATTTTACATAACAACATTGTTATTATTATATAATTAATATAGCAGAATAATAATAAGCAACCATTTTTTCTAACGCATAGGGATGGCACGAGTCAAATTAAAAATCGACTCGAATTCAAGTCGAGTTTCAAGTCGAGTCAAAGGTTATATTCTCGAGTCGAGTTCCGAGCCAATTCACTGTCTTTGGCGTCGAGTTTCGAGTCGAGTCGAGTTTGATAAATGGCTCACTCGTTTTAACTCGTTTTGAAATCATAGCCTGATTACACTAGAAAGAGAAAGCTATGAGAAATATAAGCTAAGCAGTAATATGGAATACTGTTAGTGTTGCTCACAAGAGGGGTCATTGCTCGCGTCTCGTCTCGTCTCGATAGCGAGACCACAAGAGATTTTTTTAAAATAACAAGCTCAGCTCGGCTCGGCTCAAGTGAGCCGATGGCTCGAGCCGGCTCGCTTAGGGTGAACCATCGGCTCGAGCTGACTTGCTTGGAATGAGCCATCTGCTTGGTTCAGCTCAACTGAGCTAAGGGCTCAAGCTCACTTCTCGGTTCGGGTCGATAGTAAATGAGTTGTGAGCCGAGCTGCTCGAGTCGTTGGCAATTCTAAACCTGGGCCGACCACGTTTTCAAGATATTTGACCAGTTCCTTATAAATTTCAACAATGTTTGGCTCGAGCCCGAATACTCAACTTAGATTCTCAACCCAAATTCAGAAGTTCGTGAACAATGTCCTTGACTCTTAGACTCCACGACTACCGAGTTTAGCAATCAACTACTTTTTTAATATTCAAATACAAACCGCCTATCTTTAATGTTTATACACAGTGTTGTTATAATAATAATAATAATAATAATAATAATAATAATAATAATAATAATAATAATAATAATAAAAGTTATAGTAGTAGTATCACTGATAATATTTATATTGTCTATGTAAGATACTTGAAGAGAGTACTCGAAACTACACACAAGACTTGGCTCGACTCGACTCGACACTCGACCCGAATTCGAGTCGAGTTGGAGGAAACTTTTCAAGCTGAGTTCTCGGCTCGAGCTCAAAGATGTCTGTTTCTAGTCGAATCGAGCTTCAAAGAAGACTCGCTCGTGCCCATCCCTACGAGTAACGCAGTATGGCATTTTAGTCAATGTTACATTATATAAAAATGTTCATATAGTCAAGTAAAAATTTGTCATTGCATTTACATGAAGCGATTCAGAACGTGCAATAATAATAATAATAATAATAATAATAATAATAATAATAATAATAATAATAATAATAATAATAATAATAATAATAGCGGGATAGTAATAGTAGTACGGAAAATTGAAGTAATAAGATTTGTTTCACATATTCAAAGTTTCGCACCTAAAAGTAACGCGTTACTTTCGAAGTAAAGTAACAGTTACTTTCTTGGAGCAACTAACGCGTTACATTTTAAGAGAAAGTAAAGTAACTTGTAACGCGTTACATTTTTACAAGTAACTTACCCAACACTGCAGGCAGATTAGTAAGGAGGAAATTATTGCGGCACAGAATCATTTCAGTTATCGTGTGGATGCATTGAGGCACAGGGCAGGCATTTCGAACATCTACTGTAAGTTGGTAAATGTCCATCGAAGTCAGTGCTTTACTTATTCTTTTCGTTTTCGGTCATTATTCGTTTATCATTGTGTTTCGTTTTTATTTTTATTTCACGTAAGACTAATGCACAATCTTTTGTCAAGCAACGTTGTGGCAACCATTTTCTGTACAATGAAGGACGTTTTCAGTTGGCAAAGCAGCCGTTAAACACGCCAACGAATTTCTTATTGTGAGTAGAAATCGTTGCCAGTCCTAAGCCCGGAAGAAGTGTAAAGGGCGGTCCAACTTACATTATTTCTTCATGACGAACCAAAAATTTAGGGTTTCGATATTATGGTCGCCATGTTGAAAGTGGTTAATGGATTCCAAAATCGTGTTCGAATTCTTTTAACATTGCAGAGACCTTTGCAACGAGGTATTACTCGACCCCCCTTTCCATTTGAAATTTTCGAGTTCTGACCTTACTTTGGACCCTCTTTTTTGGGTCACGCAGTTTCTTCTTCTTCTTTTTTTAACCCTGAGTCACCATGTGGCATATCATTGGAAAGCGTGTGTTTTGCACTTTTCGAAACGATGACGGTGCTTACATGATCTTAATTAGTAAACTCCGTATACTCTATTTCAAGCACCTTCATTTTTTGAAAAAAAAAAAAAACAAAAAAACAATTGGTACATGGAAAATGGTAGGTGGTACGGACAAATGTTTCATAGGGCAATCTTATTTTTTCCCACCTTTTCGAATGTGCATTCGAAAGATATCGTTCCGATTTGAAAATCGCAAAAACGGGGCGCGGTGTCTCTGTGGCAGAGCGTCCATGTCCGGTGCTTGGGGACCCTGGTTCGATCCCAGCTTGCGCCGTGTAGACTTTGTGGTGGACAAACATCATGGTCGTGGGTTTCCTCGGGGTTCTCTCGTTTCCTCCTACTTTCTTCATTCCACCATTTCACTCATCTCTCATCATTACTGTCTCCTTTAGCCTACCGGCATAATCGTGTGGCGTAAAACTTAAAGATTTCATTTTTGTTCAAACCTTGGTCATGTAAGTTTGTGGTGGACAACATCGTCCCCTTCGGTTTTTTCCGTTTTCTCCCTCATTCTCATTCCAAAAATTATTTCAGAATCATTCATTTGTCTTGACCATTCATATCCATTAGCCTAATGGGCATAATTGTAAGACACGATAAACTGAAAGATTCTATTTCATTTCATTTGAAAGAACAGACGTTTCATTATTTGTAGCTTCGCATTCTTTACAGGATTGGATTCTTTCGAGTCGAGATATTAGGCCTATCTATTTTCACTTAAACAAAATAAATAAAAGAATTAACCACACATTACTATCACTGCAATCCAATTTATCATTTTTCTACCGCTATAAAAGTTATAACGTGTTCCTTGTCAATCTGTTCCAAGGGAACATCATCTCCCTCTCTTTCGCCGTATCCTATATACTGTCAACAAAGTACATTAAGCAATAAAGAAATCTATGTATCTGCCACGTCGAAATAGCAATTATATTTCAGAGCTAAATTTACACTGTGTGTGTGTAGTGGCACAAAGAAACAGAAAGATCAAACGACGAAAAGGAAAAAGGTGTAAAGAATTATTTCCAGTATACGAGTAGGAAAGGAATCATCATTGTTGTACCTGCAGAAACTATCTAAGTTTGTGTTTGCTCTTTATCCCACTGTCTTTGCTAATATCATGTTAGTCTGTCTTATCTTTATCTCTAACCGTCCGATGTCATGATATTCTGTCTTATCTCTGACCATCTGATGTCATGTTACTCTGTCTTATCCTTATCTCTGACCACCTGATGTCATGTTACTCTGTCTTATCCTTATCTCTGACCACCTGATGTCATGTTACTCTGTCTTATCCTTATCTCTGACCACCTGATGTCATGTTACTCTGTCTTATCCTTATCTCTGACCGTTCTGTCTTATCCTTATCCCTGACCATCTAATGTCATGTTCCTCTATCTTATCCTTATCTATGATCGTCTGTTTTACTGAGAGTACTGGAAGGACACTATGACGTCACACAGACCGTCAAGAGGGAGTGACTGCTTTACACTATAAATGTATGCAATAGGATTTTGTAATTGACAAATTCAAATTATTTTTTCCACCCATCTTATATTGATATATTCTACAATATAAATGCTTGACGGAAAGCTTGGTACTGAACTATTTCCAATTTAAATTATAATACATTCTTTCTTTCTCCACGACAAGCTGAATTAATTTTAATTAAGTGGTTGGAATAATACAAATTTATATTAAAAAAATATATTTTAAAATTTAAGGAACACAATTTCATCTCATATATGTCATATAGAACACAATCAAAATTGGCAAATTGAAAGTGAATAGAAAAAAATAATTCAATTATTTGTCTGGTTTACGGTAAAAGTAGTTATCAGCGCTGCCTACAGAATAAATCTATAAAGTCCGCTTATAATTTTTCAATTCTTGTTACTAGTGTTGTGGTTTTCGCTTATCTTCTGCTGCAGTGTTTTCAATTCATTAACTAATTTTAAAATTATCTTCAGCAGGAATCTACTAAAGTGAAAGGGGGTGCTTGTTTTACTAAATGACATTTTAAAAACTCATGTAACTCTATGTTTGTATTTCGGAATAAAATTATAGCAAAAACTTGATTGATTTCAAGAGCGGCGATATTTTCTTTTAATTAGCTTGATTGAAAGCCTTTTACTCATGAAGCAAGATATACGGTGTATATACATATATTTCACCATACAAAGTAAATTAAAATTAAGGTTATATTTACAAATTTCCGCTTTTAACTACGACTGGATATCTCTGGTGCGTGTGGTTCCTTGTTCGATCCCAGCCGAAGTAAATTTGTGATGGGTAACATCGTTTCTGAAGTTTTCTCGGGTATCTCCCGTTTCCTCCCATTTTCTCATTCTATATATTTTTACATCATCATTCGCTTATCTTAATCGTTGTCTCTCTCAGTCTAAAATTTCATTTTTTCATTTAATCAAAAGGGCATTTAATTTCGTTTTTTATGAACTACCTTCGAAAAATTGAAATGGAATGACATTTTTTTAGTTTAACGTTCAATGTTTATACCTTTGAGGATAAGGGAAGCGAATGATTAAAGCAAGTGAATGATTATGGAAGAATTGGTGGAATGAGAAAGTGGGAGGAAACGGAAGCACTCGGGAAGCGCACGGATACGATGTTGTCTACCCCAAGCTTACTTGACCAGGGATCGAACTTGCGAACCCACGCACCAGAAGTAAGTACTCCACTATTGAGCCACTGTAAATTTCTAAAGTACCATTGGTGAAAACTCAAACAGGCAGTGGCGGATCCAGGGGGGCAATCGCCACCCCCCTAGAAGATGAAACCTTTTTTAATTTTATATATAAATAAAACCCATCTCAGAGTTTTGAGCTCTTAAAAGTAACTATAAGTACTACAATCCACTGCCCCCCCAGAAGTCCGGCCTGGATCCGTCCCTGCAAACAGGTATTAGTTTAACCAAATATAACCATTTTTCCTTAGACGTCTTAATATGCTATTTATGAATATTAGAAGGCTTATGAGACGACAAAGCCATTACGTCCAATTGTAAACAAGTATCAGAGCTGAAATAGTAAGAAATATCAAGAAGAGGTTTTTTGATATGAATTGGCTGTTTAAGCAAGAGCTTTAATCTCCAAACTTTATTCCTCTATCGAAATGAAAGTGGTACAAATCTCGAGTTTTAACAGTCATCGTCCTACTGTAAAGAAGACGTCTATAGAATTGTCCAGTTTCTCCGACAAAGAAAAGAGGACTACCTCGGGAGAGTAATGCTCCCGGAAGTAGAAACAAAAGACACGGTTCTAGTTGGTTGGCGTTATCCATTTCTTGTCACGTAGCATTCATATAGCAGAAATCAAACGCTTATTACTATCGGCTCTCGTGGCCGAGTGTACTAGCGCTACGTGCTAGTAACGAAATTTGCCTTTCGTGTGGGTTCAAACCCGGCCCAAGGAATGCTTTTTTAAATTTAAAAAAAAATCATAACACTTTTCTTTATTAAAATAAGATGAAAGTAATACTCAAAAAAGTAATTTACTTACTTTTGTGCAGATAAGTAGTAGGAACGGGTTAGAAGCCCCGCAAGGCTCCATTTGTTCCACCTTGGCCCCGATGATATAAATTTTGTGATCAACTTAAAACAACTGGCTAGGATAGCGCGTAAAACAACTGGCTAGGATAGCGCGTAAAACAGCTGGCTAAATTAGCGCGAGAAAAAAGTACTTCCGGGGGTATTACTCTCCCTAGCACGTCGTTCAAAAAAGAAGTACTTTCTTTTTCTAAAACATCAAACACTATTATTATTTTCAAAGAATTCGGTTTGTCAAAACTCCTTTGTTTAATTATCCTGTCCGTGTGTCCGTCCGCCTGTCCAGGAGACAATCAATCTCAAGAAGTACGATACTTAATGGATCATTAAATTTGGTCAGCGTGTAGAGAGGGTCAAAAGTTAACGATCAAGTTAGTTCATAGAAAATATATTCAAAGAGGAAGAGGTAGAAACCAAGCATTTCCAGTTTTTGCTTTTATCACAATAGAGTATAATCCGTAACAGATAACGAGGAACTGTTTTCTGCAATCGTACCAAGAATAAATTTCTTCTTGTTCCTTAACCTTCTGCTAAAACCGGAAGTGATGGAAATCTAAGACTTCTACTTTAACTTCCGGTTTCAATGTTGATTTCCATAAGAGCAAAAACTATAAGAGATAGCGAAGAGCGATTGTATAGAATCGATTCTAAGTACACAACAATCATCTCTTAACCCCTGTTGAAACTGGAAGAGGCAGAACTTAACTTCCGGTTTTAACGTTGATTGCCATAGAATAAAAACTAATAAATAGCGTGAAGTGGTTTTCTGTAATCAAACAAGCGCTCCAAGAATATATTCCACCTCCAATCTGGTCTCGTTACTGAAACCAGAAGAAACCACTTCCGGTTTCAATGTTAATCGTTATAGAATAAAATCGGCAACAGTGACTAGAGATTTTCTGCAATCAATTAAGCGTTCCAAAATACATTTTATATTTTTTTCTAATCACTATACTAAAACCAAATGTGGTAGAAAACTACTACAATTGTTGGTTTTAATGTTGAGAAAATATCACGACATATAAACCAAACTTCTTTACGTAGTATACACGTGACACAACTATGTGTTCAAATACCGCTTGTTGGACAACTGAGACAAACAAGAATTCAAGAATTGTATGAGAGATCGCTTATATAGTAAAGAGACAGATTATCATTCTTTTCTCACCTCTCATGATAGCCCCTTCGTTGGCGAATTTTTCTACAAGTGATGGAACGATCCTTCCTCTATGCTCCCCAGCACACACTCAAAACAAACAAACAACATTATTTCTCGAGAGCAATTTCCATTTCAATAGTAAAACGACTTATGACTAATGGGAATATCACTTCCTAGTGCAGCAAATGAAAGCATATCTATTCTCCCTTGGCGGGAAGTATGCTTCCAATTGCCCACGAAAGGCTTAAAAACAAACAAACAAACAAACAAAAAACATGCAAGTGTTCAAAATATGCAGCTTTAGTAAATGATAAATAGGGAGTTCCATTCTCATATTGCAGACCCAAATGGATGATAGCATTGTATCTCGTATGTAAATCTTTGATATCGAAGTCGCAGGGTCAGATGTCGGTGTCAG
This sequence comes from Thermobia domestica, assembly GCF_964235325.1. Classification (NCBI taxonomy): domain Eukaryota; kingdom Metazoa; phylum Arthropoda; class Insecta; order Zygentoma; family Lepismatidae; genus Thermobia; species Thermobia domestica. The sequence goes on along the minus strand of NC_137462.1, from coordinate 262,902,281 downwards.
TAGGTTACTAATCATTAACTTGGGGAGAAAGAACCGTTCTCATTTCGATGAAACGGTTCCCAAACTCTTTCCATTAAAAACCAGGAAAGAACTCAGTTCAGAAGAGACCAAAGGCTGTAAGTCACTGTTCTTTGCCAGAGGCTCTCCGAGAAGCAAGAGCGATTGTCTACCTATCATTATGAAACAAGCCGTGATAGCTAGAATTGGTGATAGCACAACTCCCTCAACAGGATTGTAAATGTATTGCACGTATCGGATTCTCCCTATTTTGCCTTCCACTACCGCGTTCCCTTCAATTCTACAATTATTCAAAAGATGTATTTATTCATTGAATTCTCTCATCAAGGAAACATTCCAGAAACCATTAAAAAACATTTTTGTATTTCACATATAGCTCTACTTAAATATCACTATTATGGGTTCGAATCTCGTGAAGAACAAGCGAACGTTTATAGTACAACAAATACTATGAGTAAAGCGTTGAAATAAAACATTGTGGCACATTCAGAGTTCCTGAAACTTCAGTCTGCCTCATCTCCTTTCAGAATAATGATGCTTTCCTCCAGAGAAAGATCCAGCTGTCTGTGTGTCATATCTTTACTGTACAATGTGCACTTAACAAGGAGACTGTCATCCGATCATAACGACAGAACAACACACAGTGAAATACTTTTGGTATGATCTAGTGTGTTTTGTTTATCTTGCGATCACGAGTCTGTAATCATTACTTGAATTAGATTGCATGCTAAATATTTATTGTCATAAAAAATCTATCCCCTTTCTACTTGTCTAGAATTCTAATTGTGCTTAATTTATGGACACTAAGATAGTTTTCAGATTGAGTAGTTTCGGTTTGTTTTGCAATCGTTATAACACACAGATAATTTGCTTCCGAACTTGATTTTAAAAAGCTGACAAATTGAACTATTCAACGTACAATACTTGTGAAACATCTTGTATGTTATAACTGCTAAATATATTCATACTATTTGAAATGCCCATTTTTCTCACGAGAAAAATAAGTTTACGGAAAATATTTGAAATATATGTTTAACAACAATTCCTGTGACATATGCATTTGAATGGAAATGAGCCAATAAAAAACAAACACAGATCAACCCAATGAATGAGAAAGGAAACTGTAGAAATTGATACGTCGCCATTCCTCAACATTAAACACGGTATTTTCGAAAACGTTAGATTTTTAATGAGAAGTTTAATTTTCCTAACTTGAAGGATTTCTGAAATATTCTATTTTTGGCATAAATTTTGAAACGCACTCTTCCCTCCGTAGACACGCATTTCAATCAAAGTGATATGATAAAAAGCCCAGGTCAAGATAAGTACTAAATAAATAATCAAAATTCATTTCAAACGGTTGCGTCTTCTTACTGCCAGGCGATCTGAAATAGGAACATTTTATTTTCTTTTTACTTCAGTATTAATAAAATATGAGAGGCCAGTAACTTAGATTTACACACAAACAAACACTTGTATGGAGGATATATTACCAAATGAGAACACCGTTGGGATGCTCATAGATACATTCAAGACTGAATTTTTCCATATGAAACTTGGAAAGTTACGTTAATTGTTACTCTGGTTAACAAAACCTCTATATTCATTTATCAGTTAAAGGATGAAATGAAATCTTTCAGAATGGGCCTGCGTAGCGTAGCCGCTAACGCTCTCGCCTTTGGTGCGAGCGATCCCGGGTTCAATTTCCAGTGGAGGCACTCGGTCGAAAAAATGTAAAGGATTTATCCAGGTCAGCCACCCTGAATGAGATTTTCCTGGTTTTACCTCATTCACATTAGGCAAATGCCGGGATGGTATTTAACTTACTAGGTCCCAGGCCGCTTCCTTCCTTCCCTTTCCCCGGATAGTGTGCTTGCCGAGGGATGTCATCCCTCATACGTAACGTGCTAAATGGACATAGATGCGGAAAACCCAGAAATCAAAATCCTAAATCCTGAAAGATTTCAGTTTAACGCCCCACGATTATGCTCTTTAGGCTAAGGAACACTATAATTAAGGCAAATGAATGATGGAAGAATTGGTGAAATGTGAATGTAGGAAGAAACGGGACTACCCTGAGAAAACCCGCGGACACGATGTTGCTCATCACAAACTTACTTGGCCGGGGATGGAACCAGGGACCACCGCAGGCAGGAAGTCTACCACTGAGTCACTATCCCCCCACCAGTATTCCCTTATGCATTCCTTTCTGCTTGGCTGTCCATAACATATAGAATTAAGAATATATTAAAAAATATATTTCTTTCTTCTAAGCTTAGTCCAAAGTTTATAGCAATTGTTGTATGCACTTGTGATTAGGAATTTATAATGACTGTAAAATCCTAATTAAAAATCTTTGTAAATGATTGGAAACGAAAAGTTAATTAGTAAGATTAGTTTCGATTAAAAGAATGTATTTTTTTTTTAAAAAAAAGAAACTTTTCTTTATAATTAAGAGTCAATCTATTCCACGAAGAAAAAGAAGAAGAAATAATATTCGATAAATTGAAGCAACTCCTCAGAAAGCTTGGTGCTAACTTAAGCAAAAAAGTTTTTTAATGAAACAATATTTTAGACTACATAGTTATCATAAGCTGATAATTAATTAATTCAGAATGAAGTGATTGTTTGAAACTAGCAGTGTGTTAGGAGGAAATAATTCATTAATTTTTGAATCCTTTAAAATGAGGAAAGGTAACGATTTTGAGCGGTCTACAAATATCAGAATAATCATCAATAGTTTTTTTTTTCAAACTTAATATTTAATTTGGTCTTGCCTAATCGCTGTTCCAAGGGTGAGAGTCTAGCAGTGTTGAATTCAGACTTTTGTACTGGAGGGGCACCAAAATTTTGAGGGGGCTCTGTTCTAGGTTGTAATAGAGCAGCAGAAATCTGTCGCAACAAAACTCGCGACTTGATTGCAATAACCAACATATTGGAAATTTTCCCTAAGTAACGTTGCAAAGCTCTTGTGTGCGTCTGTATCGAATTTCCAGGTTTTTATTTAGCTTCGACATTATACGAGAACACGGTTTGTTAATTAGAACAATTATTTTGGGGAAAAGAAAATTTTCTTTTAAGAAATACAAAAATCTTTGCTTTTAACACTTTTATTTCCGAAAAAATAAAGAGAACAAAACAAATATTTCAATGCATAAGGAATTATATATATTCTAGGGGCGCGGGGCCCTCAGCCCCCCTTTGAACATGCCTGAATTCAACACTGGATTCTATTCTAAGTATCTGGCGTAGTTTAAAGAAGCAGCAAATTAATAATAGTCCGTATGGAGTGTTTCAGTATTTTCCATCGTAGTTCACAAACATTTACACTGAAAAATGACTTGGATAATTACAGAACTGTCATAAAGGAATATTTGGTTAGTATGAATCTTAATATTGCTTCTCAGCACTTCGCCCATATGAGATTTGGTACTGCAGTTTTGCATGGAAACTAAGCCATAATGAGTTTTTACTCGGACGAACTCCGGTCTCTAGAGCAAAAGGAGCTTATACAAGCCAGAGAAGGAGTTGATTAATTAATTATTAGAATTAGAGGTGCTAAATACATAAATAGAATTGTGGTTCGATTTTAGAGCTAACTCGTATATGGCAAGTATATGTCTCTTATCGAAATCTTATTCTAAATGTTTAGAAGGAATCAGCTCAGACACCTTATGTACAAAATTCTTATGATTTTAGAGAATACAATATCTTTTTAAGTCACTTCTGGTTCCCTAATAATAATATTAAAATAACTCCAATTCCTCACGTGTGTGAAGGTATCCTCGACCAACAGAAACAAATGAAGAAAAAATGTTGCCCCATTAGCATGCAGTTTACCAAATAATCAACCGAGATTGACATCTCGACAGATATTAATAACTATTAAAAGCTAGTCCAATACGTAAAACATACTGCATAACTAAGAATAGTACAGTGATGGTTTGAGTAATTAAACATAGTGCAAACAAAAGCCCAAGTTTCACCAAGAGGAAATAGTAGGTGCAAGCATATCTACTAGAGAACTGTTTGCAATTTTAAATAAGGAACGATGTATTAAAGTCGGTGTTTACATGCTTTAGAAGGACAAACAGATCCTTGATATAAAGAACTGATTCTTACAACTGCAATTAAGGTAATAAATAGGTATAAGTCTAATATGATGGTGTTCAACAAGGTAGATAGGTAGAAATTTATACCAGACATTTCTTGGTAGTTTGTTAATACTACATGGGGGTCTAATTATATCAATGTATTGTGTATTTATCCAGTGTGGGAATGCCACAGTTTGACCTAGAAACATTTGTACAGAAAAATGAAATGAAATCTTTAGTTTTACGTCCCACGGATATGCCGATTAGGCTAAAGGAGACGGTGATGATGAGTGATGAATGAAATGGTAGAATGAAGAAAGTGGGAGGAAACGGGAGAACCCCGAGAAAACCCACGCACACGGTGTTTGTCCACCAAAAAGTTCACTTGACGGGGCTAGGATCGAACCCGGGACCCCAGAGGTGAACGCTCTATCACTGAGCCACCACTAATCCCAACCCTAGTGACGAGCTAACATGGCCATAGATGCCGAAAGCACAGAAATCTAATTCCTAATCCTAGTGATATGGCCATAGATGCCGAAATCACAGAAATATAATTCCTAATCCTAATCCTAGTGACAGGATAATATGGCCATAGATGCTGACAGCCTAGAAATCTAATTCCTAATCCCAACCCTAGTGACGGGCTAACATTGCCATAGATGCCGAAAGCACATAAATTTAATTCCTAGTCCTAATCCTAGTGACGGGCTAACATAACCATAGATGCCGAAAGCCCAGAGGTCTAATTCCTTATTCTAATCGATTTCTCACTAATAAAAACGACATTCCCAATGTATATAGTTTCTTCAATCAAGGCCTTTTTCTTTACCTAATCGATACACTTGATACATTGGGAATAAATTTCGCACAATCGTTGTTGCACAAGGAAATGCAAACAGACACAGACCAAAGGGCAAATAAGTTTCATAAGATGTGAAACGTGCTTACCAGCAGAGGAAACATCTTACAAAAGAATGAACATGTGAGTATGAGTACAGCAATGAGTATAAAATAATTTGACAGGGAGCCGAAGATTGAACCATGCGAATAACAAATAAAGCAAACCTGTATTTTTTTATTCGTTGCCTACTCTACGGTGCACATCACGTTAATATTTACCTAATGCTTTATGTTATAGATACCTTATTTACTTCACTGTGTTACGCAGCACTTGATTGAAACAACTTGTAATCTCTAACATACTAATAGAGAGTACAAAAAACAAAAACAAAAAATCTTGGCGAAATTTATCTTCTATATAAATAAAAATTAAAGTGACTAATGTTTGTGACTTAATAAATCTTGAACCACTCGACCGATCTCGATCAAATTTTTAACATAAATGAGATTCGGGCCTAGGATGGTTTTTATCATTTCACTTTCAGGTGCAACTTAGGGCAGGGGGAAGGTATATATGATTGAAAATGACCGATATTAAATGTCGAATCCATAGTTTTCGGAGTCACTGAGATGTATCGTACAGTGACACTTCCGATGCCGTTTAAATCGAAATTCTGCTCCGTAACTTGGGGGAGCTGGAGATATATAAAATGATCGAAAATGACTGATATGAGTGAGCGCTTCAGTTATAGTAAACAGTGACTGACTAACGGAATATATATTTTTTCTTATTTTGACCCATAGAAGCGGCTAATTGACGATAGTGTGAAATAAATGCAAACTAATAAGTCAATGAATGACCTTTAAGACAATTATAAACGGAGACGACGTTTGTCCTTGTAGGATCTTCAACGATTCAGTAAAGTAGGTCGTAGAGTTTACAGACATTCACTCCGTCAAACTCTTCAGGTTTCCATTCACAGATGTTTAAGTTTCCAGAGCTCTGCATAAATATGGGAAATCAAATTATGGTTAGTTTCAAAGTCTGTCGAAATAGCAATGTCAAATGAAATGAACTAGTTTATGTTTCTATAAAGTGAATTTGTTATAAGGGATATCATGGCTTAGCGGAATAGTCATCACGTCTGGGGTAAGGGATGCTTGGTTGTGACGTGCAGTTTCTCACGGTGCAATTTCACACGGTGCTCATTATCGAGCAATTTCACACGGTTCTGTTTATTGGATTAATCACTCTGCAGGTGTCGTGCATTTTCACACGGTCTACCTGTGAATCACTTGATTCATCCTGAAATCACATTCACTATAGGAGGAGGGAAGGCACAGAACTAATGTCAACTAAGTAAGAACAGAGAAAGATCAAACACAAGTTAAAATAAATACGGACAATATCATTAATAGTACAGAAGAAGACCTTAGAAAATGTTTCATTTTAAAAACAGAATAATAAAGAAAATAACTAGAAAATTAAAATAACTAGCAACAAGACAGAACAAAGGATAAGCAAACAAAAGTTATAGCAAAGAAGGAGAGAAAATAATAACATAAACAATATGGAATTGAAATAAATAAGCAAAATAATAACAAAAACTCGCTCAGTTGTTCTCTTATTTGAACCGAGCAGAGCCGATTGACTTTACTACCCGGGTTGATCTTCTGCTTGGGCTCAACAATTCGACCATGCAGATCTCAGCTTTGATGGTAAGAACTACAGTATATACTTATATTGGTGCTCACGACATTTCAGGCTGTCCCGTTATAAAAATCTATTGTCGTCTCGTTGTCGCGACTAGACCTGATGCAAGCAGGGTCCTCTCTCGTGAACAACGTTGAAAGTATTCGACACTACTGCTTCAAATCAAATGGTTTCACTTTCCAGTCTAATCAGGTTATGATTTCGAAACGAGTTAAAACGAGTTAAGCGAGCGAACTATTTATCAAACTCGACTCGAGAATATTACCTTTGACTCGACTCAAAACTCCACTTGAATTCGAGTCGAATTTTAGCTCGGCTCGTGCACATTCTTAAGCTCAAGCATTTGCGTAAAGTCCACGCCATTTCCTAGTTTCTCCAGGACTAATTGCAATCTGTGGTCAAGATGGACGTAAGTTGATTTTCTACGCTTCTACGGATTGCAATTTTTAAGCCCTGTCTCGGAAAAAAACATGGAAACTAGACGTCGCATGCATGGTGTAATTTTAGATATGCTGCGGTTTAACTTATTGCGTCAACCCTCCGCTGGATCGTTTGTTCTGTGTCTTTGACCATTGCAGTTCTATATTTTTTGAATGTTTGGAATATCACTCCACTGTTCAATGAAATAATTGTTTACCTCTTCAATTTTCTGGCCAGATGGACAGTCCTGCATGACGACGAGGTAACCTTAATCGATCCTGCCTGATGATATTAATGCTAATTCGCTACACATACGAATATGATGACGTAATCTTTACTGTGGAAGTATCCTTCGACGAGACCTAAAAAGCTTCCATCAAATGTTGTGGTTAAAATGGTAATAGCAGCCAGAAACCTGTGAATTAGGAAACACTGCACGCAATTCATTCATTGATTGCAGCAAGCTCAAAATCTACTTTCAGCACTCGAGATTCGTTCTGGCCAAACCACATTTTAAGAAATGTAAACAGTTCATTTTATGTTCGTTCTATTTTGTCTGGCATCAATGCATACGCGACTGATATAAACAATATCTTATCATGTGTTGTTCCTATATTTGTACGTATGGTGTACAATTGGGAAAAACACTTGAAGCTAGTATTAATTCAATTGCTCGTATGTATTTTAACTTGTGTTTGCTCCATTTCAGTTCTTACTTAGTTGACATTTGTTTTGTCTTCCCACCTCGTATAGTGAAAGCTGTTTCAGGATGAATCACATGATTGACAGGTGGACTGTGTGAAAATGCACCACACCTGCAGAATGATTAATTCGATAAGCAAAACAGTGCGAAATTGATCAATAATGAACACCATGTGAAACTGCACCGTGCGAAATTGCACGGAATCCTTGGTTCAATCCCCGCCTACGCGAATTTATGTTAGACAGCATCGTGTTTGTAGCTTTCTACAGACTCTCCTGTTTCAACTTCATTCTACCAATTCACTTTTGTTTAATATCCGACTCCATTCACTTAAAGGGCATACATTTTTGACGTGAGAGTTATTTATTTTTTGTGCGTACACCATAAAGTCATTATTCACTAAGTAACAATGAACTGTTATACTTAATAAATAAAGGATTGTGTTGATTATGCACCCTGTGACCTTCTCCAGCTTTCTGTAGAAGTTTTAATAAAAATCGAGTCCATAGATGTCGATGGCAGTTCCATCTTTGCAGTAGTGGTGCTTTGAAAAAAAAAACTGTAAAGATGGTGATATGGAAATGACGCTGCATGATTTATAGGCATTTTATATTCGTTGTCTCCACGCGAAGGGGATGAAAATGTTGAAGCGAGTGTCCCAAAAGGCTTTTGTTCTTCTCCCCCATCTTATTGGCCATCCAGCTTCCTTTCTCTATAGCGTCAACGCAGAAGAATTCCACATCACTGCACCAAAGGTGTTGAGGCTCTTCTTACTTCTTGTGACGAGCTGCCAATACTCAGAAGGACTCTCCCACACCATATCAAAACATTTTTTTTTACAAATGAGGAAAGGAACGGCTTCAATAACATGTGAAAACGATACCTTTATGTCTTCAAGACGAGAAAAGGACGCTGTTCAAACTGTACTTGTGTAGCTGTCAGCTGAAAACGATGAAAGACAACCGAAGCTCGTCAAATACAAAAGAAGCCGCTTTCTATTATATTACACTTGGTTACTTTACATAAAAAATCAAAAGTACTGTTTACATTAAGACTCATTTTCTTCCTTACCTTTGAGTCTTCGTATGTTTCATCCTCCTGTAATACATACACGTAAAATCCACTTTGATGCTAATACGGGTCTAAAAATGGTATTAGATTTGTAAAATATACTGAACGTATTGTTCGTTATATTTATCTTATAAAGACCCATAAAGAAAATTACTAACAAATATTCTTAAGGGTGTTCAATACCCGCTCTATCTTTATACAGGCCAAGCCAAAATGATGGACCTGATTCCAGAAATTTATTCTCTGAAATCTAATAAAAACATATTATTGTAAGACATGTGTTTCGAAAGCTTAAGGGAACAGACTAGTAAATATTTTTCAAAAGCTAACAATTTTTCTTTTGCCAGTTTTTCGTAAATGAAAAGAGATAATGAAACGTAACTTACCTCAATAATAGATAATGTTATTCTACCCCGGAAAATACGAATCGGAAGAAATTTTCAGTGTTGCCATCCACAGAAATTGCAGTGTGACCAGAATTGAAATTACCCAAAAATCTAGGTTAAGGCACCGACTAGAAAAATGAACTCAACGGTAATTGATGACTTATCAGACTGTCTGTGTTCCTTGTTAACTACTTTTTAGACAATATTTGTATTTATCTTGTAATAACTTATTTATTTTGCAATAACGTTTGTAAGCTTGTTAACTACTTTTTAGACAATATTTGTATTTATCTTGTAATAACTTATTTATTTTGCAATAACGTTTGTAAGCTATTACAAAATAAATGCAAATATTATCTAAAAAGTAGTTAACAAAGAACACAGACAGTCTGATAAGTCATCAATTACCGTTGAGTTCATTTTTCTAGTCGTTGCCTTAACCTAGATTTTTGGGTAATTTCAATTCTGGTCACTTGAGTTCCTCCCTGGTTAAGCTGTTAGCATACGCGTCTTTGGCGAGGGAGACCCGGGTTCGATTCCCGGCGGGAGCTCATGTGGTTCGGATTCCACGTTAATCAGTAGGTCCACGTCTCACATAGCCTCGCTGCTGAACGGGACGCTAAACTGAAATTCAACTCAACTCAATTCTGGTCACACTGCAATTTCTGTGGATGGCAACACTGAAAATTTCTTCCGATTCGTATTTTCCGGGGTAGAATAACATTATCTATTATTGAGGTAAGTTAGGTTTCATCTTCTCTTTTCATTTACGAAAAACGGGCAAAAGAACAATTGTTAGCTTTTGAAAAATATTAACTAGTCTGTTCCCTTAACTTTCAAAGTTTACTTTCCACTTGGTGTTTCCACTTTCTACCGTTAGGAGCATGAAACGAATTGGTGATATTAACCGCATCATGTTGCAAAAGATCTGACAGGAGGTAAACTATTGGCTTGATGTGTACCGTATTACATGCAGTGCTCACACAGAACATTTCTGATATGTCTGAAGACAGTGGTGCCCACCCCCCTTATGTCCATGACGCACCCTCCCCCAATTGTCTACCCGTAGGTGTTCTTCCATGAAAAAAAAAAAATCTTTTCGATTAATTTTTACACTCCCTCAAACATATTTATACAGATTTTTTTAACCCCCCCAAATATTTCAATGACGCACTTTGCGTCATAGCCCCCCCTTGTGGGCACCCCTGCTGAAGAAACCTTTGACAGTTTACCTTTCTTAGCACATGAAATGAAGTCTTTCAGTTTAACGTCCCTCAATTATTACCTCTAGGCTAAGGGAGACGGATGATTAAGGCAAAGTGAATAATGGAAGAACTGATAGAATGTAAACGAAGGAGGAAACGAGAGTACGCTGAGAAAACACACGGAAACGATGTTGTCCACCACAAACTTACTTGACCGGGGATCGAACCAAGGAATCCACACACCAAAGATAAGCGCTCTACCAATGAGCCACCGTGACCACCACATTTCTGAAAACATGTCTCACAATAACATATGTTTAATATATTTCACAGAAAAAATTCTGAAATCAGGTCCATCATTTTGATTTGCCCTGTATTTTGCTCATTGATTTGTGAACATAAGTAATCTTCCGTGGAAATAATTGGTCGGATCTGAAGTACTAAAAAGCGTTCGAAGCTCGCCCACCATGAAACGAGCGCGAAGCGTCGTGCAGAAAAGGTGTGTTTATTAGCGACTAGACCAATGAGGAGGGCTATGTGAAAATTTGACTGTATTATAATGATGACATCTTAAAATAAAGAATCAAATCTCTGATCCTTAAGAAAATATATGGAAATAGTTTGTTAGTTCCTTTAGTATATACGATCTACTTTAAGTGTTATTTGTTAAATATTCTGTATTGCCTTGAACTTATCCACTAAAGGATCCTGCGTTTTCCGATAGAAAGTGATTTCCGTAAAATTGCTAAAATGCCTATTATTTTAGTTCTCCATATCTTTCTGAACGTACGTTAGAATGGGTACAATCCCGAGAAAGCTGTCATTAAAGCCGTAACCGAGTGTAGATCAGTTATGACTTCTACTTTTATTTTTGCCTAGATTGCCGACTTGCTTAAAATAAATGGAAAGAAATTTATAGAAGTACAAACTACGTAATAGCCTGGATTCCGATACTTCGGCAAGAGTAGGGTGACGTGCAGTTTCTCACGGTGCAATTTCACACGGTGCCTGTTTATCGGACTAATCATTCAGCAGGTGTCGTGCACTTTCGCACGTCCACCTGTCAATCATTTGATTCATCCTGAAAACGCTTTCACTATAGGGGGAGGGAGGACACAGAACAAGTGCCAACTAAATAAGAACAGAAAGATAGCAAATACGAGTTAAAATAAATACGAGAAATTGCAATTAATACTAGAGTATGAGAGCTTAGGTAATGTTTCACTTTCACGAAAAGAATAATCAAAATAACCGGAAATTAAAATAACTAAGAACAAGACAGAACAGAAGATAATCAAACAAAAGTTATAGTAAAGAAGGAGAGAAAATAAGAAAATAAACAATATAAAATTGAAATACATAAAAATAATAATAAAATTATAGCAAATTGAAATAGATGAAAACAAAAACAATAACAAATGAAAATAAATAAGAACAGAAAAGGAACAATCAAAAATTGTAATCATTGGGAATAGAAGATAGAACAATCACAAATTAAAATAAATAAATAATAAAATAAGCAGTATATCAGAGAATTCAACCAGGAAGTTCAAAAATCGAAAAAAAATGTGCCCACCCCAGAGCATAGAAAAACGTTGTGATTTGTGAAACACAAAACATTAGCTCCATACTCGAAGACGGTTTGAAGAAGAACCTCGTCGTCTTGTTATTTTCCGAGTGAACAACACATAGTTAAGGTGGAAGTTTTATACTTGTGTACATCGTAAATCCATTTTGTACAATTCATAGTTCATTATTCCAGCTTTTGGAGATGAGCAGGAGCAAGTTCAGGCGAGTTTTTTTGAAACTCGACTCGAATCGAGACATCTTTGAACTCGGCTCGAAAATTTTCCTCCGAATCGACCCGCATCCGTGTCAAGTTTCGAGTTGAGTTTCAAGTACTATCTTCAAGTATCCTACATAGACAATATAATTATTATCAATGATATTACTACTGCTACAACTTGTAATAATCAGGGTTTCTTACAGACATGGTTTTGGAGGGGCACTGCCCCCCGGAGCTCTGCGAGTGCCCCCCGGAGGAGACCAAAATAATACGTCTATAATATAATAATAAATAGAATAGTACCAGAAGTTCCCTCTCGGAATACTAAGTGTGCGCCCCGGAAGAACTACTGGTAATTGTTATTATTATAACAACACAGCGTATAAACACGAAAGACAGGCGGTTTATATCTGAATACCAACAACTAGTTGACTGCCGACCTCGGTAGTCGTGAAGTCTAGGAGGCAAGAACATCGTTCACGAAGTTCTCGGTTTGAGTTCTGTAGAAGCAAGTATTTGAGCTGGAGCCAAAAATTATTAAAGGTTAGAGGGCTCTTGGCAAACGTTCAAAACTGCTTGGCCCGGGTTTAGGGTTGTCAACGGCTAGAGCGACTCTGGTCATAGCTCATTCACTATTGAGCCGAACCGAAAAGTTAGCCTAGCTTACAACTCAGCTAACCGAGCTAGCTCGAGCACTCGGCTCAGTTGAGCCGAACTCAACCGATGGATCACCTGAGACGAATCGAACCGAGCTGATGGCTCACCCCAACTGAGCCGGCTCGAGCCATGGGCTCAGTTGATTCGAGTCAAGTCAAGCCGATGGACTCTTTTCGACCCAGCCTGCTCAAGCCATCGGCTCAATTGTGCCGAGCCGATGGTTCATCCCAACCAAGTCGACTAGAGTTGTTCGCTCAGTTGAACCGAGCAGAGCCAATTGGCATCACTACCCGGGTTGGGCTTCTGCTTAGGTTCAACAATTCGACCGGGCAGATCTCAGCTTTGATGGTAAGAACTACAGTATATATTTATATTGGTGTCCACGGCACTTGAGGCTGTTCCGTTGTAAAAAAAATTGTTGTCTCGTTATCGGGACAAGACGAGATGCGAGCAGTATCCCCTCTCGTGAGCAACACTGAAAGTATTCGATATTACTGCTTTAAATCTCATGGTTTTACTTTCCAGTCTAATCAGGTCTTGAATTCAAGTCGAGTTTTAGCTTTACTCGTGAATCGTGCCCATCCTTAAACTCAAGCTTGTCAAGCATTTGTTTAAAGTCCACGCCATTTCCTAGTTTCTCCAAGACTAATTGCAATCTGTGTTTGAAGATGGATGTAAGTTTATTTTCTACGCGTCTCCGGATTACAATTTTTAAGTCTTGTCTCGCAAAAGCATGAAAACTAGACGTCGCATTATATTCTTAGATATGTTGCGGTTTAAATCATTACGTCAACCCTCCACTGGATTGTTTGTTCTGTCTCTTTGACCATTGCAGTTCTATATTTCTCTGAATGTTTGGAATGTCCATCTATTGTTCATTTAAATAATCGTTTAACTCTTCGATTTTCTGCCCAGACAGACAGTCCTTCATGACAATGAGCGAACTTTCATTGATTCTGTCTGATAATATTAATGCTAAGGAATTACACGTACGAACATGATGTACATCTTCACTGTGTAGTATAATTCGACGAGACCTGAAACGCTTCCACCAGTTGCTGTGGTTACAATGGTAATACCAGCCAGAAACCTGTGCATTAGGAAATACCGCACGCAATGCATTGATTGCAGCAAGCTCAAAATCCACTTTCAGCACTCAGATTCATTCTAGCTAGACCACATTTTAAGAAATGTAAATAGTTTCTTGTACGTTCGTTCTATTTTACCTGGCATCAATGCATACGCGAGTGGTATAACCAATGTCTTATGTGTGGTTCCTATATCTGCATGTATGGTGTACAACTGGGAAAAATACTTGAAGGTAGTATGAATTCAATTGCTCGTATTTATTTTAACTTTTGTTTGCTTTGTTTCTGTTTTTACTTAGTTGACATTTGTTCTGTCCTCCCACCCCCTATAGTGAAAGCGGTTTCAGAATAATTCACGTGATAGGTGGACCGTGTGAAATGCACTACACCTGCAGAATGATTAATTTGATAAGGAAGACCGTGCGAAATTGTTCGATAATGAGCACCGCGTGAAACTGCACCGTGCGAAATTGCACTGAATTAAGAGTAATAATAGTTTCAACGTTTTCCACCGTGTATCGCTGTTTCCCTCTCGTCCGTTCGTGTAAGATATCCAGTATTCGATCGTTCAGCCATACACTATCCGATCATATAGGGTAACTTCGACAAATAACGCCAGTCGGGTAACAATGCCAGTTAAAACTTTCCACTGTTAGCATGAATACGTCGTTCGTAAGGTGACTATTTATGGGTGTATGATGAGCAGTGTTGCCTGTTCTCTTTGTAGACGCAAAGACTAGAGGCCAACCACGCGCCAATAGAGAGGAAGCAGTAAACAAGTGTTGACGTGGCAGCCGCGGAGCAGCGGAAACAGCTCGCAAATTTTTAGTGCGTTAAACGAGATTTAGGCGAATTGTTTGTTGAAAACTAATATTTTACTATTATTAAAGGTATGCGTAAATAGGGCCATACTTGCATAACAATATGATATATATAATATATGCAGCACCGCTATTCTTAGTATGAAAAGAATGATCAAAACAAAGTCTATTCCTTCTGGAAATAACGCCGCTATCGCATCGACAAAAAATGCCATTCCATCTAATCTCTAATCGAAAGTAATATTACTGTTAAAAGTTTTTTTTTTTTTTTTTTTTTGTCGAAGCGGCTACAAAATGTGAGACGTCTGATGTTTTGTTTATAATCTTTTCTAGATGGCAAGGCAATATCAAAACAGAGGGGTCAGGTGGTCTGAAAATGATTTACATCAAGCTATCACTGCCATCGAGCAGGGTATGAAAATTGCAAGGGCTATGTGTGCGTTTAACATTCCTTTCAGAACGTTAAGAGACTGGGTAAAACGAAAGGACAAAAAGCCCATTCGAAAACTTGGTCACAGCTCTGCATTGTCACAGAAACTGGAAGAATAATTAAAACAGAGAAAAATTCGTTCAAAAACAGTTAGATTTGGTTTAACTAGACAAGACATTCGTGAGGCCGCGTACGGAATCTGTGAAGAGAACGCACCCGAATATCTTGTGCAGAAAGAAGGAAAATTTGAAATATGTAAACTCATGGTTTCAACAGAACTATAGTGAACGAATTGTATACGCTATTGGAAAATATACTTCATGCTATGAACTTACGTGACAATTTTGAGCTTATTTACAATGCAGATGAAACTCGGCTACAACTAACATACAACAACAGCCTAAAAATCTATTACAGAAAGAGAGCAAGCGAGTAAATAATGCTACACATGGCGAAAAAGGTGGAACTATGAGTGTTATTGCGTGGATCAGTGGCATATTTAAGAGGGACATCCAGGCTTAAGCTCCCTCCCGAAATTGTATTTACTATATTAAAGTAAATGAAATATCTTGTAGAATGTTCACATTTCCAGGATTAAAGTTAGCATAGCCACGCACCCCCGAAACAAAATCGCAAATACGCCACTACGTGCACCAATGCATTAGGTTCAAATTGGATCTCTCCAACGGTGTTATACAAAGGAAAGTACATGCAAAAAGAGTTTCGTGAATCTTCCTCCAGGTAACACCTATGCAATGACACCTAAAGGCTATCCTACAAAGGAAGAATTTTGTATATTTCAGGAACATTTAAACAGACACTGGATCCCTGGCCGAGCACTGCTTATTGTAGATGATCATTGCAGTCATCTTGATATAATTTTATATTCTGCTTATACCATGGATATTCAACTGCTGTGCTTGGCTGCACATTGCACCCACGAACTTCAACCGCTCGACAAGAGCTTCTTTAAATCTTCAAAAGTGTACTGCTCTGAAGCAGTTGACAGTTATCGATGAACACATCCCGGAAGAACACTTGGGAAGCTACAATTTCCAAAACTGTTTTCACAAGTATAGTTTCGTTCAGCAACACCTCAGAACACAATTTCAGGTTTCAGCGCATCCTTTTAGCAGGAATGGTATACCCAATGTCGCTTTTTTTTTTCAAATGATATCTCAGAGCAAAGCAACCTCCAACAACACCTCCAAGCACATGACCAGCTTCCATCTCTCCTTCAGCATCACTGAGTACCCACTCCATCTACGAGCTTCTGCCTACATCTCAAATAACTAAGAGCAAATCTTATCTCATCCGTTCTCTTACTGCCAGGGGAGTATTGGTAACACCAGACATATTCGCAACAGCTGGCCCTTCCACGTCTTTCGGCATGAAGAAACAAGCAGCCTCTAGAAAGAAGAAGGGTGGAGATATGTTCCATGGGGACTGTGGATGATATTACTATGATCTCAGGGGTCCTAAAACGTGGACTCAGTGTATTGAATCCAAGATTAATTTTCTCGAATCATTTGATTCTGGCAGCATTGTTAAATGTGGCTTGTGAACATTACCGGTAACGACATGAACTATGACTATGAGTTTTGTGTACCAGCAAAGTAGCTAGCACATTGCCAAGAACATTGTTTAGTTGTGTTCAAAATACATTTCGTTACGATTCTAACGCCTTTTCGTTGCTGTAAAGTAAGTGACGTTATTTCCCAACACGTCTGGTAATAACGTCATCTCATACTCACTCCGATTCTGAGTGTATTGTGGTCCACATTCTGTGTGTGGATCTTTGTTTTCCCGTTGTATTATAGCGGAGGGTTCACTCCATCTTTCATGTAATTTACACGGTTCTAGATATAAAAAACACTTTAACGCCACCAATTCAACATGTGCTCTGGTATTCTTTACCAAAGTTACCCTAATCAATCATTCACTATCCATCCATTTTACGTCCATCACCCACCACCCGATCATCCATCATCCATGCATTTACCGGTATACTTAAACGATTCACCATTTGACCACCCTATAGCCTACCATTCAATCTTCCGATCATTCTTCATACGATCATCTAATTATCTATTAACAATTATGGATAAGTTCAGCGTCCTGATCACCAGCGAGGCTATATGAGCCGTGGACCTACAGTTTAACGTGGGATCCGAACCACATGAGCTTCCGCCGGGAATCGAACCCAGGTCTACAACGCCAAAAGTGCGTACGCTAACCACTTAGCCACAAGGAAGCTCTATGGATAATTATATCGTCTATTCAATGAATCATTCAAACCATTTATTAGTTGCCCAGTTATTCTTATTATTTAATCAGTCAGATTTCCAAGGTATTCACTTATCTAGTTATGCACATCTTGAAATCCATCTTTGGATAATCTACTAATCTAAAAATCCAATTATCCAGATATTTAATTAATTAAGAATCTTCAACAAAAAGTTTTGATGGTTTGTCAAATGGAAGTGACATTTAATTAGTTATTGTAGTTTAGACTGCTTAGTAAAAAGTCATTTTCAAGGTCTTAATAAGGGCTTTTCTAGAATTGTATAGGGTGGCCGAAAACTAGGTATACAGTCCCGTACTGATCAGCTCGCTGTATTCTTTTTGTTATCCATCAGGTAGACTTAGTTTCTTTATTATTTATTCTTAAAGCCTCTTTACTTATACCTTAATCCCGGAACAGCTGAAGCAAATAAACCCATAAGCTAGAATGTTATACTCGATCAATACAGAGATGTATACCTACTTTTGAGTCACCCTATATGCATTACAACTTACGTTCAGGAAGATGTGGAGAATCAAAGTATTACATACTTAAGCAATTTAACGAAGGCCCCTTTTTCACAAAGAAAGTGCAGGATCCTTTTAAAGAAATATGTGGTTCATGAAGGGTCCAAACCAGTAACTATTAGTGGTTAAGTCTAAAAAGGACTATGACCAAATACTAAATAGGTAATTACTATTACAAAATCCAAATTACTACACATCCATCCATCATTTATATTTATTCTGTGATTAATCCCACATATATTATTACCATTACAGAACCCCTTAACTTCAATCTCAGACTATAGTAACACATTCTAAGTAGTTCTTTCAATTGCAAATGTAGCATAACTATGCAGAGATCTTATTAAACGCTTGCAGGGACATGGGTTTAGAAGTAAATGCAGAGAAAACTAAATACAAGGAAGTGCGTCGGGATAGTAATACAGCAAATTATAGATGCGTTAAAATATTAAATAATACTTTTGATAAAGTGGATAGTTCCAGATATCTAGGATCAATATTAACAGAGGAAAATCATATCCACGAAGAAATTAAATGTCGACTAAAAGTAGGGAATTCGTGTTACTATTCGGTTCAAAATCTCTTGTTGTCGCGAATTCTGTCGAGGAATTTGAAGCTTAAAATATACAAAACGATAATCATGCCTGTTGTTTTGTATGGCTGCGAAACATGGTCACTTACTCTGAGGGAAGAACATAGACTGAAGGTATTTGAGAACAAGATCCTGAGACGAATATTCGGACTCAAGAAGAACGGGAATGGGGAATGGCGGAAACTTCATAACGAGGAACTACATAATTTATACGGTTTACCCAACATTGTTAGGGTCGTCAAGTCTAGGAGCCTTAGTTGGGCGGGTCATGTAGCTAGAATGGAAGAAAGTAGAAACGCTTTCGAAGTCTTGACTGGAAGACCAATCGGAAAACGACCATTAGGAAGACCTAGGTGCAGATGGGAGGACAATATTAAGATGGCTCTCGCAGAGGTTAGAATACAAAGTAGAAACTGGATGCAGTTAGCTAAGAATAGAAGTCAGTGGAGAGCTTTTGTGAACGCGGCATTGAACCTCCGGGTTCCATAGGCCATAGAGTTAGTTAGTTAGTTAGCATAATTATGAATAAACATCTAATCTTCTTTATCAATCAATATATCTGGCATTAAACAGCCGTCAACACTTACTCATTATTAGTCATAATTAACCTTATAGCTCTGCAACTTAGAACTTAAATTCAAGATCCTAACAATGCACAGATAGAGATAGGATTTTCACCAACTTTATTGAATACGCAATACTATACGAAGGAAATAGTACAGACATTTTAGAGCCGATAAAATAGCATTCTCAAAAGATTAAGTGAATGTTGTGGTTATTATTGTGGAATGTGACTCGATAAACCAGAAAGATTAATAAAGACGTAAGCAGGCGTAGACACAGAAATTTTTGGGGGGGAGGGGTCTAAAGTTTGCGGAGGGGAGCTAATGATACAAGACACCACGTCTATGTAGTAGAGAACCGGTGCACATCTACACCCGAAAAGACGAAATAATTGTTTAGTACTTTTTCACCTATATTTTTAGAAAAAAATTATTGAACTAGATCGTTTTTATAAGGAAGGTAAGGAGTACAGATAAAGACTAAGATCAGATTTGTATGCTACATCAATAATTTGGGGTGTCTAGGGGGGCCGGCCCCCTAAATGTTTGCGGGCCCCCCTAAAATTTTCACGGTAGGCTTGCAAATGAACTATAATATGGTGATTAAATATAATATTTTTAGATCGGTCCCCCCTAACTTCAGCCGGGCCCCCCTACATTTTTGGGCTGGCTACCGGCCTGTGTAGTTCTATTAAGAAAATTAACAAATGTATGTCAAGTTTACGAAGTTTTTGGGTGGTCTGTGGCCCTGTAGACCCCCGTGGACATAAGGAATGGGGATACGAAAAAACACGATTAAAATAAAAAAGTGGTTTCTATGAAATATAGAAGGATAGAAAAGAGAACAAATGACTAGTTTTGACGAGTTTTTAATATTGTTTGACAAGGTACGAAAAGGAACGGGAAGATTAGCGCAAAGACAAAGAATAACAAAAGAAGCATTAAGAAGAAATGGAGTCGCTCCACACAGAGTTAGGGGCAAGGGAAACTTACCAATGACTTCGTGTGGGCTATCAATACGCATCATGACACCTCATACAATCGGTCTCTGTAAACCTTCGCTAGAATTTCTTTTTATAAGAATCCTCAGAAGACCTCAAAGTGACGATTGAGTCTCTCGATACGACTGAGTACTATATAAATTTAATTTTATGAGTAGTTGGGATATACAAATAGCTTTGGATCTAACTAAGAATTCTTTATTCGAAATGTAGCACTCTACACATACCTCTGTTCTTCAGTTTATTAAAATAGATATTAAGAGGCCCGATTACAGTAAAATTAAAATACCGCTAATTGTACAGTAATTAGGTGATAGCTTCAACTAGATAAAAGATAATCAAAATGTGGAACAAGAGCGCCCTAGATAACATTATTTTGCATGAGATACCGTTATCACGACTCACTTATCTGCTTTCGATTTCCAGCCATTTAGAAAATCGGCATTTATTTTTGCGTTTCTAAATGACTGCAAACGGAAAACTAGTAGGTGACTCGTGATAATGTACCTGATGCAAAATAATATTGTCTAGCGCGGTCTTGTTCTACATTTCGATTATCGTTTATCTATTTGGAGATATCACATAATTACTGTAAAATTAGCGGTATTTAATTTTGCAGTGATTAGGACTCT
The DNA here is from genome assembly GCF_964235325.1 of Thermobia domestica. NCBI lineage: Eukaryota > Metazoa > Arthropoda > Insecta > Zygentoma > Lepismatidae > Thermobia > Thermobia domestica. Next base: position 262,881,446 of record NC_137462.1, on the reverse strand, counting down.
TAATGCCACTGTATACATTGATCCACGCACTTCAAATTACTAAATCGCAGAAAGAAATGTGTTTGCCTTCCAAAGTTTCTAATATATATTTTTTTATATACTATTTAAAATAAAAACATTGAATGAACACTAAAAAAATGAATTCTATTTGGCAGCTGTCTCGGGCAACACGTTTGCTTTCAATTTCATTTTTGTTCCAACTTTTTTCTTTTTTTTTCCCCTCATAGATGTTTTTATATGTTCTTTTTTGCTTTCTCAAATCTCTACTACCATAAAAATTTTCCTTTCTTTTGGAACTTCAGATTTCTGTATGACAATTCCTCCACCCTCTATTTCCTCCTATCTCCCAATATTGTCTATCGAATTTTGTACGACAAATCTTCGTGGGGAAAAGAAAAAAAAAATATTTTTGGAGAAGATTGCTAAGGAAAGATTCCAGAGAAGAACAAAAAATAATAAAAAAACATAAAATGAGAGACGGAAATTTCTATAATACAAGGACAGAAAGTAAATTCAATTTCCTAAATGCAAATTGGAATATTTCCCTTTGTTCAGTGTTATGAGTTGAATACTTAGAAGAAAACAACAAAGAACATGAATGATGTACAAATTTAGCTGTATCTATAACAATGACAGTAAAAGTAATTCTATATATATTGTACGTACTTTCTGTTCAAGGTTGCAATAAATATTATTTAGTTAGTACGCACTGCAGTGTTGATTCGGAAGATAGAAAGAGAGAAATGAATGCTATTTTAGTGTAGCATCTGTTGTACTTAAGTAGTAAAAATGAAATAAAACGAAATCGTTGAGTATAATGTCCCTTAGGCTAAGGGAGGGACGGGTGATTAAAGCATAAGAATGAATCATGCAAGAATTAGTAGAATGAGAATGTGGGAGGAGACAGGAGTATCTCGAGAAAACCCACAAACACAACGTTGTCTACCACAAACTTGCTTGGACCGTCACTCACCAGAGGTAAACACTCTACCACTAGGCCATCGTGCCTCTACATGCTTAAGTAGCCATCAGGTACGTACGCAGGAATATCTTTCCGGGAGTCCAAATTAAATTATGATGATAAATTATATTAAAATTTGTAAAAATCACCCCTAAGATCAGACTTAATTTACAGGAAAGTCGAGATTTCTGGAGTGAGTCCGGATCCCCCTCCAGGATCCATCCCCTGCGTACGTTCCAGGCCGATATCATGGTGACGCCATGCTATATTGTCCCCTTCTAAGTAAACCACGCAGAGAGGAGAAACAGCCAACAAGAGTACTAGGTGTTGATAAAAAAAAAAAAAACATGGTGATTGGGAAAACAAGAGCATCGAATGCGTTCTCGATGTTTTTCTATGTATAGTCGTCGATGAATTACCACGCATAGACTGTCAAAACATTTATTCCTTTTTCCTAACGTATTCCTCTCCTTCTTTGCTCGAGTGTTTCTCTGATCCTACGTCATACATCAGAAAACTGCTATGACTGTAACAGAGGAAACTCATGATTTATGTGTGAGTGTGATATTGAAAAGGAAGTGGTAAACTGAAGCAAGTGGTAGAAAACTGAACAGTTCTGACAAAACTTTGAGATACAAGTATGTTTGTTTTATTTAAAAGGGGAAAAAAAAACAGTACGCACGAGGATGATCAAGCAGCCGACAGACGCTATCTACGAATAACTACGATGAGGGCGCGGAGATTCACGAAGAGATCCCTACAACCCGTCCACAGGTTCCGCCTCCAAATTTGGCTATAAAAGAACATGTCAAGAGTCAGAAGACATTAGTTTCAGGTGATCCCGTCTCAAAGTCGAAGTCTCGCATGAAATGCAAACACCTCGTATGGGCAAAGATAAAATGAACAACCCCTTCCCCCAATCCATTCCACGTCAAATATCCGAGAACGCTAAAACACGTGTTCTTTGTTTTAAAGGAACAGACTAAATACAAAGCTTAACGTTTCTAGTACCGGTATTAAGGAATTCCAAAACGGACATCTTATTGTAATAGTTACAATTGCTATTCCTCCACTCCTCTTTTCTTCCTTTCTTGGATTAAGATCACAAAACGATGAGCCATGTATTTAATTGCTTTACATTACAAGTCTAAATACAAAATGTCATATATGTAACCTTAACGAATTTCGGGATATAGACATGCTATCATAGTATTTGCAACCTACATTCCACCTTCCACGTAGAAATTAAAAAAAAAAATCCTTAGTGGATTTTACGTCACAGATCCTACGTACTGCCCATATTTCACGTTCCTAGTTTAAACAGTTTGGCCTAGGTGCTGAACAATCGGTCAGAATTTTCTTCTTTTACAATTATATATACTCTTCATATATTTAAAAATAGGGATGGCCATATTTAATTAGGACATGTGTTACTGCCTCTATTTTGGAAAACAGCTTATTGGTTACCAGAAGTGCGTAAATAAAAAAAACACGCAATCTTGGCATTTCGTGGAATGCAAGTACTTTTTGCGTTACTGAATATTAAATGACGCGAAGGTGCAACCGGTAGAGAACTACCTACCAACTGAATATCCGAGTTCGAACCCAGCTTGGAGGAGGGTATTTGTCTCGTTACACCTTTGTTCCAATGGAGATCGAGGTTTGTACAGCCTCTGTAAAATGGAAATTTGTAGATTCGCTTGTGTAATTGTTAATGTTTTCCTTTTCAACATTGAGCTTACATGACACCTCGCACAGTGTGGAAAATAATGTTTTTTTATACCTGTACAATAAACTCGTCTTACCACATTATTGTGGCTGCTACCTCTTCTCCATTTTACCATTAGATTTTTAATGTTGAGCAGTAGAGTCGACCCATCACAATTCCTAAAACAGACTGTTTTCTTCTTTAGATTGCTAAGTTGGAAACTGAACATCAGTTTCAGCACGAAGGCTATATGAGACGTGAACCTACAGCTTAACGTGGAAGCCGAACTCCAATAGCACCAGATGATAATCGAACCAGGATTTCTCGCGTCAAAGACTCGTATCCTAACCCTATAGCCACAAGAAAGCACTTTGGTTGATTTGAAGTTTGGAAAACAAAACATTTACCGCCTTATGCAGAGTCATTTTGATGTATGATTAGCGTCATGCTAAAGGCCTGACTACTGCAGGAAACATATATTAGTCAAACTCATTAGTATGACACTAATCACACTTCAAAATGACTCTGCATAAGGCCTTTAGTTATTAAGATTATTTAATTAGAACATAGTTCACAATATTTAATGTCAAATAATATAGGCTATTACAGTTATGTACTTACCAATCAGGTTCTGCCAAGCAAAGTAGGTCTTAGGTGGGATACCAGACTTTAGTTTTATTCCATTTACCGAAATATATAACACTATTGTATTTGTATTAACAGTGTTTTCATTCTTCAAGTAACATGAAAAATTTAACGTTCCAATTTTAATGTTAGAGCAATATTAACGTATATTAATTTTCTACACTTTCCGATAATATTAATAATAAGCAGAATGATCACAAGGAAACCACATGTGTTGCATAAATTGTAACAACAATTGAAAAGTTGATACCAATAACTAGACAAATCCGAAATAATGTATTAATTGTTTCAAGAATCAAGTTGTTTATTACGTTAACATACCAAATATAAAATTACTTATGTAGAACTAAATTGGGTTCATTCCTATCGTTTCAAATAGCATTTCACTGGAACTATGTCGCTAAATGAACCATCAGCGTTACATTTAATTGAAATTAGTGTTTCAGTCGGTTGCATAAGGTAAAGTACTGAGTGCACCTAAAGTTTAGTATGTAGAGAATATGGTTAAACTGCTCGGACTCAAGAGGAACGGGAATGGGGAATGGAGGAAACTTCATAACGAGAAACTGCATAATTTATACCACTTACCAAACATCGTTAGGGTCATCAACTCTAGGAAGCTCTACCATCAGAAAACTACCATTAGAAAGACCTGGGCGCAGTTGGGAGAACAATATTAAGATGGATCTCACAGAAATAGAAACTGGATCTAATTGGCTAAAGACAGAAGTCAATGGAGAGTTTTTGTGAACGCGGCGTTGATCCTTCGGGTTCCATTGGTCATAGAGTCAGTTAGTTATGGTTAAACTGCAGACGATTTTGTAGCTGTAGAAAACAAGGATGACCAATGATAATTTCAAACGATGGCCCGGAGAAGGGATACTCCCTCCAGGAACTACAACGTTCTTCCGCGAGGCATTTCTTCCATCTGATTCAACCTGTTTACTAGTTTTTTCGTACTAATACTTTCACCACTTGTTTATTCGAAGTCTCCTCTGCCTCGGGGAGAAACTTCCAGAAATCACCACTGCAGATTCTTAATGGGTGATATCAATAAAACGGAGAAGTTACTCATTACGACCAATTTTGAAGTAGTTACTCGCATTGGTATCAATAAAAAGAGAACTGAGCACTAGTCGTCTCGGCTGACCTCGGAGAAGCCCCGCCCTTTTGAAGTAACCACACCTCTATTCTCGAGCCGAATAACTACTCCGCGTTTGATATCAATAAAAATCAAGACTCTTCTGTGATGCTAGTAACTTCTCCAAATTTGTGGAGCAAGCTAAATAGGTGACTCCGTGCGAAATATGGCAGAGTATATGATTGTTTTGCTATGTAGTAAAACTTATAAATTGCATAGAAATGTTGCAAATGGAGATTACAAAAAACATAGGTTCATGAAAGAAAATGTAAAATAGTTAGCACAACATTTTTTAGGAGAATCAACGGAAATTTAGGGTGGTGCACTACGTAATGACGAAAAGATGCGGGTTTTCTTGCTTTACGTGAGTGATCCGGGATTCCAGGTCTGAATTGAATGTCAGGGGATTCTGCTGTGGCTCAAAGTACTGTGTCTATGACTACTACAAGTGTAATGGATGCGATTATTGCGAAATCTGAAAATTGATTGTTTCCGGAGGTGTGTGTAATATTCAAACAGCAAAGGCAGAGTGGCAAGAACAATATACATTTCCGGGTGCTATCGGAGCACTTGACTAGAAACACGTGGCAATAAAGAAACCTAGTATTTTGGAGACGAATACGCTAATAGGAAGAGCTCCTTCGTGGCTAAGCGGATAGCGTACATGCCTTTGGTATGAGAGACCCGCGTTCGATTCCCGGCTGGAGTTCATATGGTTCGGATTCCAAGTTACTCAGTGGGTCTCGTCTTATATAGCCTCGCTACTGAAAAGGACATTAAACTCAAAACCAACTCAACTCAACGCTGATAGGAAGGGTGTATACATGAGAATATATATTTTTTTTATGCCAAGGTGAAAGGGGACATGTATGGTGTGGAAAACGCAATCAGATGGATGTGCTTTATGACGTGACTGGCTGGACTATTTAAAAAAGGAAACAAAAGGACCAAGTGTCTGATTTCGTTCTTAAAGCCAAACAATCTACAAAGACCTTGGACAACACGTGATATGCACTTGTCGTGCTAATCTTGATATTGCTGGATTCCAATCAACATCCATCAGTTCCAAGAAGTTCATTCCCGTGGTTTCAGTATTACTTTCTTATTTCCCGTTTTCTTTTTCAAATTAGTTTTTTTTTTCCTTAATGCTCGCTCGGATATTAAAGATTCTCTTTTGGATTTGTGACTCATTTGTAGATGTATTTGATATTTCGTTGCATTTCACTGTAATTGCCTTCAAAGCTTCGGCTTTCCTTCGTTTACTTTCTGGTAACTGTGACTTTGAAAGTACCACTGGAACTTTTATAATATCCACAATTGCATTTTAATTGAAACTGTCGTTGCTACTTGTCCCTTCCATGGCGTTTAGGATATTACGCCATAAGTTAAAAACAACGAAATGACCACGCGACGGAAGGGAGAAATGAATAACTACTTCTTTTATTGATACGACTCAGTGCTACGTGCAGAGGAAGCGCGAGAAAACGTTCATAAATCTGGAGCAGACTAGACCTGAGTAGTGGCTTGTTTTATTGATACAAAATTGAGGGAGGAGATTACTCCAGGTGTAGTTACTCCGATTCTCGAGCAGGACTTCTCAGGAGTAGTTACTTATTTTTATTGATATCACCCAATGAAAGTTAGTCATTACGAGAAACTCATTGACAGAATGTTGTCCACCACAAACTGAAACGGTCTAACAAAGTATAGAACTAAGCACTGTCTTGCTGAGCCACCGTTTCTACATGTATTAATGTTCATGGTTCAGAGTCAAACTTCTTTTACTTGATGTCCTGGCTTACAGAACTGAACTGTTAGATTCAGAAATAACTGCACTGTTAGATTCAGAAATAACTGCACTGTTGATTCAGAAATAACTGAACTGTTAGATTCAGAAATAACTGCACTGTTAGATTCAGAAATAACTGTACTGTTAGATTCAGAAATAACTGTACTGTTAGATTCAGAAATAACTGCACTGTTAGATTCAGAAATAACTGTACTGTTAGATTCAGAAATAACTGCACTGTTAGATTCAGAAATAACTGCACTGTTAGATTCAGAAATAACTGTACTGTTAGATTCAGAAATAACTGTACTGTTAGATTCAGAAATAACTGTACTGTTAGATTCAGAAATAACTGCACTGTTAGATTCAGAAATAACTGTACTGTTAGATTCAGAAATAACTGTACTGTTAGATTCAGAAATAACTGTACTGTTAGATTCAGAAATAACTGCACTGTTAGATTCAGAAATAACTGTACTGTTAGATTCAGAAATAACTGTACTGTTAGATTCAGAAATAACTGTACTGTTAGATTCAGAAATAACTGCAGTCACGTTCTATGTAAAGAAAGTCAGATGTGATGTTAGTTTCTTCATGAAGTAGTCTGTAGTAAGAGATTACTATAGACTAGTTCATGAAGAAACTAATCACTTATCAGGCACACATCCAGAATTTTTTTGCTGAGAAAAGTTCCACACTTTGGAGAGGTTGGCGTTATTTTGCACCCGAAAAGTCGTTAAGTTAATTGATCAGTATTGTCACATATAATCAGATTAAATAATATAACTAGATTGCTTTTATAACAAAAGGAAGGATAGATATGAAGTGTAAAATGAAATCTTCAGGCTACATCACTGATTGTTCTGCTAAACAAGTATATTTCATTAAGAAGTTACGAAGTTTGATGTGTCCGGGCCTGGTGGCCCCCCCTCATGGGTACGCCCCTGTTTCTTGTGATGACTGTATTATCAATCACCTAGCCGTACTGATGGTCAACCAATTGACCGAAGTCAGGCACTGGGAATCTTACAAGTATTTGGATGGTGGTCATTGCAACATTTCGTCCAGCGTCGTTAGGACAATTAATGAATTCATGGAGCATACTCGGAACCGGGCTCATATCTTTCAATGGAGCTCGCCCTTGTTTTGTGCCAATCGCGCTCACTCGCGCCACGGACTCGCTATATTTGATTTGGCTCTCGATTACAAGGACTCATAAACCTCAAATGAGCTCGTGCCCAATTATTCTCACATTTTTTATAAAAAACTGTCATGGCTGACGTTAGTTAGGAGAAGAAATTTACATAATCTTACCCTATTGTACAAAATACTTACTACGTCAGAACCATCGTATCTAGCCCGTAGATTTTTATATTTATCAGACTTTTATACTAGAAGCACAAGATCACAAGATAATTTCTTGCTCTCCATACCCAGTCACAATTCTGATTCATACTCAAAATCCTTCACAGTAAGTACTACACACCTCTGGAACAGTTTACCTCAATTAATACACAACATTTCTACAGTTGCCAAATTTTAAAAAATCTGTAAATTCCCTTCTCTTAAGTAAAGATCAGGATACTGGTAGCACATGAGGCATCTTCGTTTTACCAGATTATTAATAAACCCACATATGAACACACAACCAATAGGTAACCTATGTTAATTTGTACATCTTATATATTCATACTTTTAGTACCGCTATATGCAATATGCAATTTTAGGTTTCCCCATGTTATTTTTGTTTCCTCTATTGTATATTATTTTTCAATTTTTGTTTTTGAAGTGCTTAACCATTTTTTTACTTAAGTAGTATATTCTTTTTTTTATGTGGTTCAATACTCTTCTTTTGTAGTTGTTAATATTTTCTATATATTGGTGTTTTTTTTTAATATATCTAATATATGCATGTAGTTAAGTGCTCGGAGAAGGCTGCAGAACCTCAACTTCGCCACGTAAAAGAAGTCATAAATAAATAAATAAATAAATAAATATTTCACTAGAGTTTGGTTTCACTCAGACTCGCTACCATCAATAAGAATCAAGCTCACTCAGACTTCTGCTGAATATTGAGTTTAAAAAAAACAAACATGTTGAGCTCGTGTTCCTGACTCTCAAGAGCTAACCTCACGAGTTTGGAAATGTTAGGTGCTGTCTGAAATGGTATGAGGATTCAATAAGATATTTCTGTTGTTTCAAATGATGCTCCTTAATTCTTAGTTTACCATTTAATTATATCTGTTCCAAACTTTCTGAAGAAACCAATCAATAACGAGAATACAATACACAAACTAATTTTACTTTGCAGGTTGCGGTATTATATATCTTCATAGCATGCTTTAATAAGGGAAAACGAGTAGTATTTCTAAAATGTAAAGAGCAAAACAAGAAACCGAGACTGAAAGCGGATTTAGATTGTTAGTGGTATTCACAGACAACCACCAATCACTGCGTTGAAATCCGTCTTTGACTGAGAAAATTATTACATTTTAATTCTTTAGCTTTTCCTTTCTCCCCAAGAGAACAGAACGAGATGGCATCTGTTGGTTTTCCGACCTTTTCGCCACAAGCTCCTTACCTCTTCTTTACTTGTCCCATTTTCTGATCTCTATGTCTGCAGTTGCTCTGTGTTTGTAACCTGAAACTTTCGTGACCTGTGCTTGCCTTTCTCTCAGGAAGAGGCGATCCTGATGCCTTCAGGGCTTTCGAAATGGAAATGTCATAACCGACCAGAATAACTTTATCTTCGTTCGTTGTTTCGTATTGTTTATCCAATTCACTTTTTGCTCTGAGGCTACAGATGCGGATACACAATACACACAATTTCTCCGATACAGGATGATTGACGGAAAAATAAGGAAAATCTTCTACAAGTTAAAACTTATTTTTGCTAAGAAGTTTCGTTTTGGTGACCTCCCGAAGCAACAAAGTTTACAATTTGATTTAAAATAATATTCATTTTGTGATTGCCTAGAGCAGGAAACTTTAAGGTATCTCCCACAACATAAACAATAATACATTTGCTAATAACAATCGTGATTGAAGAGAAACCTGTCTATGTTGTCCAGAATTGGTTTCACTGTAAAGTGGCCAATTAAGACAGGCTAAAGGAGACGGTGATCATGAGAAATGAATGAAATGGTGGAATGAAGAAAGTGGGAGGAAACGGGAGAACCCCGAGAAATTCCTCTCATTCCTGTGAGTTGGAAACCTAACCGGCATATTCGTGCGACGTGAAACTAAAGATTTCATTTTTTCATTTTTATATAAATCAGAACTCCCCTCGTGACAATGTAGCTGCTCTCGGCTTGTACATGTCGTAAGATATCACATATTATGATCCCACGTTAAGATGTAAGTGCATGTCTATCTCGGTGCTGAAAGGGATCTTAAAAGCTCCTGATCAACAGAGATAACATATATTGAAAGTTTTTTTTCGAAATAGAAAACCGTTAAATGTAGTCTTATTATGTAGTCTTTCCATATAAAAGTAGTCCTGACTGGCTGGTTCCTTCTTATTCTGCCTAATTCCTGTTCTGCCTAATGACCCTCTAGCAGTTTGTAACGCAATTTTTATCTAATCTTATCTTTAGGCAGAACAGGAATTCCTGTTATGCTTAAAGATAAGATTGCATCAAAAATGCGTTACAAAGTGCTGGAGGGTCATTAGGCAGAACAGGAATTATGCATAACAGGAAGACACCGACTGGCTGATCAATGCCCAGGATCCCCCCTTCCCCTCCCACTTAAACGTACTAGGGGGATCTTACACCAACAGTACGTGCTCTTTTTCTTTTCCAGAATCTAAGTAGCGTGTGTACTCACTTTTGTTAAAATTGCTCCACACGTTCCACAGTTACGGTGGAACATACATAAATTACATACACACACACACACACACACACATATATATATATATATTTTATCATATATATATATATATATATATATATATATATATATAAGTATATAGATGAAATGTGTAAATCTGTTGTAATATCGAATTGATTTTTGTTTTCATGATTACCATACTTTGGTACCTGCAGTCCTTTCAAAAGTATAAAGAAAAAATGGGGTTTATAACTAAACTAGCAGCGTTCACCCCGCTTCGCTGCGGTCACCCCGGAACGCAATAAACTTTGTTACTTAGATAATTTTTACTTTTTCGCTTTCAAGTGATATGATAAAAACCATAGAAGATTGCAGTAAATGTTAACATTATATCGCCTGTCATTTATGTTAACCCGCCCCGCTTCGCTGCGGTCACCCCCGAACGCAATAAACTTTGTTACTTAGATAATTTTTACTTTTTCGCTTTCAAGTGATATGATAAAAACCATTATAACGCCTGTCATTTATGTTAACCCGCCGAGTGACACGGTCATGCGGGTTGCATATACATACGTTTATTTTTATACCTATGATGAACTAATAAAGGATTTGTACGTAATGGACACCTGAATGGTCAATTATCTCAAGACACTGGTAATTGAAAATTAAAGTGATATGATAAAAACCATCTAGGGTCCAAATCCTAATAACCCCCCAAAAATAAAAGAAATTGGTTCAGCCGTATTAGCGTGATGAGCGGACAAAGGATTTGTACGTTCTCTTTTATATATATAGATTGCATGCAAAAATGATTCCTGCTTTCTTTATAGAAACACTTTGATTCGAAACAGGAGAAAACAGACACATATTTTAAATATATATATATAAGTTAAACAGTAAATTTATAAAAAATCTAAAATAGATAACATTTTCGTGGAAAATTTTACATTTTTCTATGTTGCCTTCCTCTTTCAAGCATTACTGATATGTTTCTAAAATCATCCAAAAGCCTTGTCAATTGAAACAGGTACATTGTATCAGTACTGATACGTGATTGAACGTTACTGTCTACTGATTAAGCATACAGTAACAAGTACTTGCAATAATTATGAGCTTCTCTCTCATTCCATTTGTTGGGGCATCATGAAATATGTATGATGTGGGATGTGTTGTATCGAGTTCCACTATTCTCTGTTTCAATGTTGACATGGGATAAGCGGATAAAACCGGAACTAGAGAATTCTGAACTGAGGGAACTTCCACAAATTGTTTTTTTTTTTCAACAAAAAAACTTACTATTTTGTCTAAACTTCTTACCATAGTAATACTTTAATTCATATATTATTTCTGTAATTGGGGGCGCGGTGGCTCAGTGGTAGAGCGTTCACCTCTGGTGCTTGGGGTCCCTAGTTCGATTCCAGCTCGCGCCGTGTGGACTTTGTGGTGGAAAAACACCATGCTCGTGGGTTTTCTCGAGGTTCTCCCGTTTCCTCCCACTTTCTTCATTCCGCCATTTCATTCATTTCTCATCATCACCGTCTCCTTTAGCTTATCCGGTATAACCGTGGGACATAAAACTTAAGTATTGCAATCATTTTTTTTTTTTAATTTCTGTAACTATTCTATCAGGTCTTGTTTTGTACTAAAACATAATAATACACTGAGCAAGCCTATGTGATATGTAAAAAAAAAAAAAGAAAATCACATAACAGTTTCAACACAATAACTATATCTTCATCAGACTTCCACTCCTCCTAGCTGCTTGGGAGTTGGTCATCTCTTATTATTCTGCGGATATCAACTTTTAATTAGGCTCCATCCCTTCATTAAAAAGTAAAACTATTTCTATAACTTCCAGTTCTAAAACAGGGCTTAAAAATAAGATAAAAGACGGAATATATTATTGGGACAATTAATTCATGTTGTTATCCTTAGTGGACCTTATCGTGTTTGTTGTACGGGGATAAACATTGAAACCGGAAGTGAGTGGATAAGAGAGGAGACTAAATATATTTTTTCGACGCTATGCAATGGTGAATTGTAAGTCATACAATGTTCTGGTAAACAATATACCCAATATACCTGTATTTATTGCAGTTCAATGAAAGAAGATAAGAATTCAAGTATTGCCTCTCGTATTGGACAGCATCTAAGCAGCTTTGTGCCTGTTTCTCGACCCCATTATGATACCAGATCTGAGATCTTGTCTTCAGAAGCAAAGAAATCAATCACTATTACTTCCACCGCCTAGTGGTTGGTCAAGCATTTTTAGTTGCAGAAAGTGCGACATGTACTGAAGTAAGTAGTAATCCAAACGGTCAAGGTCAGGACCGTACAAAGGCGTGACATCAGTTCAATACCATGAAGTTCCTGCACTTTTTGTTGCGTTTTTCATACCCAGTTGTGGTTTTGCGTTTTCATGTTTCAGCAGGGCACGCCTCTGGCGTACTGCAGCGTACCTCCAATTCAAGTGTTCGAAATAATGGTCGGCATTGACGGTACACCGTTAGAAACTAACTTGAAGTGAATTGCCTATTCGTACTTCCATCACACAGAGAGCATAACACAGTCGAAACAGCCCTGTTTGACGACTGCTTCTGGAAATTAGGGATGGCCACAAAGTTCCGGTTCCGGCGGAACCGGTTTCACGAGGAACCGGTTCTCGGAGATCCGGTTTTCAGAACCGGTTCTGGAACCGGTTCCGGACTGGATCCGAAGAGCCGGTTCAAGAACCGGATCTTAGGAACCAGTTCCAGACTTGGATCCGAAAACCCGATTCCAGAACCGGATCTTAAGAACCGGTTCCAGATCTGGAACTGAAAACCCGGTTCCAGAACCGGATCTTAGGAACCGGTTCCAGACCTGGATTTCAAAAGCCCCCAAAGACCCGTAAAGGAGGCACAAAGTTCACCTTCAAAACACTGCAAAAAAGGACCATGCGCTTGTGCCTCCCCGCCCAGACCTGCTTGTGCCCCCAGAAAAAAAATTGGTCCACCAGTGGGTGTTTAGTCAAATGAGTTGGCCAATTACCCAGTTTATTTAGCCAAATGAGACAAGCGACCGCCACCTGGGCGCCTGCCTGTCGCTTCCACCATTTCATCTAGCACACTGTTCACAGTATGCCAGCAGCTCGGGTTTAGCGTAGGGATGGTCACGTTCTTGGAGATCTGGTTTTAAGAACCGGTTCCAGACCTGGATCCGAAAAACCGGTTCCGGAACCGGATATTCTAGAACCGGGTCCGTTCAGACCCGAAAACCGGTTCCTGATGGAATCGGTTCTGGCCATCCCTACTGGAAATTGGTTCTTGCTCAATCACTGTTTCTGTACATTTGGATTTAGAAAAAAATAAAAAAAAACTTTTCACCGCATATGAGAATCGTTTCAGGAAACCCATATTACAGGATTCTGCATCAGTTGTCATCACACATTCACTCTCCTCTGGGACTGATTTAGCGTCAAGTAACGTGGCAAAATGCGGTGGTTTCTGATGATTTTCCCAAGTTGAGAAAGGTAACGCTACAGAAGACTGAGACATGCCGAAATGGTTTAAGAATTGTCATGTACTGGAGGGATAGATTTTTCTTAATTGCGTGTCGTTAGACCTCCGAATTCCTTACCTTGGAGCAGACTAACCTTAGTTGATTCTTGACATTTTTATAACCTGTACTAAATTTCTGGAACCAATGAGTTGCTGTGCTGTGGTTCGCACTACCTTCCCCTTTTATATGACATAGTTTTGGGTTGCTCACGCAGTACAACTGGAAGAGTTCGATCTCGTAAAACAACATTTCACGTATCTGGTGTACTTCAGCACTTATCGCCACTGCCAATTAAAACTCAAGATACTGATGGAGTGGCGGCCTCCGTTGAATATTCTGCTTCCCACACTACTTTTTTGGGCAATTTGATCTTGTACTTATGGTCGGTCACGGTGTATACAAGCGCCTGCTGTTTGGGTTGTTGAAGTATTGCAAGACTTATGACTGATCCTTGTATATTGTAGAATTCGCCGGTAGATCTTACAGTTTCTTCTGATACCTTTTCATGAACAGACAAACGGCAGACTAACATACAAAATCTTTCTACAAGACTTCACTTACCTCATCATCATCATCATCATCATAGGTATTCTGCCTTTATTGGCAGGTCACTTGCCGCAGCTGAGAAGCTTCCATGCTCCACGGTCCTCCGCTAACCTCTTCGTCTTCGCGTATGATCTTTCCGTTTCAATATCATCAATCAACTGTAGTCTCCTTCGTCCCCTCCCTCTCTTTCCCGCCACCATACCCTCTAGGACGTCCCTCATGATACAATCTCTTCTTAGGCAATGTTCCAACCAGTTTCTCTTGCTCTTCCTAATAATATCTAAAAGTGTTCTTTTCACACCCACCATTTCTAACACTCTCTCATTCGTTTTCCGCTCGACCCAACTAATTCTTTCCATTCTTCTCCACACCCACATTTCGAAGGCTTCCAGTCGATTTTCATCACCTTTACGTAATGTCCACGTTTTCGCCCCATACAGTACAACACTTCACACGAAGCATTTTATGAGTCTTTTTCTCAACTCTTTATTCAAGGTCCCACAAAACAGACTTTCCTTCCTCCTAAAGGCTTCTTTCGCCATTCCTATCCTTGCTTTTATTTCACGTTCGCACTTCATGGCATTACTAAGAATACTACCCAGGTATCGAAAACTATTCACTTGTTCTATTTTCTCCCCTCCTACTTTTATATTTGACACAAACCCCTTCGTTCCAATCACCATGACTTTTGTCATTCGTTTTCCGCTCGACCCAACTAATTCTTTCCATTCTTCTCCACACCCACATTTCGAAGGCTTCCAATCGATTTTCGTCATCTTTACGTAATGTCCACGTTTTCGCCCCATACAGTACAACACTTCACACGAAGCATTTTATGAGTCTTTTTCTCAACTCTTTATTCAAGGTCCCACAAAACAGACTTTTCTTCCTCCTAAAGGCTTCTTTCGCCATTCCTATTCTTGCTTTTATTTCACGTTCGCACTTCATGGCATTACTAAGAATACTACCCAGGTATCGAAAACTATTCACATGTTCTATTTTCTCCCCTCCTACTTTTATATTTGACACAAACCCCTTCGTTCCAATCACCATGGCTTTTGTCCTTCTAACATTTATTTTCATCCCATATTCTTCAAAGTCCTTTCTCATTTTATCTAACATTTTATTGATTTTCTTTTCACATTCTGCAACAAGCGCCATATCGTCTTGCAAATCTTATGCATCTAATCATTCTCCCTCCTACCGAAATGCCATCACCATCATATAGGCTCTTTTTCACTATCTCTTCTAGATAGACATTAAATAGTGTTGGCGAGAGGCAGCATCTTTGTCGACCTCCCCTTCCAATTGCACTCTCTTCCGTCAGTTCTTCCCCTATCCTAACAACTTACTTGTTGGTTCATGTATAAGTTTCTTGTATAAGTTTCTTATGAGTCACTTACCTAGCTACTCCTTAATTTGGAAGCCTGGAACTAATCACCTGCATTACTTTTGCCCTTTATTGAGACTTTTCCTTTTAAAAAAAAAAATATAGGATATAGTATGAACAGGGTATCTACTAAAATTCCAAAATGAAATTTCGTGACTTTTTCGTGACCATTTCTTTACCAAAACATAAAATTTTGTAACATTCTCAAGAGGGAATTTGGGTGTGAATTAGGCTAATTTTCATGTATGCGATAGAAGAGTGCTTTGCTAGTGATTTGGTTGCGTCTAAAGCCGACCATAGATATTTTTGGTGGTGAATTTGGATGTTTTATAGAACTAAAGTTATAAGCTCTAGACTTATATTTGTGTGTACTTATATTTGATGATGATCTTATATTTGTACAAATAGAGTAGAGAGGGGCAAGAGTACGTGGGGGGTAAGAATACGATTCCCTAAAATCAGGTGAATATATTCGCGTATCGCAATAATGCGTCATGTGGAGTTTGATGTTAATGGTGTCTAGAACCTAAACAAGTTTGAGTGTGCTGCGGCAAACTACAAGCTATCTAGGTAATTATTTATGTTTTTCTAATAGTTTGATATAATATTGGGTCATAAGTACTTAAGGAATAACTTTCACAATTTTTTAAGGATTTCAAAGTACTATAAAGCGTTAGTTTCTAACATATCCATTGTTTGACAGGATGGAGTAAATTGACTTTCTTCCAACAGTTGGCTGTACAACATCACGGGAAAGTCAATTGTGTAGTGAGGGGGCAAGGGTACGCAGATACCGACGGGGCAAGGGTACGCGTGCGTACTCTTTCCCCTTCTGTTCTATGAAAAAACAATCCAATTTTATTTAGATCTAACAATCAAAAAAGAATGTAGATTCCATTGTAATAGAGAGTGACGGCAAACTTTACTAATACTGGTTCCCATATGTAGCCTCTAACGTTAAGAATTCTAAAGAATCCTGATATTTTCTTATGTACGAGGGATAAATTGTTATTCTAAATACCACTCCTTACATAACAGTATCTAAGATGGTGTTTGAGTTTTCGAAACAGATAAACGTGTGAGATAGTTAAATCTGCAGTTATTGAATAACATTACTCTTGCCTATTTTATTCAGGTTTCAAAAATGCTACGCTTTGTCCTCTTTTATCTTAAATGTCAGTAGTCTTCAGTAATAAATTTCAATGGGCCTTATGCAGGGTCGTTCTGACGCGTGATTAGCACCACACTAAAAAGTTCGACTACCATATGTTTCCTGTAGTAGTCAGTTCTTTAGTAATTATACGTTAAAACGACTCTGCATAAGGCGGTATCAGTCCAATGATTGGTATGGAATCTTATAAAGATATACGAAGCAAACCTAACCTAACATTTGACAATATGTAGCTTCATCAAGGATAGCTCGAGAAGTTTTCAAGTTACCCTCGTAGGTGACAAGCATTCTGTAACTGATGGAATAAGCTGAATTTGGAAATATATTTTTATAAAGGGTCTAAATATTATCTGATTTTTTTTTTTTTTGCGTCCTATGCATTCCCATTACTGATATAAGGAGAATTAAGAATTTTTCTTTCCTTTTTCAAAATGAGAATCTGCAACGTCTTTAGGCACAATAAAGTCAGTAGGCCTATTTACCGAAGAAATGGAGAACGAATCAGTGGAATATATCACATTACTGGATCAATTCTTCTATGACTTAACTTTAAAAGAACTAAGAAGAATGGCATACAATTTTGCTGAACGTAACTAGTTGCCCAATATCCTTTAGCCATGTGAATCGAACGGCAGGAAGAAATTGGACAGAGTCTTTCCGTCGTAGGCATTTAACTATTGCTTTGCGACAGCCTTCAAAGATTGGTCTGGGGGGAGCTCGTGGTTTTAGCAAGCCACAAGTTGAACGCTTTTTTAATTGTCTAAAAGATCTTGTAAGAGAAAACGGCTTTCCTCCACGGGATATGTACAACATGCACGAAACTGGCATAAATACGGTTCCTCATAAAGTTTCAAAAGTCGACTAAAAATCAGTTGTGAATAAAACTGTATCTAGTGATTTTGGAGTTAACATAACAGCTGTTTCCTGGTGAGTGCATCTGGTTCCTTTATTCCCCAGATATTTCCCAGAAAACGAATGAAACAAGAATTATTCGATGGCTCTGTGGGAATTATATCTGATTCCGGTTCATCAACTCACAACTTTTCGTAGAATGGTTATATTATTTACACTAACATGTGCGATCAAATTCGGTTACGAAAAGGTATTGTTACTTTTTGACAATCAAACCTCTCACATTTCAATCGAGGCGATTGATTTCTGCAGGCAAAATGTGATAGTGATATTGACTATACCACCCCATACTAGCCATAATTTGAAACCATTAGATCGCTCCTTTTTTGACCCACTGAAATCCTGGTATTCAACAGTGTGTGATAAATGGATGAGGAATCATCCATCCCGCCTAATTCCAAGTTGCGAGTTTGTCTACTGAGGCTTGGTATCCAGCCTTCAAGAATCTGGAGTTGTCCCACTGAATACAGACGTTTTCAATGAAGAAGATTTTCTTCCTTCTATTGCGGATGTGGTAGACTTAAATGTAGAAGCCAGTTCTGAAGATGAAAGCATTCCTGAAGCAATAAATCAAGCATCAGACCTGAATAGAGCCATAAATCGTTCATTGGACGATTCACTGGAAGTAAAAATGGGCCCATGTGGCGCATCCAGATCAAACACTCCTTTGCCAGTTGCTCGTTCTCCTCCATCTGTTACCAAACCTTCAAACAGTAACGCTAGATCCCCATTAGAAGCAAGCAAGAGCTCCTGCGGACTGCCCACTTCAAACAGTCTTCTGCCGGTTACTCGTTTTCATTCATCTGTTACGAAATCTTCAACCAGTAACGCTAGATCCTCACTAGAAGTAAGCAAGAGCTCATGCGGACTGTCCACTTCAAACAGTATTCTGCCGGTTGCTCGTTCTCATTCATCTGTTACCAAATCTTCAACCAGTAACGCTAGATCCTCACTAGAAGCAAGCAAGAGCTCATGTGGACTGTCCACTTCAAACAGTATTCTGCCGGTTGATCGTTCTCATTCATCTGTTACGAAATCTTCAACCAGTAACGCTAGATCCTCATTAGAAGCAACCAAGAGCTCATGCGGACTGTCCACTTCAAACAGTATTCTGCCGGTTGCTCGATCTCATTCATCTGTTACCAAATCTTCAACCAGTAACGCTAGATCCTCACTAGAAAAGCAAGCAAGAGCTCATGCGGACTGTCCACTTCAAACAGTATTCTGCCGGTTGCTTGTTCTCATTCATCTGTTACGAAATCTTCAACCAGTAACGCTAGATCCTCATTAGAAGCAAGC
The DNA here is from genome assembly GCF_964235325.1 of Thermobia domestica. Lineage (NCBI taxonomy): Eukaryota > Metazoa > Arthropoda > Insecta > Zygentoma > Lepismatidae > Thermobia > Thermobia domestica. The sequence goes on along the minus strand of NC_137462.1, from coordinate 262,862,510 downwards.
AAGAGCTCATGCGGACTGTCCACTTCAAACAATATTCTGCCGGTTGCTCGTTCTCATTCATCTGTTACGAAATCTTCAACCAGTAACGCTAGATCCTCATTAGAAGCAACCAAGAGCTCATGCGGACTGTCCACTTCAAACAGTATTCTGCCGGTTGCTTGTTCTCATTCATCTGTTACGAAATCTTCAACCAGTAACGCTAGATCCTCATTAGAAGCAACCAAGAGCTCATGCGGACTGTCCACTTCAAACAGTATTCTGCCGGTTGCTTGTTCTCATTCATCTGTTACGAAATCTTCAACCAGTAACGCTAGATCCTCATTAGAAAAGCAAGCAAGAGCTCATGCGGACTGTCCACTTCAAACAATATTCTGCCGGTTGCTCGTTCTCATTCATCTGTTACGAAATCTTCAACCAGTAACGCTAGATCCTCATTAGAAGCAACCAAGAGCTCATGCGGACTGTCCACTTCAAACAGTATTCTGCCGGTTGCTTGTTCTCATTCATCTGTTACGAAATCTTCAACCAGTAACGCTAGATCCTCATTAGAAAAGCAAGCAAGAGCTCATGCGGACTGTCCACTTCAAACAGTATTCTGCCGGTTGCTTGTTCTCATTCATCTGTTACGAAATCTTCAACCAGTAACGCTAGATCCTCATTAGAAAAGCAAGCAAGAGCTCATGCGGACTGTCCACTTCAAACAATATTCTGCCGGTTGCTCGTTCTCATTCATCTGTTACGAAATCTTCAACCAGTAACGCTAGATCCTCATTAGAAGCAACCAAGAGCTCATGCGGGCTGTCCACTTCAAACAGTATTCTGCCGGTTGCTTGTTCTCATTCATCTGTTACGAAATCTTCAACCAGTAACGCTAGATCCTCATTAGAAGCAACCAAGAGCTCATGCGGACTGTCCACTTAAACAGTATTCTGCCGGTTGCTTGTTCTCATTCATCTGTTACGAAATCTTCAACCAGTAACGCTAGATCCTCATTAGAAAAGCAAGCAAGAGCTCATGCGGACTGTCCACTTCAAACAATATTCTGCCGGTTGCTCGTTCTCATTCATCTGTTACGAAATCTTCAACCAGTAACGCTAGATCCTCATTAGAAGCAACCAAGAGCTCATGCGGACTGTCCACTTCAAACAGTATTCTGCCGGTTGCTTGTTCTCATTCATCTGTTACGAAATCTTCAACCAGTAACGCTAGATCCTCATTAGAAGCAACCAAGAGCTCATGCGGACTGTCCACTTCAAACAGTATTCTGCCGGTTGCTTGTTCTCATTCATCTGTTACGAAATCTTCAACCAGTAACGCTAGATCCTCATTAGAAAAGCAAGCAAGAGCTCATGCGGACTGTCCACTTCAAACAATATTCTGCCGGTTGCTCGTTCTCATTCATCTGTTACGAAATCTTCAACCAGTAACGCTAGATCCTCATTAGAAGCAACGAAGAGCTCATGCGGACTGTCCACTTCAAACAGTATTCTGCCGGTTGCTTGTTCTCATTCATCTGTTACGAAATCTTCAACCAGTAACGCTAGATCCTCATTAGAAGCAACGAAGAGCTCATGCGGACTGTCCACTTCAAACAGTATTCTGCCGGTTGCTTGTTCTCATTCATCTGTTACGAAATCTTCAACCAGTAACGCTAGATCCTCATTAGAAAAGCAAGCAAGAGCTCATGCGGACTGTCCACTTCAAACAGTATTCTGCCGGTTGCTCGTTCTCATTCATCTGTTACCAAATCTTCAACCAGTAACGCTAGATCCTCATTAGAAGCAACCAAGAGCTCATGCGGACTGTCCACTTCAAACAGTATTCTGCCGGTTGCTCGTTCTCATTCATCTGTTACCAAATCTTCAACCAGTAACGCTAGATCCTCATTAGAAAAGCAAGCAAGAGCTCATGCGGACTGTCCACTTCAAACAATATTCTGCCGGTTGCTCGTTCTCATTCATCTGTTACGAAATCTTCAACCAGTAACGCTAGATCCTCATTAGAAAAGCAAGCAAGAGCTCATGCGGACTGTCCACTTCAAACAATATTCTGCCGGTTGCTCGTTCTCATTCATCTGTTACGAAATCTTCAACCAGTAACGCTAGATCCTCATTAGAAGCAACCAAGAGCTCATGCGGACTGTCCACTTCAAACAGTATTCTGCCGGTTGCTCGTTCTCATTCATCTGTTACCAAATCTTCAACCAGTAACGCTAGATCCTCATTAGAAAAGCAAGCAAGAGCTCATGCGGACTGTCCACTTCAAACAATATTCTGCCGGTTGCTCGTTCTCATTCATCTGTTACGAAATCTTCAACCAGTAACGCTAGATCCTCATTAGAAAAGCAAGCAAGAGCTCATGCGGACTGTCCACTTCAAACAATATTCTGCCGGTTGCTCGATCTCATTCATCTGTTACCAAATCTTCAACCAGTAACGCTAGATCCTCATTAGAAAAGCAAGCAAGAGCTCATGCGGACTGTCCACTTCAAACAATATTCTGCCGGTTGCTCGTTCTCATTCATCTGTTACGAAATCTTCAACCAGTAACGCTAGATCCTCATTAGAAAAGCAAGCAAGAGCTCATGCGGACTGTCCACTTCAAACAATATTCTGCCGGTTGCTCGTTCTCATTCATCTGCTACGAAATCTTCAACCAGTAACGCTAGATCCTCATTAGAAAAGCAAGCAAGAGCTCATGCGGACTGTCCACTTCAAACAATATTCTGCCGGTTGCTCGTTCTCATTCATCTGTTACGAAATCTTCAACCAGTAACGCTAGATCCTCATTAGAAAAGCAAGCAAGAGCTCATGCGGACTGTCCACTTCAAACAATATTCTGCCGGTTGCTCGTTCTCATTCATCTGTTACGAAATCTTCAACCAGTAACGCTAGATCCTCATTAGAAAAGCAAGCAAGAGCTCATGCGGACTGTCCACTTCAAACAATATTCTGCCGGTTGCTCGTTCTCATTCATCTGTTACGAAATCTTCAACCAGTAACGCTAGATCCTCATTAGAAAAGCAAGCAAGAGCTCATGCGGACTGTCCACTTCAAACAATATTCTGCCGGTTGCTCGTTCTCATTCATCTGTTACGAAATCTTCAACCAGTAACGCTAGATCCTCATTAGAAAAGCAAGCAAGAGCTCATGCGGACTGTCCACTTCAAACAATATTCTGCCGGTTGCTCGTTCTCATTCATCTGTTACGAAATCTTCAACCAGTAACGCTAGATCCTCATTAGAAGCAACCAAGAGCTCATGCGGACTGTCCACTTCAAACAGTATTCTGCCGGTTGCTTGTTCTCATTCATCTGTTACGAAATCTTCAACCAGTAACGCTAGATCCTCATTAGAAAAGCAAGCAAGAGCTCATGCGGACTGTCCACTTCAAACAGTATTCTGCCGGTTGCTCGTTCTCATTCATCTGTTACCAAATCTTCAACCAGTAACGCTAGATCCTCATTAGAAAAGCAAGCAAGAGCTCATGCGGACTGTCCACTTCAAACAATATTCTGCCGGTTGCTCGATCTCATTCATCTGTTACCAAATCTTCAACCAGTAACGCTAGATCCTCATTAGAAAAGCAAGCAAGAGCTCATGCGGACTGTCCACTTCAAACAATATTCTGCCGGTTGCTCGATCTCATTCATCTGTTACCAAATCTTCAACCAGTAACGCTAGATCCTCATTAGAAAAGCAAGCAAGAGCTCATGCGGACTGTCCACTTCAAACAATATTCTGCCGGTTGCTCGATCTCATTCATCTGTTACCAAATCTTCAACCAGTAACGCTAGATCCTCATTAGAAAAGCAAGCCAGAGCTCATGCGGACTGTCCACTTCAAACAATATTCTGCCGGTTGCTCGTTCTCATTCATCTGTTACGAAATCTTCAACCAGTAACGCTAGATCCTCATTAGAAAAGCAAGCAAGAGCTCATGCGGACTGTCCACTTCAAACAATATTCTGCCGGTTGCTCGTTCTCATTCATCTGTTACGAAATCTTCAACCAGTAACGCTAGATCCTCATTAGAAAAGCAAGCAAGAGCTCATGCGGACTATCCACTTCAAACAATATTCTGCCGGTTGCTCGTTCTCATTCATCTGTTACGAAATCTTCAACCAGTAACGCTAGATCCTCATTAGAAAAGCAAGCAAGAGCTCATGCGGACTGTCCACTTCAAACAATATTCTGCCGGTTGCTCGTTCTCATTCATCTGTTACGAAATCTTCAACCAGTAACGCTAGATCCTCATTAGAAAAGCAAGCAAGAGCTCATGCGGACTGTCCACTTCAAACAATATTCTGCCGGTTGCTCGTTCTCATTCATCTGTTACGAAATCTTCAACCAGTAACGCTAGATCCTCATTAGAAAAGCAAGCAAGAGCTCATGCGGACTGTCCACTTCAAACAATATTCTGCCGGTTGCTCGTTCTCATTCATCTGTTACGAAATCTTCAACCAGTAACGCTAGATCCTCATTAGAAAAGCAAGCAAGAGCTCATGCGGACTGTCCACTTCAAACAATATTCTGCCGGTTGCTCGTTCTCATTCATCTGTTACGAAATCTTCAACCAGTAACGCTAGATCCTCAGTAGAAAAGCAAGCAAGAGCTCATGCGGACTGTCCACTTCAAACAATATTCTGCCGGTTGCTCGTTCTCATTCATCTGTTACGAAATCTTCAACCAGTAACGCTAGATCCTCATTAGAAAAGCAAGCAAGAGCTCATGCGGACTGTCCACTTCAAACAATATTCTGCCGGTTGCTCGTTCTCATTCATCTGTTACGAAATCTTCAACCAGTAACGCTAGATCCTCATTAGAAAAGCAAGCAAGAGCTCATCCGGACTGTCCACTTCAAACAATATTCTGCCGGTTGCTCGTTCTCATTCATCTGTTACGAAATCTTCAACCAGTAACGCTAGATCCTCATTAGAAAAGCAAGCAAGAGCTCATGCGGACTGTCCACTTCAAACAGTATTCTGCCGGTTGCTCGTTCTCATTCATCTGTTACCAAATCTTCAACCAGTAACGCTAGATCCTCATTAGAAAAGCAAGCAAGAGCTCATGCGGACTGTCCACTTCAAACAATATTCTGCCGGTTGCTCGTTCTCATTCATCTGTTACGAAATCTTCAACCAGTAACGCTAGATCCTCATTAGAAAAGCAAGCAAGAGCTCATGCGGACTGTCCACTTCAAACAGTATTCTGCCGGTTGCTCGATCTCATTCATCTGTTACCAAATCTTCAACCAGTAACGCTAGATCCTCATTAGAAAAGCAAGCAAGAGCTCATGCGGACTGTCCACTTCAAACAATATTCTGCCGGTTGCTCGTTCTCATTCATCTGTTACGAAATCTTCAACCAGTAACGCTAGATCCTCATTAGAAGCAACCAAGAGCTCATGCGGACTGTCCACTTCAAACAGTATTCTGCCGGTTGCTCGTTCTCATTCATCTGTTACCAAATCTTCAACCAGTAACGCTAGATCCTCATTAGAAAAGCAAGCAAGAGCTCATGCGGACTGTCCACTTCAAACAATATTCTGCCGGTTGCTCGTTCTCATTCATCTGTTACGAAATCTTCAACCAGTAACGCTAGATCCTCATTAGAAAAGCAAGCAAGAGCTCATGCGGACTGTCCACTTCAAACAATATTCTGCCGGTTGCTCGTTCTCATTCATCTGTTACGAAATCTTCAACCAGTAACGCTAGATCCTCATTAGAAGCAACCAAGAGCTCATGCGGACTGTCCACTTCAAACAGTATTCTGCCGGTTGCTCGATCTCATTCATCTGTTACCAAATCTTCAACCAGTAACGCTAGATCCTCACTAGAAAAGCAAGCAAGAGCTCATGCGGACTGTCCACTTCAAACAGTATTCTGCCGGTTGCTCGTTCTCATTCATCTGTTACGAAATCTTCAACCATTAACGCTAGATCCTCATTAGAAAAGCAAGCAAGAGCTCATGCGGACTGTCCACTTCAAACAATATTCTGCCGGTTGCTCGTTCTCATTCATCTGTTACGAAATCTTCAACCAGTAACGCTAGATCCTCATTAGAAGCAACCAAGAGCTCATGCGGACTGTCCACTTCAAACAGTATTCTGCCGGTTGCTTGTTCTCATTCATCTGTTACGAAATCTTCAACCAGTAACGCTAGATCCTCATTAGAAAAGCAAGCAAGAGCTCATGCGGACTGTCCACTTCAAACAGTATTCTGCCGGTTGCTTCTTCTCATTCATCTGTTACGAAATCTTCAACCAGTAACGCTAGATCCTCATTAGAAAAGCAAGCAAGAGCTCATGCGGACTGTCCACTTCAAACAATATTCTGCCGGTTGCTCGTTCTCATTCATCTGTTACGAAATCTTCAACCAGTAACGCTAGATCCTCATTAGAAGCAACCAAGAGCTCATGCGGACTGTCCACTTCAAACAGTATTCTGCCGGTTGCTTGTTCTCATTCATCTGTTACGAAATCTTCAACCAGTAACGCTAGATCCTCATTAGAAGCAACCAAGAGCTCATGCGGACTGTCCACTTCAAACAGTATTCTGCCGGTTGCTTGTTCTCATTCATCTGTTACGAAATCTTCAACCAGTAACGCTAGATCCTCATTAGAAGCAACGAAGAGCTCATGCGGACTGTACACTTCAAACAGTATTCTGCCGGTTGCTTGTTCTCATTCATCTGTTACGAAATCTTCAACCAGTAACGCTAGATCCTCATTAGAAAAGCAAGCAAGAGCTCATGCGGACTGTCCACTTCAAACAATATTCTGCCGGTTGCTCGTTCTCATTCATCTGTTACGAAATCTTCAACCAGTAACGTTAGATCCTCACTAGAAGTAAGCAAGAGCTCATGCGGACTGTCCACTTCAAACAGTATTCTGCCGGTTGCTTGTTCTCATTCATCTGTTACGAAATCTTCAACCAGTAACGCTAGATCCTCATTAGAAGCAAGCAAGAGCTCATGCGGACTGTCCACTTCAAACAGTATTCTGCCGGTTGCTCGATCTCATTCATCTGTTACCAAATCTTCAACCAGTAACGCTAGATCCTCATTAGAAGCAAGCAAGAGCTCATGCGGACTGTCCACTTCAAACAGTATTCTGCCGGTTGCTTGTTCTCATTCATCTGTTACGAAATCTTCAACCAGTAACGCTAGATCCTCATTAGAAGAGCAAGCAAGAGCTCATGCGGACTGTCCACTTCAAACAATATTCTGCCGGTTGCTCGTTCTCATTCATCTGTTACGAAATCTTCAACCAGTAACGCTAGATCCTCATTAGAAGCAACGAAGAGCTCATGCGGACTGTCCACTTCAAACAGTATTCTGCCGGTTGCTTGTTCTCATTCATCTGTTACGAAATCTTCAACCAGTAACGCTAGATCCTCATTAGAAGCAACCAAGAGCTCATGCGGACTGTCCACTTCAAACAGTATTCTGCCGGTTGCTCGATCTCATTCATCTGTTACCAAATCTTCAACCAGTAACGCTAGATCCTCATTAGAAAAGCAAGCAAGAGCTCATGCGGACTGTCCACTTCAAACAGTATTCTGCCGGTTGCTCGTTCTCATTCATCTGTTACCAAATCTTCAACCAGTAACGCTAGATCCTCATTAGAAGCAACCAAGAGCTCATGCGGACTGTCCACTTCAAACAGTATTCTGCCGGTTGCTTGTTCTCATTCATCTGTTACGAAATCTTCAACCAGTAACGCTAGATCCTCATTAGAAGCAACCAAGAGCTCATGCGGACTGTCCACTTCAAACAGTATTCTGCCGGTTGCTTGTTCTCATTCATCTGTTACGAAATCTTCAACCAGTAACGCTAGATCCTCATTAGAAAAGCAAGCAAGAGCTCATGCGGACTGTCCACTTCAAACAGTATTCTGCCGGTTGCTTCTTCTCATTCATCTGTTACGAAATCTTCAACCAGTAACGCTAGATCCTCATTAGAAAAGCAAGCAAGAGCTCATGCGGACTGTCCACTTCAAACAATATTCTGCCGGTTGCTCGTTCTCATTCATCTGTTACGAAATCTTCAACCAGTAACGCTAGATCCTCATTAGATGCAACCAAGAGCTCATGCGGACTGTCCACTTCAAACAGTATTCTGCCGGTTGCTTGTTCTCATTCATCTGTTACGAAATCTTCAACCAGTAACGCTAGATCCTCATTAGAAGCAACCAAGAGCTCATGCGGACTGTCCACTTCAAACAGTATTCTGCCGGTTGCTTGTTCTCATTCATCTGTTACGAAATCTTCAACCAGTAACGCTAGATCCTCATTAGAAGCAAGCAAGAGCTCATGCGGACTGTCCACTTCAAACAATATTCTGCCGGTTGCTCGTTCTCATTCATCTGTTACGAAATCTTCAACCAGTAACGCTAGATCCTCATTAGAAAAGCAAGCAAGAGCTCATGCGGACTGTCCACTTCAAACAGTATTCTGCCGGTTGCTTGTTCTCATTCATCTGTTACGAAATCTTCAACCATTAACGCTAGATCCTCATTAGAAAAGCAAGCAAGAGCTCATGCGGACTGTCCACTTCAAACAATATTCTGCCGGTTGCTCGTTCTCATTCATCTGTTACGAAATCTTCAACCAGTAACGCTAGATCCTCATTAGAAGCAAGCAAGAGCTCATGCGGACTGTCCACTTCAAACAGTATTCTGCCGGTTGCTCGTTCTCATTCATCTGTTACCAAATCTTCAACCAGTAACGCTAGATCCTCATTAGAAGCAACCAAGAGCTCATGCGGACTGTCCACTTCAAACAGTATTCTGCCGGTTGCTTGTTCTCATTCATCTGTTACGAAATCTTCAACCAGTAACGCTAGATCCTCATTAGAAAACAAGCAAGAGCTCATGCGGACTGTCCACTTCAAACAGTATTCTGCCGGTTGCTCGATCTCATTCATCTGTTACCAAATCTTCAACCAGTAACGCTAGATCCTCATTAGAAAAGCAACCAAGAGCTCATGCGGACTGTCCACTTCAAACAGTATTCTGCCGGTTGCTTGTTCTCATTCATCTGTTACGAAATCTTCAACCAGTAACGCTAGATCCTCATTAGAAAACAAGCAAGAGCTCATGCGGACTGTCCACTTCAAACAATATTCTGCCGGTTGCTCGTTCTCATTCATCTGTTACCAAATCTTCAACCAGTAACGCTAGATCCTCATTAGAAAACAAGCAAGAGCTCATGCGGACTGTCCACTTCAAACAGTATTCTGCCGGTTGCTCGTTCTCATTCATCTGTTACCAAATCTTCAACCAGTAACGCTAGATCCTCATTAGAAAACAACCAAGAGCTCATGCGGACTGTCCACTTCAAACAATATTCTGCCGGTTGCTCGTTCTCATTCATCTGTTACCAAATCTTCAACCAGTAACGCTAGATCCTCATTAGAAAACAAGCAAGAGCTCATGCGGACTGTCCACTTCAAACAATATTCTGCCGGTTGCTCGTTCTCATTCATCTGTTACCAAATCTTCAACCAGTAACGCTAGATCCTCATTAGAAAAGCAACCAAGAGCTCATGCGGACTGTCCACTTCAAACAGTATTCTGCCGGTTGCTTGTTCTCATTCATCTGTTACGAAATCTTCAACCAGTAACGCTAGATCCTCATTAGAAAACAAGCAAGAGCTCATGCGGACTGTCCACTTCAAACAGTATTCTGCCGGTTGCTCGATCTCATTCATCTGTTACCAAATCTTCAACCAGTAACGCTAGATCCTCATTAGAAAAGCAACCAAGAGCTCATGCGGACTGTCCACTTCAAACAGTATTCTGCCGGTTGCTTGTTCTCATTCATCTGTTACGAAATCTTCAACCAGTAACGCTAGATCCTCATTAGAAAACAAGCAAGAGCTCATGCGGACTGTCCACTTCAAACAGTATTCTGCCGGTTGCTTGTTCTCATTCATCTGTTACGAAATCTTCAACCAGTAACGCTAGATCCTCATTAGAAAAGCAACCAAGAGCTCATGCGGACTGTCCACTTCAAACAGTATTCTGCCGGTTGCTCGTTCTCATTCATCTGTTACGAAATCTTCAACCAGTAACGCTAGATCCTCATTAGAAAAGCAAGCAAGAGCTCATGCGGACTGTCCACTTCAAACAATATTCTGCCGGTTGCTCGTTCTCATTCATCTGTTACGAAATCTTCAACCAGTAACGCTAGATCCTCATTAGAAGCAACCAAGAGCTCATGCGGACTGTCCACTTCAAACAGTATTCTGCCGGTTGCTCGATCTCATTCATCTGTTACCAAATCTTCAACCAGTAACGCTAGATCCTCACTAGAAAAGCAAGCAAGAGCTCATGCGGACTGTCCACTTCAAACAGTATTCTGCCGGTTGCTTGTTCTCATTCATCTGTTACGAAATCTTCAACCAGTAACGCTAGATCCTCATTAGTAGCAAGCAAGAGCTCATGCGGACTGTCCACTTCAAACAATATTCTGCCGGTTGCTCGTTCTCATTCATCTGTTACGAAATCTTCAACCAGTAACGCTAGATCCTCACTAGAAAAGCAAGCAAGAGCTCATGCGGACTGTCCACTTCAAACAGTATTCTGCCGGTTGCTTGTTCTCATTCATCTGTTACGAAATCTTCAACCAGTAACGTTAGATCCTCACTAGAAGTAAGCAAGAGCTCATGCGGACTGTCCACTTCAAACAGTATTCTGCCGGTTGCTCGTTCTCATTCATCTGTTACGAAATCTTCAACCAGTAACGCTAGATCCTCACTAGAAGCAACCAAGAGCTCATGCGGACTTTCCACTTCAAACAGTATTCTGCCGGTTGCTCGATCTCATTCATCTGTTACCAAATCTTCAACCAGTAACGCTATATCCTCATTAGAAGCAACCAAGAGCTCATGTGGACTGTCCACTTCAAACAGTATTCTGCCGGTTGCTCGATCTCATTCATCTGTTACCAAATCTTCAACCAGTAACGCTAGATCCTCACTAGAAAAGCAAGCAAGAGCTCATGCGGACTGTCTACTTCAAACAGTATTCTGCCGGTTGCTTGTTCTCATTCATCTGTTACGAAATCTTCAACCAGTAACGCTAGATCCTCATTAGAAGCAACCAAGAGCTCATGCGGACTGTCCACTTCAAACAGTATTCTGCCGGTTGCTCGATCTCATTCATCTGTTACCAAATCTTCAACCAGTAACGCTAGATCCTCACTAGAAAAGCAAGCAAGAGCTCATGCGGACTGTCCACTTCAAACAGTATTCTGCCGGTTGCTCGTTCTAATTCATCTGTTACCAAATCTTCAACCAGTAACGCTAGATCCTCATTAGAAGCAAGCAAGAGCTCATGCGGACTGTCCACTTCAAACAGTATTCTGCCGGTTGCTCGTTCTCATTCATCTGTTACCAAATCTTCAACCAGTAACGCTAGATCCTCATTAGAAGCAAGCAAGAGCTCATGCGGACTGTCCACTTCAAACAATATTCTGCCGGTTGCTCGTTCTCATTCATCTGTTACGAAATCTTCAACCAGTAACGCTAGATCCTCATTAGAAAAGCAAGCAAGAGCTCATGCGGACTGTCCACTTCAAACAGTATTCTGCCGGTTGCTTGTTCTCATTCATCTGTTACGAAATCTTCAACCAGTAACGCTAGATCCTCATTAGAAGCAACCAAGAGCTCATGCGGACTGTCCACTTCAAACAGTATTCTGCCGGTTGCTCGATCTCATTCATCTGTTACGAAATCTTCAACCAGTAACGCTAGATCCTCATTAGAAAAGCAAGCAAGAGCTCATGCGGACTGTCCACTTCAAACAATATTCTGCCGGTTGCTCGTTCTCATTCATCTGTTACGAAATCTTCAACCAGTAACGTTAGATCCTCACTAGAAGTAAGCAAGAGCTCATGCGGACTGTCCACTTCAAACAATATTCTGCCGGTTGCTCGTTCTCATTCATCTGTTACGAAATCTTCAACCAGTAACGCTAGATCCTCATTAGAAAAGCAAGCAAGAGCTCATGCGGACTGTCCACTTCAAACAGTATTCTGCCGGTTGCTTGTTCTCATTCATCTGTTACGAAATCTTCAACCAGTAACGCTAGATCCTCATTAGAAGCAACGAAGAGCTCATGCGGACTGTCCACTTCAAACAGTATTCTGCCGGTTGCTCGTTGTCATTCATCTGTTACGAAATCTTCAACCAGTAACGCTAGATCCTCATTAGAAGCAACCAAGAGCTCATGCGGACTGTCCACTTCAAACAGTATTCTGCCGGTTGCTCGATCTCATTCATCTGTTACCAAATCTTCAACCAGTAACGCTAGATCCTCATTAGAAAAGCAAGCAAGAGCTCATGCGGACTGTCCACTTCAAACAGTATTCTGCCGGTTGCTTGTTCTCATTCATCTGTTACGAAATCTTCAACCAGTAACGCTAGATCCTCATTAGAAGCAACCAAGAGCTCATGCGGACTGTCCACTTCAAACAGTATTCTGCCGGTTGCTCGATCTCATTCATCTGTTACCAAATCTTCAACCAGTAACGCTAGATCCTCACTAGAAAAGCAAGCAAGAGCTCATGCGGACTGTCCACTTCAAACAGTATTCTGCCGGTTGCTTGTTCTCATTCATCTGTTACGAAATCTTCAACCAGTAACGCTAGATCCTCATTAGAAGCAACCAAGAGCTCATGCGGACTGTCCACTTCAAACAGTATTCTGCCGGTTGCTCGATCTCATTCATCTGTTACCAAATCTTCAACCAGTAACGCTAGATCCTCACTAGAAAAGCAAGCAAGAGCTCATGCGGACTGTCCACTTCAAACAGTATTCTGCCGGTTGCTCGTTCTCATTCATCTGTTACCAAATCTTCAACCAGTAACGCTAGATCCTCATTAGAAGCAAGCAAGAGCTCATGCGGACTGTCCACTTCAAACAGTATTCTGCCGGTTGCTCGTTCTCATTCATCTGTTACCAAATCTTCAACCAGTAACGCTAGATCCTCATTAGAAGCAAGCAAGAGCTCATGCGGACTGTCCACTTCAAACAATATTCTGCCGGTTGCTCGTTCTCATTCATCTGTTACGAAATCTTCAACCAGTAACGCTAGATCCTCATTAGAAAAGCAAGCAAGAGCTCATGCGGACTGTCCACTTCAAACAGTATTCTGCCGGTTGCTTGTTCTCATTCATCTGTTACGAAATCTTCAACCAGTAACGCTAGATCCTCATTAGAAGCAACCAAGAGCTCATGCGGACTGTCCACTTCAAACAGTATTCTGCCGGTTGCTCGATCTCATTCATCTGTTACGAAATCTTCAACCAGTAACGCTAGATCCTCATTAGAAAAGCAAGCAAGAGCTCATGCGGACTGTCCACTTCAAACAATATTCTGCCGGTTGCTCGTTCTCATTCATCTGTTACGAAATCTTCAACCAGTAACGTTAGATCCTCACTAGAAGTAAGCAAGAGCTCATGCGGACTGTCCACTTCAAACAATATTCTGCCGGTTGCTCGTTCTCATTCATCTGTTACGAAATCTTCAACCAGTAACGCTAGATCCTCATTAGAAAAGCAAGCAAGAGCTCATGCGGACTGTCCACTTCAAACAGTATTCTGCCGGTTGCTTGTTCTCATTCATCTGTTACGAAATCTTCAACCAGTAACGCTAGATCCTCATTAGAAGCAACGAAGAGCTCATGCGGACTGTCCACTTCAAACAGTATTCTGCCGGTTGCTCGTTGTCATTCATCTGTTACGAAATCTTCAACCAGTAACGCTAGATCCTCATTAGAAGCAACCAAGAGCTCATGCGGACTGTCCACTTCAAACAGTATTCTGCCGGTTGCTCGATCTCATTCATCTGTTACCAAATCTTCAACCAGTAACGCTAGATCCTCATTAGAAAAGCAAGCAAGAGCTCATGCGGACTGTCCACTTCAAACAGTATTCTGCCGGTTGCTTGTTCTCATTCATCTGTTACGAAATCTTCAACCAGTAACGCTAGATCCTCATTAGAAGCAACCAAGAGCTCATGCGGACTGTCCACTTCAAACAGTATTCTGCCGGTTGCTCGATCTCATTCATCTGTTACCAAATCTTCAACCAGTAACGCTAGATCCTCATTAGAAAAGCAAGCAAGAGCTCATGCGGACTGTCCACTTCAAACAATATTCTGCCGGTTGCTCGTTCTCATTCATCTGTTACGAAATCTTCAACCAGTAACGTTAGATCCTCACTAGAAGTAAGCAAGAGCTCATGCGGACTGTCCACTTCAAACAGTATTCTGCCGGTTGCTCGTTCTCATTCATCTGTTACGAAATCTTCAACCAGTAACGCTAGATCCTCATTAGAAAAGCAAGCAAGAGCTCATGCGGACTGTCCACTTCAAACAATATTCTGCCGGTTGCTCGTTCTCATTCATCTGTTACGAAATCTTCAACCAGTAACGTTAGATCCTCACTAGAAGTAAGCAAGAGCTCATGCGGACTGTCCACTTCAAACAATATTCTGCCGGTTGCTCGTTCTCATTCATCTGTTACGAAATCTTCAACCAGTAACGCTAGATCCTCATTAGAAAAGCAAGCAAGAGCTCATGCGGACTGTCCACTTCAAACAGTATTCTGCCGGTTGCTTGTTCTCATTCATCTGTTACGAAATCTTCAACCAGTAACGCTAGATCCTCATTAGAAGCAACGAAGAGCTCATGCGGACTGTCCACTTCAAACAGTATTCTGCCGGTTGCTCGTTCTCATTCATCTGTTACGAAATCTTCAACCAGTAACGCTAGATCCTCATTAGAAAAGCAAGCAAGAGCTCATGCGGACTGTCCACTTCAAACAATATTCTGCCGGTTGCTCGTTCTCATTCATCTGTTACGAAATCTTCAACCAGTAACGTTAGATCCTCACTAGAAGTAAGCAAGAGCTCATGCGGACTGTCCACTTCAAACAATATTCTGCCGGTTGCTCGTTCTCATTCATCTGTTACGAAATCTTCAACCAGTAACGCTAGATCCTCATTAGAAAAGCAAGCAAGAGCTCATGCGGACTGTCCACTTCAAACAGTATTCTGCCGGTTGCTTGTTCTCATTCATCTGTTACGAAATCTTCAACCAGTAACGCTAGATCCTCATTAGAAGCAACGAAGAGCTCATGCGGACTGTCCACTTCAAACAGTATTCTGCCGGTTGCTTGTTCTCATTCATCTGTTACGAAATCTTCAACCAGTAACGCTAGATCCTCATTAGAAGCAACCAAGAGCTCATGCGGACTGTCCACTTCAAACAGTATTCTGCCGGTTGCTTGTTCTCATTCATCTGTTACGAAATCTTCAACCAGTAACGCTAGATCCTCATTAGAAGCAACCAAGAGCTCATGCGGACTGTCCACTTCAAACAGTATTCTGCCGGTTGCTCGTTCTCATTCATCTGTTACGAAATCTTCAACCAGTAACGCTAGATCCTCATTAGAAAAGCAAGCAAGAGCTCATGCGGACTGTCCACTTCAAACAGTATTCTGCCGGTTGCTTGTTCTCATTCATCTGTTACGAAATCTTCAACCAGTAACGCTAGATCCTCATTAGAAGCAACCAAGAGCTCATGCGGACTGTCCACTTCAAACAGTATTCTGCCGGTTGCTCGATCTCATTCATCTGTTACCAAATCTTCAACCAGTAACGCTAGATCCTCATTAGAAAAGCAAGCAAGAGCTCATGCGGACTGTCCACTTCAAACAATATTCTGCCGGTTGCTCGTTCTCATTCATCTGTTACGAAATCTTCAACCAGTAACGTTAGATCCTCACTAGAAGTAAGCAAGAGCTCATGCGGACTATCGACTTCAAACAGTATTCTGCCGGTTGCTCGTTCTCATTCATCTGTTACGAAATCTTCAACCAGTAACGCTAGATTCTCATTAGAAAAGCAAGCAAGAGCTCATGCGGACTGTCCACTTCAAACAATATTCTGCCGGTTGCTCGTTCTCATTCATCTGTTACGAAATCTTCAACCAGTAACGTTAGATCCTCACTAGAAGTAAGCAAGAGCTCATGCGGACTGTCCACTTCAAACAATATTCTGCCGGTTGCTCGTTCTCATTCATCTGTTACGAAATCTTCAACCAGTAACGCTAGATCCTCATTAGAAAAGCAAGCAAGAGCTCATGCGGACTGTCCACTTCAAACAGTATTCTGCCGGTTGCTTGTTCTCATTCATCTGTTACGAAATCTTCAACCAGTAACGCTGGATCCTCATTAGAAGCAACGAAGAGCTCATGCGGACTGTCCACTTCAAGCAGTATTCTGCCGGTTGCTTGTTCTCATTCATCTGTTACGAAATCTTCAACCAGTAACGCTAGATCCTCATTAGAAGCAACCAAGAGCTCATGCGGACTGTCCACTTCAAACAGTATTCTGCCGGTTGCTCGATCTCATTCATCTGTTACCAAATCTTCAACCAGTAACGCTAGATCCTCATTAGAAAAGCAAGCAAGAGCTCATGCGGACTGTCCACTTCAAACAATATTCTGCCGGTTGCTCGTTCTCATTCATCTGTTACGAAATCTTCAACCAGTAACGTTAGATCCTCACTAGAAGTAAGCAAGAGCTCATGCGGACTGTCCACTTCAAACAATATTCTGCCGGTTGCTCGTTCTCATTCATCTGTTACGAAATCTTCAACCAGTAACGCTAGATCCTCATTAGAAAAGCAAGCAAGAGCTCATGCGGACTGTCCACTTCAAACAGTATTCTGCCGGTTGCTTGTTCTCATTCATCTGTTACGAAATCTTCAACCAGTAACGCTAGATCCTCATTAGAAGCAACGAAGAGCTCATGCGGACTGTCCACTTCAAACAGTATTCTGCCGGTTGCTTGTTCTCATTCATCTGTTACGAAATCTTCAACCAGTAACGCTAGATCCTCATTAGAAGCAACCAAGAGCTCATGCGGACTGTCCACTTCAAACAGTATTCTGCCGGTTGCTCGATCTCATTCATCTGTTACCAAATCTTCAACCAGTAACGCTAGATCCTCATTAGAAAAGCAAGCAAGAGCTCATGCGGACTGTCCACTTCAAACAGTATTCTGCCGGTTGCTCGTTCTCATTCATCTGTTACGAAATCTTCAACCAGTAACGCTAGATCCTCATTAGAAAAGCAAGCAAGAGCTCATGCGGACTGTCCACTTCAAACAATATTCTGCCGGTTGCTCGTTCTCATTCATCTGTTACGAAATCTTCAACCAGTAACGTTAGATCCTCACTAGAAGTAAGCAAGAGCTCATGCGGACTGTCCACTTCAAACAGTATTCTGCCGGTTGCTCGTTCTCATTCATCTGTTACGAAATCTTCAACCAGTAACGCTAGATCCTCACTAGAAGCAAGCAAGAGCTCATGCGGACTGTCCACTTCAAACAGTATTCTGCCGGTTGCTCGTTCTCATTCATCTGTTACGAAATCTTCAACCAGTAACGCTAGATCCTCATTAGAAGCAAGCAAGAGCTCATGCGGACTGTCCACTTCAAACAGTATTCTGCCGGTTGCTCGTTCTCATTCATCTGTTACCAAATCTTCAACCAGTAACGCTAGATCCTCACTAGAAGCAAGCAAGAGCTCATGCGGACTGTCCACTTCAAACAAAATTCTGCCGGTTGCTCGTTCTCATTCATCTGTTACCAAATCTTCAATCAGTAACGCTGGATTCTCACTAGAAGCAAGCAGGAACTCATGCAGATTGTCCATATCCAACACCCCTCTGCCGGATGCTCGTCCATCGGTTACCAAAGCTCCAACTAGTAAAGCTGGATCTTCACTGGAAGTAAGCAGGAGCCCATGTGGACCGTCCACATCATGCACTCCTTTGGTGGTTGTCAGTCCTCCTCCGACTGCCACCAAACCCTCAAACAAAAATATCTTGATCTTCCAGAGGTCAATCAGAGATTCTGACATCCTCTCCTTTCAAGCAGAACTTACTTCTGAAACTGCGCCCTCTAAAGAGCAAAGGCAAACATCAACTTGTACCAAGAAAGCTACAACCGAAGGTAACTCCTCAGTTCAGTGAGGAAGTATTGTACGAGTGTTCATTATGCAATATAATCTACAGTGATCCACCAATAGAAGACTGGATCAAGTGCGCAAGATGCCATGAATGGTGGCATGAACAATGCACATCATATGGAGTAGGCACCTTCATCTGTGATAATTGTTAATGCTCTTTTGAGTGCGTGCTCTTGCCCCTTTGATTTCGTACTCTTGCCCCACATATCGGGGCAAGAGTACGAATTTGAATGTTTTCATTTTACGAATTATAGTTCCTCCAAGGACAGAGGTGTATAAAAGTTGAGTTCACATTTGGTAAAGGAGAGTTCAAGTTTTGTGTTCCATGTAAAAGTTTTCCGTTGTAACAATTTTTTACCAAAATGTATAAGTTTAATTGAAATGTGCGTACTCTTGCCCCCCTTTCCTATAAAAGAAATCGTGATCCAAAAGCTAAATTTCGTGACTTTTTCTTCACTTTCATAACCGTTTTCTGATTTCGTGACTTTTTCGTGACTTTCGTGACCGATAGACATCCTGCATGAATTCATTTGCATTTATCCCATTTGGATCAAAATTCGCATGGTGATAGACTCTGACAAGCTCAGTACGGATGTATATTATTGCGTGAAGACAATCAGTATCAGGATTAGAAAGTATCAAATTTGGCAGCAAAGACTTCGAAGCAAAATCAACAAAACTTGTCTGGATCAAATTTCGCATGTAGTATACTATATATAGACCTGTTAAATAAACTTCTTAAAAAATAGGATGTATTAGTTTTTATGTTTCTGAGTTTATTGACAATAAAATTTGGGATTTTATGTTTTCAGATCATCATCATAGGTATTCTTCGATTACTGACAGGTCACTTGCCGCAAACTGAAAAGATTCCACACGCCACGGTCTTCGGCTTACCTCTTCGTCTTCACGTTTCCATCAATCGTCCATTAATTGTAGTCTCCTTCGCCCTCTCCCTCTCTTTCCTGCCACCATATCCTCTAGCACGTCCCTCATGATACAGTTCCTTCTTATCCAATGTCCTAATCAGTTTCTCTTCCTCTTCTTAATAACATCTAAAATTGTTCTTTTCTGCCTCACCATTTGTAATATCTTCTCATTCGTTTTCCGCTCGACCTTTTCATGTTTTCAGAAAAAGAAAAAAAAATAAAGTTCAACCGAACTTATCTGATGTGGCCATAATCTAGCATGGATGATTCATTTTGACCCCAGTACGCGTGCACGCTTTCGTTCGTTAGTACGGGTCATAAAATTTACTCGGACTTACTAAATCTTCGCATTTAAATTTTCGTAAAGATTTCTTTAAAAATTACGAAAAGTGACTATTTCTATTATTTGGAATCTAATATTGGTTATTGGTTATTGGCATCCCGTAAGCCATCATGTAAGAGCTGTTTTAACATCATTACATGCCAAATAAGTGGCCAACCATGTTCTGCTTTAGAGCAGGGAAGAGGCGAAACTCCTGGAGGGCTAGGTCAGGGCTGTAGGGGTGCTCTAGTCGTTCCCTACGTTAACGCTGAATACACTCAATGGTTCTTTGTGCTGAATGGGGTCTCGCATTATAATCCAAAAGAATTACAGAACATTGGAGCAGACCAGGACTTTCCACCTGATAGTATCCCATAACTTCAGAAGTGTCCTACAATATATTTCAGCACTCACGGTTTCCTTCTGTTCCATTTAATCGATCAGTAGGACATCTAGTGCGTCCTACTGATACAGTGCACAAAACATTGCACGATGACACAACCACTTTGAATTTCGTCTTCCGTGGATAAGACCCACGCTTGAATTTCATGGACATCTGCTTAGTTGATGGAGTGAACAGATGCAATATTGATTCATCACCAACCGATACCCGATTAAGAGAATTGTTCCCCTCTGTTGCGTAACGCTACATGATATTTAGCAACCTCACCATTCTGGTTGTCTCATGGTTCTCGGATAGTGCCCGTACACCAATTTCGCGTGCCTTCCTTATACTTAAGAGTATTAACCACAATATTCTGCACAACACCATAAGGTAGGCGCAGCTCAGCTGATGTTGAGCGTAATATTCTTCTGGGCTCACGAATACACTCATTCACGTCAATGGTTGAGGTACTGGGTCTACCGCTGTGTTTAGGGTTCTCATTAACACTACGGATCCGTCCTTCTTTGAAGACACCCCACCAGAGCCCTCCCCATATACCTTCACAATCTGCTTATGTACGTCAGCAGGTGTAGCCCACAGGAACAGCAACACTAACCTCATTTCTACTGTTGACCAATTTTCCAGACAAGTCACTATTTTAAATGTCCATTTCTTGAGTATACATGGCAAGAATTTGAAGTTGTCAATCCTGTAACAAGACACACACATATTATTAATCTACAAATACATTTCGTAAAGTTGCAGTGAACGAAACAAAAATGAAAATGAAATCTTTGAGTTTTACTTCCCACGGTTATGCCGCTTAGGCTAAAGGAAACGGTGATGATGAATAATGAATGAAACGGTGGAATGAAGAAAGTGGGAGGAAACGGGAGAACCCCGAGGAAACCCCACGCACACGGTGTTTGTCCACCACAAAGTTCACTTGGCGGGGACTGGGATCGAACCCGTGACCCCAAGCACCAGAGGTGAACGCTCTACCACTGAGCCACCGCGGCCCCATTGTGAACGAAACAAACGTTGCATGCTTTGTAATATATTTCGATCATTCCTCGTATTTGAAAAAAAAAACTAAATGAAGTATCTTAGTTCAATGTCTCATGATTATGCCTATTAGGCTAAAGGAGACGGCGGTGATGATGATGATGATGATGGAAGAATGGGCGGAATGAGAATGTGGGAGGAAATGGTAGTGCCCGGAGAAAATCCACTTACACGATGTTGTCCACCACAAATTTACTTAACCGGGAATCGAATCAGGGACCCTACGCACCAGAGGTAAGCGCTCTACCACTGAGCTACCATGTCTCCTTCCTCGTATTTGGGTACACGTCACTAACAAAGAATGACGAATTTCAATATGCACAATCAGTGGCGTATTTAGGTGGGGCTTCCGGGCTTAATCCCACCCCCCCGAAATCTTACTCACTATAGTAAAATACATGAAATATCTTGCAGAATTTCCCATTTTCAGGCAACCCCCCCCCCGAAACAAAATCGTAAATACGCCACTGTGCACAATACATGTATTTTGATCGATAAATTATATTTCAATGTAAATTTACTACAATCCATAAGCAACAATGAAAGTTATCAATAAAATGTTATTAACTGAATGTTATTGCTAAGGAAATCAAATTAAAAAGAAGTATTTGTTTTAATGTCGTGCTATCACCGAACCCAAGTTGTTTGTTAACTAAGTTAACACTGATTCCGTTGAGCACATGGTTGATGGGATATCGGGCAGAACAAGCGTGAAAGAGCACACGGGTGTAGTTAGTACTGTACTTAAAATCGAATTCCACGGAAATCAATTATAATTCAATGTACTGTATGTGTGTGTACGTATATATGGATTCGTACGTAAAGCTAAAACTATTATTCAGTATTGTTAAGGGAGTCAAACACATACTGTATGACGAACACTGATAAGAGCGGAAAATGTGTTTGTAACCAATACTTTTATTCTGCAACTGAAATGGATGGAGTGTGAACACACACCGTCGCAACACTGCTATTCAGGTAACAAACGTTTTTTACTTTAATTTTCACATTTTGTCCTGTAGAACTTCTACTATTAATCTAAAACGTCCTGAAATATCTATGACTTTACTAACTCTCTCCATAACTAAAGGAACACCAGGAGTTCTTCGCCACAGAGACGAAATACCATCAGCGGATTTTACAGTGGGGTGTAAGTGCTAAAATCAGAATTACAGTGTTAGTATTCACTTTGCTAACTTTAGATAGAATCTCTACTTTATTCTCAGTCATCTAGAAAGCTTTCTCTTTCAAGGTCTTATAATTTATTTTCTACAAGGAAAATGACCGTTCTTCGTACGGCGAGAATACGTTTCATTTTGGCCATAAAATGCACCAAAACTGTAACCAATCAACTTAGCGACTCCAAAAACTATCAATTCAACACTAATATAGGTCATTTAGAATTATTTTTACATGTCACTATCCCCTTTAGGAGTACTAATGAGGGCTGAATTTTGATTTAAACGGCATCGGAAGTGTTACTGTTCACCTCAGCAACCCCGAAACTATGGATTCGGCACTAATATTTTAAAAAAAATGATCGAAAATGATAGATATCTTCCTTCCCTTTCTCTAAGTTGCGGAGCTGAATTTGGACTTAAACGACATCAGAAGTGTCACTGTTCATCTCAGCGACCCCGAAAACTATGGATTCGACACTAATATCGATCATTTTCATACATATATATATATCCCTCCTCCACCCTTAAATTTGCTCCGTCAAATTGAAATGGTAAAAACCATCTCAAACTCGTACACCATCTATGTACCGTTCAACAGTTAGTAAAACGTTAACACAGTGACCCATTTTTATACAGAAGATTCCAGTGAAGCGTCTCGCACGTTATATTAATCACTGTCAAGCAAGGTAGTTTTGTTCGAACTGTCATTTCTAGTTATGTGCCCCGAAAAATACGTAAGGATAGACAAACTCTATCAAATCATATGCAAGTAACCTCTTTTCCCTTACAAATGTACTGAAGAAAGATTAAAGCAATTTCATTGTATTAAGAGTGTAAAATCTGTAATCTTTTCAACGGCATTTATCTATAATTAACCAAATATGGTTACGATAAACGGCTAACAAGTTCTGCACTATTATACAAATGCTATTATACCATTACAAAATTTGACAATATTTAAACTTTTCATATCTACATAATAGAATTTTATTATCAGTTCTGTGCTATGTATGAACTAAATTTTACAATAAGTTTATTAGTAAAATAACAAAGTAACAGTATCGTACGATAAAAGTTGTAAGTGTTCAATACACAATATAATCAACACACAAACAAGTGAGGAATTACAAGCTATGTGCAGGGGTGGACTGGCTATGTAAAAAGGGCGCGGTCACATACTCTGGGAGGGCGCCGTCCATCTGAGGCTTTCGCTTGTATGGAATACCCCCTCCTAATAAAAGAAAGTGCCGGGGGGCTTCCCCCGGAAAATTAGAACACAAAAAACAACAAAAGATTAAGTAGCTATTGCAGTTAATCACGATAGAATTAAAAAAATTCAATATTTTCATAAACAAACAAAGAGACTTTGAGTATTAAATACGAGACGTGTTTTTTAAGTAAGGTCCGTTTTGTTGTAGGCACTAGTAGTTCGCGCGCATACCGCAACTAGCGTGTGCGTCGTGTACCGGCATGCCTCGGGAACAACTGTGCTCAGTTTCAACTCCGTAGTTGACCTGTAAGGTTGTGTTCTGAGCTTTCACAATGTTTAAGACTATCAAGTCGCCCGCCGCGTGTGAGGTTCGCTCAGTGATACGGTTCTTCTCAGCAAGTAACCTGTCTGCTGCAGAAGTTCATCGACAGTTTTGCAAAGTGTACGGTGATACTGTTATGAGTGCAAGCAAAGTGCGTAAGTGGGTACGAGAATTCAAAAATGGCCGTGACAACGTCCATGATGAGGACCGCTCCGGTCGCTCTTCTTCGATTACAGACGATTTGGTGGCTTCAGTTGAAGCGAGGGTTCGTGAGAACAGGCGCTTCACAATAACAGGTCTCTCAAACAAATTTCCTGGCGTGTCGAGATCAGTGCTTTACAAAATTGTTTCTGAACACCTAAAGTTTAGGAAACTGTGCTCCCGTTGGGTCCCGAAACTCCTAAAGAGGACAACAAAAACCAAAGATTTGAGTGTGCCATGAAGTTCTTCACTCGTTATCACGAAGAAGTTGACGGCTTCTTGAGTCAGATCATAACTGGAGACGAAACATTGGTTTCGCATATCACGTCCGAATCGAAGCAACAGAGCATGGCATGGAGACACACACACACGCCTATAAAGGTGAAGGCCAAACAGACTCTGTTCCAGCGCAAAATCATGGTGTCGGTGTTTTGGAATAGGCATGGTGTTTTGTTGGTCAACTTCATGCAACGAGGAACCACTATCAATGCAGAAGCATACTGCCAAACCCTGTAAAAGCTACGCAGAGCGATTCAAAACAAACGACGCGGCATGCTGACAAAGGGCATTGTTCTTCTCCATGACAATGCAAGACCTCACACGGCAGGTCAGACCCGCGATTTGTTGGACAGTTTTGGCTGGGAAGTTTTAGACCACCCACCCTACAGTCCTGATCTTGCGCCGAGCGATTACCATCTGTTCCTCTACCTCAAACAACACCCCAGTGGCAACCGTTACAATGATGACGATGTGAAAATGGCAGTGAACTCTTGGTTATCGGAGCAGGCGACAAGTTTTTCTGAAGAGGGTATTTTGAAATTGGTTGAGAGGTATGCTAAATGTTTGAACAAACATGGCAACTATATAGAGTAAAGTATGTACTTTCTGAAAATATATTTACTTTTTTTGAAATAACCTTTCGTTGTGTACTTATGTTCAAACGGCCTTACTTAAAAAAAACACGCCACGTATATTACGCCTATATAAATCTGCACACTTTAACCGAGACTACAAAAATCACACCAGTTGTTTAAATTCTTCGGCTACATTTGTTAACAGCCTAATTATAACTGAAGATTTGAGTCAAGTTTGGGGCTTATGCTAATTTTCATAATTCTGTCCTTTTAAAGCTATATTCATCATAACATTAACTTATTTTTCATCTGTTTTTAAAACCGTTAATAAAAAGTATACATGAAACATTTACTACAAATTAACAAAAGCAAATTTAGAATTATATACCTTCCTAGCGAAAAAAGAAATTCAAAAACAAAACTGGAAAATAAAAGTAAAGTTACTGCTTTATGCTTGAAAAAGCCTTCGCATCTCCTTGCTTTTTTTCACACATTTTGTCAATAATAAGATCGTTGTCTATTTTGGTCAGAATGTCTCTTTCTGAGTTCATCAGGAACAATGATTCCAGATGTTCATCTGTAAGTCTTGAACGGAGTCTTGTCTTCATGTAACGCCACTAGCGCCTATAACGGCGGAAGTGGGAGGAAGAGACATGTAAAAATGATCCAAAATGACCGAGATTAGAGTCAAGTTAATATATTTCGAAGTCGCTGAGATCATTAATAGTACCACCAAAGCCTAAAACAGAAAGGGCAAGGCCGTAGGCCTAGTAAAGACGGGATCTGGGGGCGAAGCAGTGGGGGTGGGAGGGTTGATTTATAAAAATCATCCAAAATTACCGATATTAGAGTCAAATTTATAAATTTTAGGGTCCCTAAGATCATTATAATGACATTTCCAAAGCCAAAAACAGAAAGAGCGAGGCCGCAGGCCGAGCAAATACTGGGATTTGGGGTGGAGCGTGGAGTTGGTAAGGGTGATATGTAAAAATCGTCCAAAATGACCGATATTAGATTGAAATCTATATATTTAGGGGTAAATCTAATATCATTAATAGCATTCTCACGCCGAAAACAGAAAGAGCGAGGCCGCAGGCCGAGCAAATACCGGGGTCTGGGGTGGAGCGCTAGCTGGCCAAAGGCTAGCGAATTTATAAAATAATTATGTAGCTTTGTTTAAAAAAATGTGTTCAGAGAGGAAACTGTGCGCCTTCCCGAGGCTAAGACGGGTCTTAGCCCCTCCCGAGGAGGGCGCAAAGGCACTGATGTGAGGAGGGCGCAGCGGCCATCGGGCCGGTACTTGATTATGGCCAGTCCACCCCTGGCTATGTGACGAGTCATTACGGAGTGTTTTTCTGTATTATTTTTCAGGGTGGCCAGAACACATTAGAGCACTAAAACCACTGCTGCTACGGTATTCAACCGATTCGCAAAAACCGGTTTCGAATATTTCGAATTCGCAGAACCGTTTCTTATACCCAGACATAACAGTAAACTTAACTATGTTTGTTTTTAGAACAGGTTACAGCTATAAGCTTAAACATATGATCTTGCCAAACAAGGTGTAAGCGTTTATTTCGTAATCTCAAATGTTCAGATATCAAGAATGACAACTTTGATCACATGGGTGTAGTGGTGAGGGTTATTTGTTTCTGAAACGCAATCAACAACTGTCGAACCCTTCCTGGACTAAGGTCTTTCCTAAACTTTTGACAACCATCTATCTTCAATAACTCGTTTCCAAGATATTCACAGTGTTCGCAATTTGGTCACATCACCTTGTATTAGGATGCTGTGTAGGTCTACTTGTCACTTGTCGTATAAAGTAAAACATTTGTTTCTAAGATCCATCTTGGCGTGGGAGACCTGGGTTCGATACCAAGCGGGAGCTCATGTCGTTCGGATTTCACCTTAATCAGTAGATCCATGTATCATATAGCCTCGCTGCTGAAATGGGACGTTAAACCCAAAATCAACTCAACTCAATGATCTATTTATGTATCTGTCCATGTATTATTTCTCTCTCTCTCCCTCCCTCATATTATATATATATATATATATATATATATATATATATCAGGTGTTTTAAAACAACATTGACAACGTTTGAGAGGTGATTTCTGACACCAAGATAAGTCTAAAAGTGTAGACAAACCAGGGTGCACAAATGCTTTCTTTCGGAGATATATGCTGCCGAGAACATGAAACTAGGAACTTTAAAGGCCCATAGCTCCAATACTATGGGACCTATCGTAGTCGGGTCAAGACTTCACTTAGAAACTAGTGTATACCCTATCCAAATATCCATGTTTCAGAATCCTGTGGTACTTTCGAAACAATTTTTATAGAGGTAGTTGGTGAGTACTTCAAATTGTATGCACGTAGTCAAATTCCCTCTATAAAAAGTGTTGCGTGAGTGCCTTAGGATTCTGAAACATAGATTTGGATAGAGCACATGTTAGTTTCTAAGTGAAGTCTTGACCCGACTACGGTAGGTTCCATAGTTTTGGAGCTATGAACCTTTAAAGTTCAATTTTCATGTTTTCGGCAGCCTATATCTCCGAAAAGAAGCATTTGTGTACCCAGGTTTGTCTATACTTTTTGTCTTATCTTGGTGTCAGGAATCACCTCCCAAACGTTGTCTGTGTTGTTTTGAAACACCCTGTATATAACCGGTTGTTAAAATTTACACTACCAACACTTACTAAATGCACACAGTCCGTTTCTTTCTTTTATTGCGTTGTAATATTATTAAGATTTGAAGTAGAATGTGGAAATGAAACAAAATCACCACACATAATGCATCTCGGTGCAGGGAAAAAAGTGGATCTAAAAAGGTAGGGGGACCCTTGATGTTATGCCATTCTTCCTGCCCAACTTTGTCCATTGTAATATTTTGGAAAGTGGGGAGACACCATAGATATTTTTGGAAGTGGGGGAACGACGTCCGTTGCGTTCCCCCACTTTTACACCTTGGTATAAAAACTACATATAAAACGTTAAAACTTTGTAGAAAAAACGAAAAAATAAGTTTGACTTATTTAGCAGTTAATAAAACAAAACACGACCTGCTTGTACGGTAGACAGAAGTGTGAGAACTGTTATTAAAATGGTGTGTTTTATTCAATTATACTGTGGAATTACGAGGTACTGTGCGACCAAGCATTGGCTCCCTTTTCTTGAGGTCGCTAGTGTCGCTTTGTTTATATCGTATAAAAGGTACTTTACAGAGTTGCCAACGGCTTAAAGCGCTAGGAAACTAAGTCTTAGGCT
Organism: Thermobia domestica; assembly: GCF_964235325.1. Lineage (NCBI taxonomy): Eukaryota > Metazoa > Arthropoda > Insecta > Zygentoma > Lepismatidae > Thermobia > Thermobia domestica. The sequence continues at coordinate 262,834,726 of NC_137462.1, read as the reverse complement.
ATTTGAGGAAGCGTTACCCCCTGTAGCGAACACGGCCAAAGTGGCTATTCAGTAATTTTACTTTCACCAGATGTGTAAATCATACTGTGAGCCAGTCAGGGTTTCCAGGTCCTTTTGCCAGGTCCAGGTGTGTAATAGCAGAGTTCCAATATTCTGCACAAACCATCTCCCAAGCAGCTGTTTCTTGCTACAATCCCTTTGCCTGGCAACACGTCTTTCCTTTTTTTCCTTCCTTTTGAAATCTTTTAAACAGCAGGCGGTCTATTGTTCCGACCCGCACCAAATACGCTCGAGCTGACGTTTTCTCAGCGATTTTATTGCTTTCGCGTTTATGATTAGCCATCTACATTTAAATACATGGTCAGCGTATTCCAAGAGTACGCATGAGCAATAAATACGCTTTGCGATCGCCTCAAATAGCCGGGTACTAAACGTGCTAGAGACAAAAGCAGAAAGTAATCGAGAGGGAGAGACAGTGTCGATAGCAGATAATACATGTTGTTAGTGCTCTGTATCTTATCTTAAAAGATCGGCATACGAACAACAGAAAGAATGATTACTTCAGAAATAATAAAAATCTTGTGCTTTCTTCTAATATTAAACAAGACGGCATGATCATTTAAAATTATTATTATTATTATTATTATTATTATTATTATTATTATTATTATTATTATTATTATTATTATTATTATTATTTAATAGTTGTGATGCATTTGTTGTGTCAGTGGCGTCGCAAGCGGTGGGCAATGACCCAGGTCATCGCGCTTTAAGACCAAGGAGCCTAAATACAATTTGATACTGACTTTTATAAAGACCCATCGATTCAATAATTAAGAATGTAAATACAAAAAATTATGAATTTGGATTTATTTACATAAAACATTACAGAATGGTGGCTTGAAACAAACTTATCATCTATTCTTGTAATATTAGGCCACTATTATAGGCGACAGGCAGTGAGCTTACTTTAACATTGCAACAATGAAAGTAAACAAATCTTTCATTTGTTTAGCACTAATTACATCGTTGAGATTCATTGATTTCGAGAATTTATTATTATTATTAAGAAAAAGGAGACGTTACAAACTTCTTGCCCAGGGATCCGCGAATATTTCTAGCCCAGGGCATCGTAAGAATTTACTACGTCGCTAGCTGTATGTTGACATAATGAATTGGAATTAATTTCTTTATAAATAACTAGCATTCGAAAAATGCTTCTGTCCAACGCAAGTGTAATGTTATACTGCAGTGTATAATTTTTGTAAACTTCTCAGATTTTACTACGATTTTCAACATTGAAGCGAATGAGGGTCGCGGTGGGTCAGTGGTAGGGCGTTCACTTCTGGTGCTTAGGGTTCCGGGTTCGATCCCAGACCCCGCCAAGTGAACTTTGTGGTGGACAAACACTGCAAACAATTTTTGGTTCGAGCCCCAATACTTGCTCGTTCGGAACTCAGACCATAACCTCGTGGACGATGTCCTTGCCTCCTGAAGACTTCTAGATGACCGAGGTCAACAGTCAATCAATAAACAAATTGTATAATTTTTTAGATTTCAGATATGTTTATAAATATTGTTCTAATATTATTATTTGTATCATTGATAATAATGGCACTATCTAACTAAAAATCGTTTCATATAACAAGATGTGCGGTATCATATGGTCATGTGTGCACAACACGATGGACAATATTTAGTGTTGCCATGTTGAATACTGCGGCGTAAGGATTCTTGACGTGGTGAGGGATTGTAGGAAGATTCTGGTACAGCGTTTGAAGCATGTATTTACTCCAAGAATTTTTTAAATCGAGTTTACTTTTGCTTTGGGTTTCTGAGTGGATGTCAGTTTTCAGAATTCTCTCTCCTTGGTCGTTTGTGAAGCATGTACACCTCCCATTAGAGTCACTTGCCCTCTTCCTTACTATGAAAGAAGGAGCGGTCGGTGGTCATGTGTAATAAACCAGCATCCCCCAAGACCATTCCCACCTTTCATTGAAAGAAACTAATCTATCTTTCCTTCCGTTCCGGTTGAATAATTCAAACAGAAATATAAATAAATGAAAGTATATGGGGCCAAGGCAAACGAAAAAAGAAATGACGTATGCATTCCCTGTTTTGGCGGGTGAAGTAGGCCTGCCAATTCCCCTCAGAACGATTAATGTTCTTTTTCATAAAAAAATATTTTCATTTGCTCGCTTGTTTTATTATCAATATCGCACGCATGATTAGTTTTACGTAAGTGGTGTAAACATCTCCTCAGCGCTTATCAATATCTTACATATCATATAATGATTCATATTGATTTCTGAGGGATGGGATAAGGTAGCTCTGTGGTAGAACGCTCACCTCTGATGCTCAATGACCCTGGTTCGATCCCAGGCCTGCGAATTTGTGGCGAACAACACCGTGTTCGTGGGTTTACTCGGAGTTCTCCCACACTCTGATCCCAGTAACCCTTTTACTTTCACTTTCTTCATTCAGTCGTTCCCTCTAATCTAAATGGCATAATCATGATATGTAAAGCTAGAAAATTATTATTTATTTATTTATTTATTTCTACCTTAAGAACTATGTGTTCATGGTTTCGTCAGGCAATACACAATGTTGATAGTAACAATACTTTACATATCTTGATATATTTCATTATGCCATAGAACAGTTGCTTATGTATCAATAATTTTGTCAGCATTTTTAAATTGGGAATTTGTCACTTTTAATAGAAATTAGAAGTTTTTTATACAATTTTGTTCCTATGTGGGTGTATTGAATTTCGATATTTTTTGTTAACCTAATATTTTGTATATGAATATGACATTGGTTTATACAGTTTTCTGGGAGGAGGGGAGAGAAATTCATTTCACATTAATATAAAATGACGTCGTTTTCATCTTTATTTTAATACGTAGTACATATATGATTGAATTAATGCTTTATTTACAATCACTTCTAAAATAAATTGTAGCACAACCCATCTTCCCGTTTGTCAATGATTTGCCTGTTTCTAATTACTCGCATGATAGACTCTGCACCTTAAATACACTGTCTCAAGCCTAGTGAGATTACATTCCTTACGCTCAACAGAATGCAGGGAAAGAATTAGATACAATCGTTTGGCATGCTGTATAGTAACATCTCACATGTACTTGCTACTGAGGAAAAACAACTTGAGCGGAATTTTAGCCGCCAATCAACGTTCCCGCAAGTACTACTGGGTCTAAGTCTCCTAGACTTTACGACATAACAAACGTGGGCTTACATAATGTAATAAGCCAATGCTTAACAAGTACAAACTTCGGAAACCCCTTGACCCGACAGTCCGAGGGAGAGCTCGGACCTCTTGAATCCCCATACTTCAAATAATTTGTTTGTAGCCTTCACAAATTGTATATTAGTTTATATTGTGTATTAGTTTAATATAACTTTCAATAGTTTTACTTGCGATGCTAATAGTGACATCAGCTCTGTGGAGGATGAACATTGAATATGCATGTGTTCCTTAATCTTCATTTTCTCGTTCCTTCCATTTTTCTTGGCTCAGAGCTCTTAAAACTACATACAGACAGGATTTGCCTCGTTTTCGATACATGACAAAGTAATCGTGAAAACAAAATTCATTAAACTCTCAAACAAAGGTTATCACAACTCACAGTTCCAAGGAGGTCAATTAACCTTGAGGCAGGGTTCACTCCCCTGATCCCATCTGGCAACGGGTCTGATGCTTCTCTGGAATATAAACCCGGAACCTCGTGAACTAGGTCCTTGCCTCCTAGACTCCACAACTACCGAGGTCGGCAGCAAACCAGATTTTAATATTCAGATACAAAGCTTCTATCTTTCATGTTTATACACGGTGTTATAATAATAATAATAATAAGTAGTAATACCATTGATAATAATTATATTGTCTATGTAAGATACTTGAAAAGAATACTTGAAACTACACACAGGATTTGGCTCGACTCGACTCGAAACTCGAACCAAATTCAAGTTGAGTTTCGATTCGAGTTGGAGAAAATTTTTCGAGCCGAGTTCTCGAGTCGAGCTCAAAGATATTTGTTTCGAGTAGAGTCGAGTTTCAAAGAAAACTCGCTCCTGTCCATCCCTAATTGGGAGAATGGTATTTGTATCATATATTTCACTGCGCCATATCTCAGCATCATGTCACTTGTCATGAAAAATTTGAAATTTTGCAATAGCAACATGCTGTGGCCATTCAGAACCTAGATTACAAAAAAGTATTAAGAGTGATGGCGATTTTTTTTATTTATGGAATGGAAAAACAAAAACTTCAGCTTACATGTATCTTAAATTTCAGTCCGGCGAATGAAATATAATTCTGTTATAATGTAATTCTACGCAAAGCATCAAAGAAAAAAAAAAAGAAGAAGTAAAAGATTTCCAGCAAGCGGGAAGATCTAATACAGTGTATTTACGTGAGTTTCTATTATTGAAAGACGAAGAGTGTAAAAGCTTTTAAGCCAATTTCCGCTTCGAGGGAATAAATGCGAAGCAGTAAGTAAGTATAATCTAATTTAGAAGGAATCGGACCTTTGGTACAGGGTTATAAATACTCTGCTTTTTGCGCTTTTTTCTTTATATATATATATATATATATATATATATATATATATATATATATATATATATATATGCTTTTTAGCTATTTTATATTTTGATCTAGTTTTGCGAAGATGAAGTGCATCGGGATTAAAAATACAGCTGAAAGATCTTATAAGGAAGTGTTATCCAAAAGTTTCGAGAATTTTCCCGTAAAAATCAGGAAACTCATCTTAAAACCTAACTTGGGGCCGCGGTGGCTCAGTGGTAGAGCGTTCACCTCTGGTGCTTGGGGTCCCGGGTTCGATCCCAGACCCCGCCAAGTGAACTTTGTGGTGGACAAACACCGTGTGCGTGGGTTTTCTCGGGGCCCTCCCGTTTCCTCCCACTTTCTTCATTCCACCATTTCATTCATTACTCATCATCACCGTCTCCTTTAGCCTAACCGGCATAACCGTGGGACGTAAAACTTAAAGATTTCATTTCATTTTTGAAGCGAATGAGATTGCCGACTGATTTGTTTTTTTTTCTTTCCTTTCTGATTTGTCGGAAACAAAGGAGATATCTGCTAAATAAGACATGAAACAGAGGTTAAAAGGAATGTTCAGGTGGTGAGATAAATGCATGCACCCCGCAGATTTCGGTGAACTAGAAACACCTGACAACTCCTTGTAATACTTTTCGTGGCAACATTCGAAATTCTAGTACGATCAATCGGTCCGTATTACTAAACAACATTATTAAATCAATAATGTACTGAATAAAATTTAAAAATTCTCGAACATTTCACACGACATTCAATCAAACAAAAATGCGTTGATAGTATTTTACTTGGGACGCAGATCATTGCAACATATTCTGTAGTTGGTAGCCCTGCTGTCAAAGGATGTTTTGCTGTTATTCCACTTCAAGCCACGACCCGCTCACCGCTCTGTCGACCTGTAAATAAGTTTGTCCCGTGTGGGACTTGAGTCAAAATGCTATTAAGAAATAATGCCCAAATGTTTTTCTGAGAAATCGTGATTTTTAAGGTATACATAATACATTAATAACAGTAACGGTACTTCCAATTTATCATGTATTACACACATATGCTCTTTTTTCTTTCTTTCTTCTTTTTAAATTTGAATGTGGACTCCTACTCAAGCTTGTCAGTAGGTGTGATGAATTAACAATCGCTAATACAGTGACAGCTTGGTACACATATATATGTAACCGCTTCTGTCAAGTGAACATTCCTCGAAAACTGTCCATCTCTTTTTTTATGTGAAACTGTTCTCCAACACTGTAATCCCCAGCAATCTCTGGTTTCCCCACCATAATCACCTGGTGTTTACCTCTGTTGTCTCTGACAAACAAACAAACAAACTTACCAAGGGATGGAACAAAAGCGGATAAATCAGTTGCAATTGCCACAGGAATGAATCAAGAGAGGACCGTTACAATCCGTGGAGTTAACGTTTCAAGAGAAAGAGACAGAGAGAGAAAGAGATTGTGGCTGCTTTTCTCGGGGCGACAATGTGAAGTAAATTCGACGCTGCAGGGGAGAAGAGAGAGAAAGCACGCTAATTCAGTTACCGCCTTCCTGTTCCTACTACCCACACGTCGGTTTCGACGCTGATTGTGTGCGGCTTGGGGTTCCAATCTTCGTCAACATTTACTAGCAACTAGGGTAACAAACAACGAAATACGGTCGAGAAAAAAAAAAAAAACATAATGGTTGAGCTGAGAGTGACTTTAATTTTACGACTGTTGGAAAAAAAAAAGGTAAAATGGTATCGCTGAATCTGGAACGGAAAAAAAATCAAATTTCGAAGTATTTGATTAATCTTGGAATACAAGGTTTACGTAAGACAAACGATTCGCAGAACTTACTTCGTATTTCTTTTCTGTTTCTGAAGAAAAGAAAGTACCGGAGCTCGTGCCAATCCAATGAAAGTAGAAAATGAAAGCTTTAAGCAGGAAGATTATAATCCTTCAAGATTCCATTCTTTTCGCTCACTGCAGACCTATTACTACAACATAGAGAAACCTCTATCACTTAATCCTTGAAAAGAGTCAGGGATTTTCAGATTAAAGTAAAAGCAATACATCAGACAAAACAGAAAGATTATGCCTTGTCTTTGAAGTTGACAAGATTTCTTGAAGTCGTGAAATTTTCATAAAAGGGGCGGCTTATCCATCTTGTAGTTAAAAATGTCTCTTTGTTGCAAATCTAAACGCTATCTTAAAGCCCACTACGAAGGTTAAATCTAATGTAAAGGGTTGTGTAGTTGTCTTATGCTTTAAGTTTCACGAAGAAGAATCAGAAGCACAAATGGAAACTATGTACACAGTGCGGCAATTAAAAAACTAAACTGGATTTGTAAACATAAATTACTTATTAAGTATTTTGTCTTTTGGCAGAACCTGGAACTTATGAGTTCTTTCTCTTCTTAATTTTTCTGTCTTGGCCTGTCTTTTTTTTCATGTTTCTCGATTTTCAGCTTCCTTCTTTGACTCCGAATATTTTCTTTTATTTTCCAAATCATCGATCACTTACGTTCTTCTTCCTATTCGTCGTTTTCCTTCCATCTTTCCTTCTATGGCGGTATGAAGAATACAATTTCTTCGCAAGATGTGTCCAATCCAATTGGCCTTTCTAAGAGGGATGGTGGTTAGAATCGTCGTCTTCTCTCCTATCCGTTTTAAAACATCTTCGTTTGTCCATTTTATCTTCTCCATCTTCGTCCAACATCACATTTCGAAGCTCTCTAAATGAATAAGAAATGAAATTTGAACGTCCATTATCTATCCACAACTTTGAACGAACCATTCAGTCATGGAATGGACTCACCAATTCTGATATTACCACCTGAATCAAGATAAACTGATATCTTGAGACTTGCATTTCAATCACTCAAAATGACATTCCGAACTTTGTCAATTATTTCAGTTATCCTGATAGATTTGCTTGAACCTGGGCGCTCGTTATCTTTAACAAACTCCCTGCCAGCATTAAACGTCTTATGCTATTCAAAAACAATAACAACGAAAAAGACAGCTATTTCCATAAATCTTTCTTCAATAAAGTGTTTCCGTTGGAGTTTACCAAATTGTCCACCGTACTTTATTTTCGATCTTGATTCAATTGTTGAAATGCCGATTAAAATTACTGTACAGGTTGCGCTGGTTATTTTCTTTCATTAGAAGGGTAGTAAATACTTGCAGCTATTATTGACGTGCTAGGTAATATTCAGTGATATAAGTAAGGGGTGCAAACGGGGCTTGTGCCCCCGGGCACCGATTTGAGAGAGCGCAAAACTGGGCAAATATTTATTTTCACTATATGGCAAGGAAAGGAGTTCTAGTAAACTACAGATCATAAAGAATTACCTCAGACACTGCTTGGGATTATTTGTGTATTTAAGTGTGTGCCTTTAGCTGGTAACAATGTTCAAGTTGCATAACGCTTTTCTATTGTTCGTGATCATTGTGTGTGTTTTTGTGTGAGGTATGAACATGCAGTTTTTGGTGGACTATATATTATGATCAAAGATCATACAATATAGTTTGAACAGTTAGCTATCGTTGTTAAAAGCAGTTACAACAAAAAGGACCTAGAATATGTTTATTCTCGTGTGTTATTTTTGTGTACAAACTGAAGTTGTAATCATTTAAATACAGTGAATTTATATTTGGTTGCATTCGTGTGGTATACGAATCAAGCCTTTACAGTCCACCATTATGAACATTGTTTTAGCATTGCCATTGTATTTTAGTGAAATTACAAATATATTCATTCATATTGTACCGACACTTAACAGGACAATGACGACTCACCAATCTTAGGATTATATCCATAGAGCACAAGTTAGCTTCAAAGCTATCTGTTGAGTACGTGTGGGTGAAAGGTTTTGCAGTGAAAAGAGCCCGCTAAGTTAAAGTTCAGTTGCAGCTTTTTGTGTTTTCATTCACATCGATTTAAGAGATTTACAAAATGGCCGAGTATAATACTCGAAACAATAGCTTGACTGTGTCATGAATAAATATTTTAAAGCAATGGACGGTTGATTCATTCTACACATATACACATTCCAATATAATTTCAAAAGCATTGTGATTGCAGTTATTATGATAAGACTAGAAGAATGTGTCAAGCATGGTGGTCTCAGATTATTTCGGGAGTATGTTTAGTACAAGGGGTCCAGAAGCACAAAATTTACAGGAGAAATGAATGATACAAGTACTTAGACGTAACATAATGTAACCAAATCTAACCTAACCTAATATAAACTAACCTAAGCTAACCTGAACTAACCTAAACTAACCTAATATTAGTAGAAATAAGCGAAATTCTATCATTTTTTGGAAAATTATGCGGGACCCCTACACTAATTTAACATAAGCTAAACTAACCTACCCTAACCTAACCTAGCCTAAACCAACCTAACCTAACTTAAACCAATCTAATCTACTCTAAACTAACCAAATGTGATCAGAAATTACCAAACTTGTAACATTTTTGAAAGAAAAGAGCTGGACCCCTTCTGCTAAACATAGGCCTTATTTCGCGATCAAATACTAATTAGTTTTGGGTCTTTTGTCTTGTACTTATAATTAAATTATGTGCTGCAATTTTGAAATCAAGCGTTACCACTTGAAGAAAAAATGGAATAGGAGAATTATTGTGTGATGCCAACATCATGTGTAATCGGGGAGCGGGTTTGGTTGATCAGGAAAGAGGACGCAAAGGCGAGTTCTTGCACCGGACAACTAGACTAGTTGTGTGGCTAGTACTATCATACATAAACATGTACAGGAGTTCTAAATTTATAAATATTAGGCATTGTATAAAGTCTCTTGTAACCAATTATGATCAGACGACGTGTTCCCCAAAGTTGGATTGGGAGTAGAGATGGGCACGAGTCGAGCTAAAACTCGACTCGACTCGAATTCGAGTCGAGTATCGAGCCGAGTCAAAGATAAATTTCTCGAGTCGAGGTTCCAGTCGAGTCACTGTTTTTGAGGTCGAATTTCGAGTCGAGTCGAGTCGAGTTTGATATATGGCTCGCTGGTTCAGCTCATTTTAGCTCGTTTTGAAATCATGGCCTGATTAGACTGGAAAGCGAAAGCCATGAGAAACATAAGCAGTAATGTGGAATAATTTTAGTGTTGCTCACGACAAGGGACAATACTGGCATCTCGTCTCGTCTCGATAATGAGACAACAACATATTTTTATAACGAGACAATCTCAAATGTCGTGAACACCAATATGAGTATATAATAACTGTAGTTCTTACCATCTGGGTTGAGACCTTCACGGTCGAATTTTTGAGTTGACTTGAGTTTGAATTTAACGTACCTTTCAACAGCGAGGCTATTTGAGACGGAACCTACTGATTAACGTGAAATCCGAACCTCATGAGCTCCTGCCGGGAATTGAACCCGAGTCTCCCACGCCAAAAGTGCGTGCGCTAACCGTTTAGCCACGAAGGAGCTCTGGTTGAAGTTTTTAGCCCAATTAGAAGAAGAACCCGGATAGTGATGCCAACCGGCTCGGCTCGGTTCAAGTGAGTGAACAGCTCGAGCCGGCTCAGTTAGAATGAGCACTGGCTCGGTAGAAGCGAGTCAATTGGCTCGGTTCGACCCAGTTCAGCTCAGCAGTCGATGGCTCGAGCCGGCTCGGTTAAGGTGGGTCATAAACTCCGTTCGGTTCGGCTCAAGTGAGCTAACGGCTCGATCCGGCCAGCTCGGTAGACGTGACATGTGAGCAGTTTTTCTGAGCTCGGTTCTGTGGGGGGAAAAGCCGTGAGTCAACCCATTTAAACAAACTGCACCATTAGAGTCGGTAAAGTAGGCTCAGATCATTCAACATGATCAAATGTTCGAGATGGTTCGCTAGAGATCAAATGTCGCTTTTATGGAAGTGACTGTATATCCTGCTCAATGGGTCTTCTTGTATCTGGGCTTTAGTTTAAAGAAATCCTTGGTTCGGCTGTGAAGAAGACTATTACGAATCTAAGTTCTTGTACAGTCAGGTGTACATCTCCAACTTGATAAATTTCTGTATATTTATCTTGATGAATTAATGGATTAAAGCTGTGTATAATACAGAGCGTTCAAAAATCTCTATACACCTGAATCGTGGCAAGTCAAAGTCGCATTCAAAGTCACATGAAATAAAATTTTATGCGAAGGTTTGCAACACTACTATATTATCGCCTAGCGTGAAGTTCCTTTCTTAGATAAGTGACGTTGAAGTGATTGTTGCATCTAGTTAGCGGTCTCTGAAACAATGGTGCTAATTTTGGAACAACGAATATTCCTGGTTGAACATGTGTTCCGTGAACAAGGTGAGTGCAAACAGACAGTCAAAGATAAGTTTGCAGCTAGGTTTCCGGATACACCTGTTCCAAATCATCACACTGTAAGGGCACTGATCGATAAATTTGGAGACATTGGAACGGTAATGGACTATAATCGAAGTGATAGACCGTCAGTGCTCGATGAAGAAAAAATGCTACACATATCGGATGCAATGCAACGTTGCCCCATTAACCACTTCGAAAACTTGCCCAGGAAGAAGCAATAAGTGTTGGTACGGCAAAAAAAGGGGTTCCTTAGAAACTGCGTCTTATCCCGTATAAGGTGAGAGCGGTGCAGCAGTTACTTCCTCCCGACAGTGTAAAACGAGTGCAGTATTGTGAATGGTTTACACGGTTTGTTATGGACAAGTCTGACGATGTTTTGGAAAATGTTTTTTTTTTACTGATGAGGCCTGGTTCCATTTATCAGGTTACGTCAATGCCCGGAACTCGCGTTTGTGGTGTGCAGAAAACCCACATGTCATACATGAAGTTCCTCTGCATGACCAGAAGGTATGGGTATGGATTGCAATATCCAGAAGAAGAATAGTCAGCCCCATATTTTTCAGACAAACAATAGATTCAACTCGTTATTGTGAAATTATTCACCAGTTCATGGGAGAACTAACGGAAGACGAAATTCGTAATGCTTGGATACAACAAGATGGCGCTACAGCACATACAGCTCGCCAATCCATGAGATTACTGCAAGAGGTTTTTGGAGATCGAATAATTTCAAAGGGATTGTGGCCACCTCGTGACTTATCTCCTCCGGATTTTTACTTCTGGGGTTATGCAAAGAATTATGTTTATAAAGGGAATCCCCAGACGCTACAAGAACTCGAAACAGCTATTCGAGATTTTGCTCATAGCATTCCACATGAACAACTTGTGAGAGTATTTGAGAACAAGAAGAAACGTGTGCAAGCATGTTTGGAGGCTTATGGGGGACATTTCCAACATTTGCTGTGAAAATGTGTGTGTATATGCTACGCCCTGTACATAGTGCTTTTGTGCCATAAAATATAATAAATTTTGAGTAAAATAATTTTCTCGTTGCTTTGCATATGACAATTCAGGTGTATAGAGACTTTTTGAACGCTCTGTAGTTTCCATTGGTTTAGGTGGGTGGGACCATGGGTCCCCTGCCCCTCCTTTGGGTATGATACTGGCGCTCTGAATGGTCTTCTTAACATTCAGAGCTTTCTGCGCACACAGAAAATCAACAGAAAAAATAATAAATTTGCTCCTACCGTTTATTGGAACCGAGGCAACGAACTTGCTGGGAATAGACCCGGGATCGCACACATAGAAGGCAAATATATTCACCATTTTGCAGCAAAGAGGTAGCATTGCTTGAGTGTGAATTATATTAGTAACAACTATAAACATGTATAGCCTGCGTCATACAATGTATATAAGGAAACATGACAAGGTAATGCGTTACAATTTTATAGTAACTTAACCAACATTGAACTCTCTCTAGACTAGACATTTCATGTTTCTGTCGTGGATCTACTGACTAACGTGGAATCCGAACCACAGCAGCTTCCGCCGACATCGAACCAGTCCTCCCATGCCAAAGGCGCGTACGATAATCATATCACTTTAATCGCTTATAAAGAAAATGTGGGTTAATTGTCATTGCAATATATTTTCTCCACTGAAAATATTTACAAATCAAGGCACTCTCTAAGGATTTAACGACTAGAATTATAAAACAATTATTTTGCATGTACTGCTGTATGGGTGTGAAGCATGCTCTGTTACGTTAATATAAGAAAGCACATTTAAAGCTTTTGAGAGAACTTTTGAGATCAATTTTTGAGGGCTCTAGACGAGTCGGTTGAGTGAGCTTTTAGCTCAGCTCACTTCTCTGTTCGGCTCGATAGTAAATGAGCTGTGAGCTGAGCCACTCGAGGCGTTGACAACCCTAAACCTTTGCCGTGCAGTTTTGAGCATATTTAGCCCGCAGCCTATAACTTTTAAACAATTTTTGGTTCGAGCCCGAATATTTGCTCGTCCGGAACTTGGACCATAACCTCGTGGACGATGTCCTGAAGAAGACTTCTAGACGACCGAGGTCAACAGTCAATCAATAAACAAATTGTATGATTTTTAGTATTCAGATATGTTTATAAATGTTGTTCTAATATTATTATTTGTATCATTGATAATAATGGCACGATCTAATTAAAAATCGTTTCATATAACAAGATGTGCGGTATCATATGGTCATGTGTGCACAACACGATGGACAATATTTAGTGTTGCCATGTTGAATACCGCGGCGTAAGGATTCTTGACGTGGTGAGGGATTGTAGGAAGATTCTGGTACAGCGTTTGAAGCATGTATTTACTCCAAGAATTTTTTTAAATCGAGTTTACTTTTGCTTTGGGTTTCTGAGTGGATGTCAGTTTTCAGAATTCTCTCTCCTTGGTCGTTTGTGAAGCATGTACACCTCCCATTAGAGTCACTTGGCCTCTTCCTTACTATGAAAGAAGGAGCGGTCGGTTGTCATGTGTGATAAACCAGCATCCCCCAAGACCATTCCCACCTTTCATTGAAAGAAACTAATCTATCTTTCCTTCCATTCCGGTTGAATAATTCAAACAGAAATATAAATAAATGAAAGTATATGGGGCCAAGGCAAACGATAAAAGAAATGACGTATGACTTCCCTGTTTTGGCGGGTCAAGTAGGCCTGCCAATTCCCCTCAGAACGATTAATGTTCTTTTTCATAAAAAATATTTTCATTTGCTCGCTTGTTTTATTATCAATATCGTACGCACTTAGTTTTACGTAAGTGATGTAAACATCTCCTCAGCGCTTATCAATATTTTTCATATCATATCATGATTCATATTGATTTCTGAGGGATGGGATAAGGTAGCTCTGTGGTGGAACGTTCACTTCTGATGCGCAATGACCCTGGTTCGATCCCAGGCCTGCGAATTTGTGGCGAACAACATCGTGTTCGTGGGTTTACTCGGAGTTCTGCCACACTCTGATCCCAGTAACCCTTTTACTTTCACTTTCTTCATTCAGTCGTTCCCTCTAATCTAAATGGCATAACCATGATATGTTAAGCTAGAAAATTATTATTTATTTATTTATTTATTTATTTCTACCTTAAGAACTCTGTGTTCATGGTTTCGTCAGGCAATACACAATGTTGATAGTAACAATACTTTACATATCTTGATATATTTCATTATGCCATAGAACAGTTGCTTATGTATCAATAATTTTGTCAGCATTTTTAAATTGGGAATTTGTCACTTTTAATAGAAATTAGAAGTTTATTATACAATTTTATTCCTATGTGGGTGCATCGAATTTCGATTTTTTTGTTAACCTAATATTTTGTATATGAATATGACATTGGTTTATACAGTTTTCTGGGAGGAGGGGAGAGAAATTCATTTCACATTAATATAAAATGACGCCGTTTTCATATTTATTTTAATACGTAGTACATATATGATTGAATTAATGCTTTATTTACAATCACTTTTAAAATAAATTGTAGCATAACCCATTTTCCCGTTTGTCAATTATTTGCCTATTTCTAATTACTCGCATGATAGACTCTGCACCTTAAATATACTATCTCAAGTGTAGAGAGATTACATTCCTTATGCTCAACAGAATGCAGGGAAAGAATTAGATACAATCGTTTGGCCTGCTATAGAGGTAACATCCTACATGTACTTGCTACTAAAGAAAAACAACTTGAGCGGAATTTTAGCCGCCAATCAAGGTTCCCGCAAGTACGACTGTGTCTAAGTCTCCTAGACTTGACGACATAACAAACGTGGGCTTACATAATGTAATAAGCCAATGCTCAACAAGTACAAACTTCGGAAACTCCTTGACCGGGCGGTCCGAGGGAGGGCTCGGATCTCTTGAATCCCCATACTTCAAATAATATGCTTGTAGTCTTCACAAATATTCCTATTGTATATTAGTTTAATATAGCTTTCAATAGTTTTATTTGGGATGCTAATGATTACATCAGCTCTGTGGAGGGTGAACATTGAATTTGCATGTGTTCCTTAATCTTAATTTGATCGTTCCTTCCATTTTTCTTGGCTCAGAGTACTTAAATCTGCATACATACAGGATTTGCCTCGTTTTCGATATATGACGTAAAGTAATCGTGAAAACAAAATTCATGTTTAATTGATCTCTCAAACACAGGTTATCACAACTCACAGTTCCAAGGAGGTCAATTAACCTTGAGGGAGGGTTCACTCCCCTGATCCCATCTGGCAACGGTGATGCTTCTCCGGAATATAAACCCGGAACCTCGTGAACTATGTCCTTGCCTCCTAGACTTCACAACTACCGATGTCGGCAGCCAACCAGATTTTAATATTCAGATACAAAGCGTCTATCTTTCATGTTTATACACGGTGTTACAATAATAATAATAATAATAATAATAATAATAATAATAATAATAATAATAATAATTAGTAGTAGTAATATCATTGATAATAATTATATTGTTTGTGTAGGATACTTGAAGAGAATACTTGAAACTACACACAGGATTTGGCTCGATTTCTCTCGTTTTGGCTCGACTCGACTCGAAACTCGAACCAAATTCGAGTCGAGTTGGAGGAAATTTTTCAAGCCCAGTTCTCGAATCGAGCTCAAAGATATTTGTTTCGAGTCGGGTCGAGTTTCAAAGAAAACTCGCTCGATCTCGCACGTGCCCATCCCTAATTGGGAGAATGGTATTTGTATTATATATATTTCATTTCACCAGATCTCAGCATCATGTCATTTGTCATGAAAAGTTTGAAATTTTCTAAAATAGGTACATGCTATGGTCATTCAGAATCTAGATTGCAAAAAAAGTATTAAGAGTGATGGAGATTTTTTTTTCGTATTTATGGAATGGAAAAAAAACAACTTCAGCTTACATGTATCTTACATTTCAGTCCGGCGAATGAAATATAATTCTGTTATAATGTAATTCTACTCAAAGCATCAAAGAAAAAAAAAAAAAGTAAAAGATTTCCAGCAAGCGGGAAGATCTAATACAGTGTATTTACGTGAGTTTCTATTATTGAAAGACAAAGAGTGTAAAAGCTTTTAAGCCAATTTCCGCTTCGAGGGAACAAATGCGAAGCAGTAAGTAAGTATAATCTAATTTAGAAGGAATCGGACCTTTGGTACAGGGTTATAAATACTCTGCTTTTTGCGCTTTTTTCTTATATATATATATATATATATATATATATATATATATATATATATTTGCTTTTTAGCTATTTTATATTTTGATCTAGTTTTGCGAAGTTGAAGTGCATCGGGATTAATAATACAGCTGAAAGATCTTACAAGGAAGTGTTATCCAAAAGTTTCGAGTTTTTTCCCGTAAAAATCAGGAAACTCATCTTAAAACCTAAATTGGGGCCGCGGTGGCTCAGTGGTAGAGCGTTCACCTCTGGTGCTTGGGGTCCCGGGTTCGATCCCAGCCCCGCCAAGTGAACTTTGTGGTGGACAAACACCGTGTGCGTGGGTTTTCTCGGGGTTCTCCCGTTCCGTCCCACTTTCTTTATTCCACCATTTCATTCATTACTCATCATCACCGTCTCCTTTAGCCTAGCCGGCATAACCGTGGGACGTAAAACTCAAAGATTTCATTTCATTTTTAAAACCTAACTTCCACCGACACCTTCAAGGTAGTTACCATGGACAGAGTTGGCAAAGTAATTTATTCGTTATATATATATATATATATATTTTACGTAAATTACACATAATTTTCTAATAATTTATGTCACATGGAAAACCAGTTCTTTAGGCAGATGTAAAATAATAATAATAATAATAATAATAATAATAATAATAATAATAATAATAATAATAATAATAATAATAATAATAATAATAATAATAATTTTTAACAAGAAAAATAGCACCATTCAACAGCAGGAGAGTCAAAAGGAGAACACAGAAATTTGCTTACAGTTTCTTCAAACTTGCTAGTTGCATAACTGAATCGAAGTCCAATCATTCAGAGTTTGAATTAATAATAGTGGCTGTGGAAAAGAACATGTGTAGCGTGTAGCTAGTATTTCTTATTGTTTTACTGGTGTCGCAGTACCTCAGTAGTAGAGTGCATGAGGTCCATGATTCGATTTCAGCTCCTGCCAAATAAGTTTTGTTGTGCGAAAGACCGCGTGTTTGGGTTTTCTTTGGATTGTTCCGTTTCCGCCCACTTTCATTATTCCACTATTATCACCCATCTCATCATCATAGTCTTCCTTAACCTCGATGAACGATCGTGAGACGTTCAGTTTGAAATAATATTAGTTTACCCACGTTGCGGTCTCAGAGGGAACAAAGCACTGAAAACGGAACCGACAAAGCATCCGACAGCAAGTGTGAACTGAAGTGGATTTTAGTAGTGCAGAAAGCAGTCAGATACGTTGACCTCGGTAACGCATAGATAACAAAAGTAAACATTGTTGTAGCATAGTGGAATTGTCCCTCATTTGATCATGACCTCTCTATCTTAAAACATGTCGACCGCAGAGAAATTAAAATGTATAAAACACATTATGTAATGCTTTTTATACATAATCATGTGCGCAAATCTAATACTTTTTGTTATTTACAGGAGTAAGGCTGCTTTACAAAGTCAATGCAATAGTATATAAAAATTGCAAAGCACGACAGCCCTGACAAATTCGGAACATTTAAAGCCGTTTGCTTTGTACCAAATTAAAGAGGAATCAGTGCAAAAATAATAATAATAATAATTTGTAGACATTATTTAGTTTTTTTTTTTTTTTTTTACATATTTTACACACTTTACATACAGTATTTTAGGTGTTTTACGTGTAATTACTCAACCCTGACCATGGGCTTGTGCGAGGGTGGTTTGATAAGTAACTTGATTTGGTATTTAAGAAAACAATTTGAGTCTTTTCTTAATCTACTTTATTTTTCAACATAGTGAAGTCGAAGTTCAACTCACTTATCTAAACATTTCTCCACCTTCGCAATTCCTTCGCGAAAATTACGTAGTTTCTTCGTAGTTTCTTCCAAGCTTTCAAAATACTAGATTGTTTCCTTTATGGTTCCTTTATTTGATTGATTTTCGTCCTACCAGGAACGTTTTGAGTTTCTGGAACAAATGGTAGTAGAGGAAGCTAGATCTGGTGAATAAGCAGGATGCAGAAACAGTTCAAATCGCAGCTTGGGCAATTTTGCTCAGCAGCATGGCTTCTTCTCTGCTCTAGAGTGAATAAATGCGGCACTCACAGTCAGGAACTTTCTTGTGCGATTAATTATGCAAAATAAAATCAATTTTTCAATGTTACTTGTAACACTTCTATTTATGTAAATGTTAAACAAAGAATAACTGTTAGAATGATTTGAACCCGAAGATTATTTATCGATTGAAATATCACTTTAAGACCATGTGTATAGTTGAGATTAGCGCCATCTATTAGTATGCGAACTAAGTTACCTATCAAACAACCCTCCCTGCAACGATCCCCGAGATTTCCTTATTGTTGAATGCATCGTTGGAAGTCCGCCTGTTCAAGAAGTGCTGCGATACCGCTTTGATCTCTTCAATTGAGTTAAAAACCCACCCTTTGAACTGGAACCTTATTTAAGGGAAGAATAAAAATCATAAGGTCTATTCAAATATTATAAATTGTATGCATTTGTCCCTTCACGTACTTATGCTATTTTGTAAGAAGCTCTGCATCATGATGATGGACCCAAAATGTCAATCATTCTCAACAGAATCTCGGCCATTTTGGAAATACTTACATCATTCAAACCTTCTTCTGTGGTTTAAAGCTTGCTCAACAAAAACAACCTTCAGCATTCGGTGATCTTCAGATCCCACTTTCTTTAGTGTGAAGCAAAACTTAATGCAAATCCTTTGTACCTTCACGTTTGTCATTTTGACATTTGTGTAGTCCATATACCAAATAAAATATCTATTAATATTATAAAACCAGGAAAAGCTAAGAAACGTGTACACTCATAATCATGCCAAGTGACAAACTGACAGCTGAAATCTTTCTACACATATAGGTAAATAGCGACAGGAAATCTTGTTGCTACAATTAGGACGGAATATTAGCATGCTCGAAAATTTTGGGTTGCATCTAGTATATCAAAGTCAGGCTATTGTTTTGTCCGGAAAAAATATGCCTATGGTTATAAACATTGGGTACTCACTGAATGATGAAGTAAGCATAGATGTAAACCAGAATAATATAAAGTATGTTTCATGACATATTGACTGGAACTCTTTGCTTTGCATTCTATTGCAATACCGAGGATCCGAGCCATGCTGCTTCTTGAATCTGATTCAATGGAAATGTGTAGAGACTACTATATAAATTTGACTCGTACAGAACAGACTCTTCTCCACATATTCTCGCCTACACGAGATACTGATTACGAGACTATACACCATATTTCTCTTACATAATTTCTGTAAGTCCTCGTTTATGATAGTGAATGATTGTTAAAAGGATCAGTCATTTGTCCTGTCGTATTGTGGTACACAATGTACCCGTATTTATTAGAGTACAATGAAATCGGATTAAGATTCCAAGTATAGCCTCTTGTCTCTAATCACCTTCCTGTCAGTTCCTTGATTCACGTCGATACTACGTTCTGCTCTTACAGACAAAGAAGTCAGTCATTTCTGTCTTCATCTCCTGCTAGTCAGTGGAGCATCGTGATTTCACGAAGTGCATCAGGAATAGAAACAGGTACTAATCAGAAAGGTCAAGGCTAGAACTATGTGCCAGCTACGAGATCAGTTCGATTGTATCAAGTTATAAAGTTCCTTCATTTATGATGCAGTTTCCAAGACAAGAAGCTTTAGCGTTATTCTGTCATGGCAGAGCGCGCTTTCAATTCACCAATGCAGACTATTTTTCTTTAGGGTAGTACAGCATACGTTCGCTCCAACTGTTTGGGATAAAGGTTGATATTGATGGTACGGTCGTCAGGAGCTAAATCGAAGTGAATTACCCCTTCAAAGTTCCCCAAAACACAGATCAGAATTTTATGCCTGAAAAGGTTCTGTTTGAAGGCCGGTTCTGGAAGTTAGCCCTTACTCAACCACCGTTCTTGCACATTCGGATTTCGGAAGAACAACCAATTTTTATCGCTTATAACAATATGTTTTAGGAAATGAAACACAGCGGTTGTCGGCACACATCTAGCCTCCTCTGGATCAACTCATGTTGCACAATGCGACAACTCCTGATGGTTTTTCAAAGTTCGTGAAGATGATGCACCACAATGGACTTGGTAGAGTTGGTTTGACACTTGTGTGCTGGTGAATAGATTTCCCTTAAGTGTGTTGTACGGCCTCAGAATCTGTTATCTTGTGGCGGCCGTACTTTGCCTGATCTTTGACATTTTTACGACCAACACGAACTTTCTGAAACTAACGAGTTGCTCTGCTGTTGTTCACTGGACCTTTTTTTCTTTCATATGAGTAATATTTTAGGTTGCTTCCGCAGCGTTGTGCCCGATTCGAATTCACAGTAGCAGATCATGTATTAGTTCTTGAGCACTCATTTTCATTATTACAAAAACTGTCTGATTATACTGACGGAGTGGAGTCTACGTGTTAAATAGTCCGCTTGCATATTACTTCTTGGGCCAGTTTGACGTTTTACTTAGGCCAATCACGGCGCATACACGCACCTGCTGTTGCACGACCTATGACCCATCCTCAGTGTACATTGGAAGAAATATATATTTTTCATCTCAAAATACATTGCAGAAGCCCAAGGAAATAGTGCAGGATAGGTGAAGTATTGGTTGTGTCTTTATGTATTTGCCTTCCAGCTAGGATATATACAACGACCTGTGTACCCTGGTTGTGTTTGCGAAAATATTATTGTTTGTTTTCCAATTTCTGCATTTGATAATGCAATATAATAAATCCAAGAACCAGCTTCTTCAAGTGGTTAACAAGACGAAATATATTTAGTTAACAACTGATATGAAGTAATAAAGTTTCTATTTTCATGTATGATTGAAGAGGTAGATGTTTTCGAGTTTCGTATCTAGGTAGTATAGATGCAATCCTCGCTGAAAATTTGGATTTGCTTTTCTCTAAATTTTCTCTCTGTGATTCATACGAAGTGAATAACGATATTAATCATAGTTAGTCATTAGTTAATCAATCAGAATGTGTGTGTGTTTGTTTTTTTCACCGTGTCCATGAAACATGCATACACACAGAGAATATTTACCCTTAAGAGCTTCCGCTGCATTTCCCAGGAAGACTATGCTCCTTGATCGTAAATAAATGACTACAGCTTTCGGTTTGAAAGGGGAAGACGCATCTTAAATTCAGGAGTAGCTCCCTCACTGCTAAACAGTTTAGCGTAAGCACCTTAGGAGACCCGGCGCGATCTCACGTAGTTTGGATTCTACGTTAAGTTTTAGGTCCATGTCTCATAGCCTTGCTACTGAAATAGACCAGGGGCGGATCCAGGAGGGCGGTGGGTTATCATACTGCTACTTAGAGACATTTTCAACAGCTTCAAACTCTGCGATGGGTTTTATTTATATGTATGAAATAAGAAAGTTTCCTCTTCGGGGGGGGGGGGGCGATTGCCCCGTCGCCACCCTGGATCCGCCACTGCGTCAAATTCAATTCAAATCAAATAATAATCTAATAATGTTGGACTCAAGGCGACAGGTTATGTTCGGCAATACGAACTATAGGTATACTTCCGGTTTTGGTAGAAATTTGTTGGTTGTCCTGATATCCTCTCTCGAAATATTACATCGATTACAGAAAACCACTTCCTGATCAATTACCACTTTGTTCCATAGCAATAAACGTTGAAACCCGAATGGTTAATTTAAACAACTCCCAGTTTAAATATAGAGTTAAGGAAGATAAAACCTCTTCTCGGAAACTGTATCTCAATATCTCTCATTGTTTTTGTTCTGAGTAAATCAGTATTGAAACCGGAAGTAACAAATTTGAACCATTTCCGGTTTGGTAGAGTTTTCAAGAATATTCATGGTACTTGAGACGCTGTATCATTTGCTCCAAAACTACTTCTCGCTATCTATTACCGGTTTTTTCTATGGTGATACACGTTGAAACCGGAAATGACTTACTTGAACCATTTCCGAGAACTTAGACTAGAGAGTTAACGAACGAGATAGAACCTATTTTGGGGATGCTAAATGGATTGCAAGAAACCGCAACTCGATCTCTCTTACCGTGTTTGTTCTGATACATGTCGACAGACGGACGGATAAAGCCTTCTATAATACTTACGACACTTATGCATAGCACAGTTTCGAAGTCTAAGGCTGCGGTTAAGCTTAGCAAATATTCGGTAATTGTTAGGTGTGATGTTTATTGAGAAGTTAGGGCTACCGTTTCACACACAAAAAAAAAAAAAAAAAAAAAGAGAGAGAATATTTTTATATTTCATAGAATGATGTAGAGTTGATGAACTTCTTAATAGAGACATGGTGGTTTAGGAGATATTTCTGATGCTAGGGACTGCTGGTTTGATCCCAGGTCTAGTGATTTTGCGGTGGACAATGTAGTGTTTGTGGTTTTCATCAAGGTTCTCCCGTTTCCTCCCACATTTTCTCTCAAACAATTCTTTTATAATTATTGATGTTCATTTACTATGCGTCTGCTTGAGCTTAAAGGATATAACTATGAGATGTTAACATTTTTAATATTAATAGCATATCGAGAACATGCAAGGTAATTTATACAAATATTTTTTTTACAATAAAAATCACGGAAACATTAAGTTTCTTTCCTTAGTACTTACAGCTGGATGTATAGTATTTCCTTGGAAACTGAACTTTAGTACAATATTAACAATAATTTACATTGCATATACAGTATATCCTAAACAGTTGTCTGTTCATTCTTTCTAAAAAAAAGATGATATAACTCACTTTCCTAAAATCCCACCCGAACCATTTTTAAGGCCCGAAAAAGAGGGGCAAAGAAACAACGACTGGTTATCCTATCTCAAATATAGTAAGTATGACATTCTCAACAATTAAGTGTTATTGTTGACAATATTGAACTGTCACGGGTCAGAAACTAAAGGAAACCGCTGTGTTGACCAAGCTTTAGGATTCCTTGCATGGCATTTCATGAAAATCGCATATGTAAAACGAATTTTGATTAGAGCGTTTGATGTTTGTGTATTCTGGGCAATATTTCATGCTTTAATCATGACGAGTTTTGCAAAATGAAAGACACAGCTCGTTAACGTTAACATGATTGCGTGAGATGCTATTTAAGTCTTCTGACAGAATATTCACTACACGACTGTCCCTCTTAACTGCTCGATTTCCTTTCTTCACAACGTTTTATATGACCACTTGTACAATTTTCTTCCCAATTACTCAGAGCACTCCCCAAGAGAAACTAGCTTTACTGTAATTTCAATCCTACTCTGCATCTTTAAAAGAAAATCTTTTTTACACAACATATATAACACTACGCCAACCTTTAAAATACAAAGAACATATTTATTAAAAAAATCATAATCGTCCTTTAAAAAAGACTACTGTAAGTTCAACTTTGCTTATGATCAATTTCTAAGTTCAGTAGGCAGATTTATACAGTCTTTCTAGCTTTTTTCGAACATATTATTAACATATTAACTATAAAACATGGAACTATTTTGAAAGGAAGGAAAGTGCATCGAACATTTCGGAAACAACTAAACAATATTGCTCAGATCAGCAATTATGAAAATATATATAATGGATATTTTTGTCCAGAGGTGAGTTTCCTTATAAAGAAATTTATTGAAAAATATTATAATTTTGCTCAAATTTCATAAATAAATATTTCCTTACCAAATGCAGTGGGATATGATTTAACTTAAGAAATGTGTGCAAGAAAGTTTAGTAAATTGGCCTAACTTATAGTACAATATGACCTTTAGTTCCTGACACATCTACCTTTACACAGGCAGTGAAATTTCTGTCTACAGAATAAGAAAGCAGAAATAAAACGTTCGCAAAATGTGGGAAATAATACTAAATTCATTTCCCCCTGTTCACGAAGATTATGTGTGTCTAAATAAGTTTTTTTTTTTTTTTTTTTTTTTTTTTGCAAATCTATATACAATATTGTCTGAAGGTAATAATATGTCAAACCAACGATGAAGTTATTGTTAGGTATACTACAATAGAAAACCATATAGGTAACAGGGACAAATAGAAGTTTAATGTATAAGGATCAAGTTAAAATATATTGATGAAATGAAAAAAAAATTAAATGAAATCTTTGAGTTTTATGTCCCACGGTTATGCCGGCTACGCTAAAGGAGACGATGATTATGAGATATGAATGAAAATGGTGGAGTGAAGGAAGTGGGAGGAAACGGGAAAACCCCGAGGAAACCCACACACACGGTGTTTGTCCACCAGAAAGTTTACTTGGCGGGGGCTGAGGTCGAACTCGGGACCCCAAGCACCAGAGATGAACGCTCTACTACTGAGCACCGCGGACCCTTGATGAAATGGAATTTCTAGCATTTTACGTTCCACGTTTATGTACCGAGAGTAGAGAACACAGCGATCATGATAACAATGGATAAAACAGTGTAATGAAGAATACAGAGATAGTCCATGCAAATGGTGTTTGTCCACCAGTTGGCACGAACGGAGACTGCACCGGAGATCCTATGCACCAAACATGAAAGTCTCCAACATTAAGCTAACGCGGCCCTAAAAATGTATTAAATGTATTGAAAGAAAAGAGCGAAACAAGAAAACTAGCCTCCTAATACATCAGCGCCATGCATTTGGATCGTAAGTGAAGATGCAAGATGAAGAAAGGTTGGGTGATATTAAAAAAGGAAAAAAAGTGGGAACGAAACAGGAATTTTGTTTCGCATTATAGTGAATAGACTCCAGATGAAGACGAATGACTGGAGGAGAATTCACGGATGGAAGCTACTGAATAATATATGATCTTTCATTCGAGTATTGTGACCTCTGACGCTGCTGCCTCTTAGCAGAAGGGAGAAAAAAGGCATTTTATTATACTCTAGTGAAAAATAAAAATTTAAGAAGCAATGCACAAGCTGAGTGCAGGTTCTCAGATTGTATCTTACCATTAGAGTACGGTTCGGAGGTCACCGTGCTATTTCTAACATTAACGTTCAGACATAATACCACGTATAGTGAATAGAATCAGAATCTTCGATTTCTTCTCCATTTGAAAGCATTTCATGCTTTTTCGTTTATTTCTTCCATTTAGAAAGTGCCTCCAGATTTTGTTTCTAAGTTAACTAATGGTGCCATATTTTGTAGAAGCGAAAGAGGGGATTTATTTAAATTTGAGATTTCAAAAATTTAATGAAAATTTACATCAATCTTTAGTAATAAAACTTAAGTCTCCAAGGAAACACGCCATGATCCATTATTTCTAGTAACGAAAATTACCCTAAAATATGTTCTTAAATTTGAGATAAACTCATTCATTCGAATCATCACCGTTTTCCTTAGTCTCTGTGCATAGACATGCGATGTTAAACAACAAATTCAATTTTTATTTCCAAATATCCTGCTATCTTTTACATCTCCCAAAGCCAGATTGTAAATGAAATATATTTTAGTATACGTACAACCGATACAAATTGTTTTTCTGCTTCATCTTCTTTATTGTGTGTGTGATGGCGAACTTTCACCTTCCTTTAAAGAAAGAAATTTGTTATCTGTTTATAGCTGTCAATAAAGTAAAACTAACTAACTAACTAACTCTATGGCCTATGGAACCCGGAGGTTCAATGCCGCGTTCACAAAAGCTCTCCACTGACTTCTATCCTTAGCTAATTGAATCCAGTTTCTACTTTGTATTCCTATCTCTGCGAGATCCATCTTAATATTGTCCTCCCATCTGCGCCTAGGTCTTCCTAATGGTCGTTTTCCGATGGGTCTTCCAGTTAAGACTTTGAAAGCGTTTCTACTTTCTTCCATTCTAGCTACATTACCTGCCCACCTAAGCCTTCTAGAATTGACGACCCTAACAATGTTGGGTAAACTTTATAAATTATGTAGTTCCTCGTTATGAAGTTTCCGCCATTCCCCATTCCCGTTTCTCTTGGGTCCGAATATTCGTCTCAGGATCTTGTTCTCAAATACTTTCAGTCTATGTTCTTCCCTCAGAGTAAGCGACAATGTTACGCAACCATACAGAACAACAGGCATGATTATCGTTTTATATATTTTAAGCTTCAAATTCTTCGACAGAATTCGCGACGACAGGAGATTTTGAACCGAATAGTAACACGAATTCCCTGCTTTTAGCCGACATTTAATTTCTTCGTGAATATGATTTCCGTCTGTTAATATCGATCTTAAGTATTTGAAAGTATAAACATAACCCATGAAAGCATTAAACAAGTTGACCATAACCCATGGAAGCATTAAATAAGTTGAC
The DNA here is from genome assembly GCF_964235325.1 of Thermobia domestica. NCBI lineage: Eukaryota > Metazoa > Arthropoda > Insecta > Zygentoma > Lepismatidae > Thermobia > Thermobia domestica. The sequence goes on along the minus strand of NC_137462.1, from coordinate 262,808,346 downwards.
CATAACCCATGAAAGCATTAAGTAAGTTGACCATAACTCATTAAAGCATTAAACAAGTTAACCATAACCCATGAAAGCATTAAATAAGTTGACCATAACCCATGAAAACATTAAATAAGGTGACCATAACCCACGAAAGCATTAAACAAGTTGACCATTACTCATGAAGGCATTAAAGAAAAGACCATAATCCATGAAATCATTAAAGAAATTAACCATAACCAATGAAAGTATTAAGGAAATTGATCACAACGTCAGTAGTATATACACTCACGAGAAGAAAAAATACTAATTTTTTGCTAACAAGTATGTAAAACATCCTTCCATATTATGTATGACGTAATACAATTTCCTTCATTTTACGTACTGTATTTAATTATTATGGTAATTGTAGTTTAGTTAAAATTGAGTATCTGCATCTAAAAGTCCATCACATTAGAAAATTTATATTCTATATGGCAAAAATATTCATTCAGCGGTATGTTTGTGATGTCAGTTTGACGCTCTATTCCTTAGTGAACTCTGGAAGAGTATAAGAAGAGGCAGGAGAAATAACGTTGAGAAAGAGTAGTGTTGATAGCCAAACGAGAAACTGGATAACACATTCGATGGTTTTGCAGGGCTACTATGACTTGTACACTATCAACACTTACAAAACTAGCACAACAAATTGTCTGCGTAAATTCTTACATATGAACGACAATAATGGATTTCCTGCAGAAATCGAACAAACCAAACTCTCATACTTGAAGGCAAAAATGCCCTGTTCACATACTCTCAATCTAAATAGAGTCTTGCTTGTTGATATATATTATGTAAAGTTACGTAGTTTTTCTTGGAATTCAACTGTAAAGAAACGTTAATTTACGTTCAGTTCTAAACTGCTATATAAAATATATTACTAGACTGAACTTTCATAAATATTTACGATTTAAAATGTCTGCGTAGAGTTAAGATCGTTTGCTTCCAGTTGTGTTACTTTAAGCTTATAATGTTTGTTACTATTTTTTCTATGTTTTTATAATCGAAGAATAGCATAGTGCACTACGATAAGAAACAAGGAACATATGGAAATATTTAAATGTAATTTGAAGTTAATAATAATAATATAATAAAGCACATCCAAAAGAGCGGAGACAACAAAGGAAATTCTGTAGACGTCTATACACATCACAACACAATGCACTTCAGAACTTTGAGCTCCAAGGCCAATCAGAAGTCACAAGATACCAACTAAACGCTAGATGAGAAAATATTAATTATTGCCCACTATCTCATCTGCAAAAACAACTGCGACAGTTGAACTCTACAATACTTTAACTTCACTTTCAAAGTAACAAAAATGAAATCTTTCAGTATAACGCCTGACGATTATGCACTTTAGGCTAAGGGAGACGGATGATTAGGGCAAGTGTAACGGAATAATTGGTGGAATAGTAGTGTTGGAGGAAACGAATACCTGATGATATTCACATGGCTGCGGATCGAACGAGGGCAGCAATATCATCATCTCATAAGATGAACGAATTTCTGTGAAAACTCAGGACTCTCTTAGAGTTTGTAAAGGCAAACAAAAAAAAAAAAAAAAACACACACACACACAGAAGCTGAAGTAGTACGCTGCAATGTGTAAACAAACTACATACTTTCTATACATTTAGAGTTTGAATTTCAGTTATACAAAACCATAAAAGGTTCTAGGAACCACTGGGCAATCATAAAGGCTGGACGCCCTTTCCCATCCTGCTTGAAGGAGGTATGTATGAGAGAGTAAATCGATGTTAGTTGAAAACAAATACAATGGTTATAAGGAGCTAATTACATTTAATACAACATAATATAGGGACAGACAACAAGCATCAAAATATGAAACATCTGTATTTACATTTTTATAAAAAAATGTGTAATAGCTGGAGCAGAGTTCACTATTCTTGTATTTATCTTATACTTCTTGAAATTCGCCCTTGCAACGATCCGTAATTTGCTACCTTAGAGATTTTGTTGAACAAAACACTATGTTAACTAAATGGAGAAATTCAAGATGGATGATAAAAGGAAGAAGTGAAAAAACTGTGAAACTAAAAGCAATTTCCAACAGATTATGTAATTGTTACATTCTCGACTTCAGTTGTTCTTTCTTTTCATTGCTAAGTGGATAACGCGCCAGCTTCCACTGCACCTCGTCTTAAGACCAACTTACAAAGAAAGTACTTGCTTCAGACAGAGAAATGATGTTCGGATTCCATTTTAAGCATTAAATTCCGTTCATACGTGCTGGAAATAAGCACTAAACTCTATCCAATCAATCAAACTGGGATAAAAATGAACACTAAACTAACAAATCACTCAAACTGGGTTAGTAGTGAACACTAAGCTCTAACCAATCAATCGAGTTTGGCTGGAAATGAACACTAAACTCGAACCAATAAATCGAAAAAATGAAATCTTTAAGTTTAACGTCCCACGGTTATGCCGGTTAGGCTAAAGGAGACGGTGATAATGAGAAATGAGTGAAATGGTGGAAGGAAGTGAAAGGAAACGGGAGAACCCCGAGAAAACCCACGAGCACGCCAATCAATCGAGTTTGGCTGGAAATGAACACTAAAATCTAACCGATCAGTCAAATTGAGGTAGAAATGAACACGAAATTGCAACCAATCAATCAAATTGGGCTAGAAATGAACACTAAACTTCAATCACCAAATCATACTAATTTTTAATGCAACTTCAAATTACATTTAAATATTTCCATGTGTTCCTTGTTGCCCACATGGAAACAAGGGCATGCCATAATGCATTATGTTATTCCTTGGTTATAAACCATATAGCAAAAATAGTAAGAAACATTATCAACTTAAAGAGTAACACAACTGGAAGCAAACGATCCCAACTCTACGCAGACATTCTAAATCGTAAATACTTATGAAAGTTCAGTCTGGTAAGAAATTTTATATACTGCTTTAGAATTGAACGTAAATTAACGTTTCTTTACAGTTGAATTCCAAGAGAAACTACGTAACTTTACAGAATATATATCAAGAAGCAAGATTCTATTTAGATTGAGAGTATATGAACAGGGCATTTTCAGACATTTCTCTATTTTCCCTTTATCATATCATGCTTTCCGAGTATTCGGAAGGTAGCAACGTATCATAGTTTCTCAAATAAACACTATATATTAGAAGAAACTTTCCAGTGACTGTGAAATAGATATAAATAGAGAAATAGAAGAAATCATACATCAACAAAGAGAAACCTTTGAAAAGTGAACGAACACCAGAAAGCCAGAAGAAAGCCAATATCTTCGTTGAACTTTGAACCTAAAAGTAGTATGAGGGCGTCACTGAAAATGGAACAAGCCATAAAATAGCAAGAAAAGAACATCCACAAGATCTCGCAGCTGAGGTGCGGGGGAGAATACGTCGGGAAAATGGAATTTGGGGAAAGGGAAGCTTAAACACATAGCGATTTCCATTATCGATAAACACTTGAAAACATACTGTTACAAAAAGTATTCTGAATATGATGTATTACTGTTAGAGCTGTATTTTAATGGATCCTAGCTGAAACGAGTTTTTTTCTTCCTTTTTCTGACATTTCACGTCATTCACTGAATAAATTTATAGTTTTTCTGTCTCTGGAAATACATTTGTTTGAAGAGATAGTTAGTTTAATTTATCATGTGTAATTAGTAGCGCTACAGATAGTGCTAGTTACTGCTAGACAAAAGTCACAATACATCATTTTTATGTTGAATATAATAGGCGAGATTTGTGTTGTACGCCGCTGATATAATTTTTAAATGAATGTTGCAAATGCATTCGTTGAGATCCTTCTGTCTGAAAGGGCAGATACGTTATCAAAAGATATGCCATATTTTATACAAAGCAATGCAATTTTCTTTAATAAACTTTTCAATTAAATAAATGGGGCAGCAGTGGACCAGTGGTAGAGAGTTAACGTATGGTCCTTAGGGTATCTGGTTCGATCCTAGCTCGTGCTAGGTGGGCTTTGTAGTGGACAAACACCACATGCACGAATTCTCACACGGTTATCCCGTATCTAGTTAGTTTCTTTATTTTATTCCTTCTTATTATCACCGTCTCCCTTAAGCCTCTGTGCATCAATGAGAGATGTAAAATTAAAAAGTTCATTTCATATAAATTAAACTAAGTCAAATTTAATGTTTCACGATTGTGTTCTGTAGGCTGAAGGATAGGAATGGTAGATTAAATTCAATGATTATCAAAGAATTGGTGAAATGGTAATGCAGAAGGAAACTGAAAATCTGGAGAAACCTCACTGATACAATCTTTTTCATCAAAAGCTCATATGGCATCAGTTCATACCAGTGACATCCTGACATCTCGTGGCGGAGGTCCGCCAAAAAGGAAAACTTGAACTTCTAGATTTAGGCCAAACCATTGTCTGCTTCCAGTCAGGTTCGTAAGAAATGTGTCAAATTTTTATGACGCTCATTTCGTCCGTAAGTGGAACAAATAAGCCAAGAAAGGCTGTTAGATGATCTTAGAGAAAAATAGAGTTGGCTACTTGTATTTGAGAAGTCTGACATCGATATAAGCTGCCAACCATTTGGACAAATCAAACGATGGAAGAGGAAATTCCACAAAAACGAAGCAAGCATCACATTCAAAAAAGCCTAAAGTTGCAATAAGACATCACGTGACAATGGCTGAGGTAAAGCAGAACATTTCTTTAATCTACTCCTATTTGTCTTAGCAATTTGTTATTTCATAACGCAATTTCATGCCTATTTATTCCTTAACCCTTTCACTGTGGAAGGCGACGGAAAAAAATTCCCTAACCTGCGAATGTCGATTATAGTCGACATGTTAAAATTTGTCTGTATCTTGGGTTTGTCGATTGTAGTCGCCAAAGGTTTTCTGTATGATTTCTATTGTTTATCGAAAACAATAGAACACAAACAAAAATGAACGGTACAACTTTGGCGACTACTCTCGACAAAGCCAAGATACGGACAAACAAAGTTTAACACGTCGACTATCGTCGACATTCGCATGTTAAGGAAATTTGGTTCTGTCGACAAAAGTCGACTTCCTCTGTGAAAGGGTTAAACAGCAGTAGGACCAACATTATCTCATCTGCGCAGGTTCCGAAGAATAATTTGAGTCTCGCTTTTATAGCTGTACATCAATTGAAAATGTTGGAAATACATAATTTCCAGTTTCAACAGTGATGGCCATAGTAAACACGATAATAGATTAGTAGATACAGGTTTGTAACACGAATTCAGTACAGCAAGAATAGGTCCCATCTCAGACTTCATTGTTACATTGGAAATGGACGTGGTAGTAATCTATTATTTCCAGTTCTAGTACTGATTTTCATACAGAGTTAATAATAATAGACGGCAATAAAAGGTTTCTTGATGTAGATTCAGTATCCAGGAAATGCATTTAACCTCAATTTATTATTCTAAATACATGAATCCTAAGAACTAGTAGAATTTCGGCTCAGTCAACACCAGCTCCGGCTGGTCAACTCTCCTCTTTTAGCTTGCCTGAAGCTGTTAAAAATCCTAATTTAACCCAAGCCTCCTACCTTGCCTCGAGTTTTGAGGCCTCCTGCTCACTCAGCTTGCCTAGAGCTTTGTGGAAACTCAACCACTCTCCTAGCTTGCGTGGTGTTTTGTAGTTTTAATTCCCACCTAGCTTGCTTGGAGCTTAGCGAGACACCAAGCTCTCTTTCTTTGCCTCGAGCTCTGAACTTACTAACCTAATTCCAATCAGCGCGCCCGGAGCTTTTTGGGAATCCTTCCCTTGGCTGCCTGGGGTTTGAGACACCTGTTTACCCTAACTTCTTAGTAGATTTTGTATTGGTCTTAGAAACACATTTATAGTGACTCTGTGTTATACCGTTTTATTATAAAAGTTTTGTTACAAAAGATTGTAAATAGAACTCCTGTGTATGAATTGCTCTACATTCTACATCAACAAGGTAATTTTACCATATTATTTATTCCTATAGAGCAAAGATCGTGAGAGCTACCAAGAAATTGTGTTTATATGGATTCAGCGTCCGATGCACAAATTCTGTCTCTGGCCCCTAACAGCACAGTTACATAGCAGGCATATGCCTATCATGTTCCCTCAGGTACTTGGGAATGTGTCCAGTATGTGCCATATGTACCTCTAACAGAGAAATCACATGGATGGCAAGTGATAGTCACAGTCTATGTCCGGCCCTAGGCACATGTCTGACATGTACTTGGAGAACGTGCCTAGTATGTTCTAAGTATATTCCCCATGCCGTAAGCGTCAATGAACCACAAAATTACTCCCTCAAAATATGTTAAATCGCCTATATGCGTAATGTGTTTATATTAAGGTGTCTAAAAAGCACTTTGAACAAGTAAAAAAAATGTGCCTCTGGGTGCGCGGGATACGAACCACCAATCTTTGGATTACTAGCCGTGTACTCTTCCGACTTGGCCACGAAGGCGAAGAAGAGAACGTCGCTTGTAGAGGGATAAATTGTTAAGGTCTTTTGGATTTGGCTAATCAGACTGCTCCTTTAACCGCGTATATTCGATGATAACCGTTCAGGATCAGATAAAATCTGCTCGACATGTAATTTTATAACAAAATGACTATTATCTATTTACTTTATTTCATGGTTCTTCCAAATTCACTTTCAAATGATCGGCGACAGTTGCCATCTTATAAAATTGATGCGTTTATTCCTTGTAATATACAATCGCTTAGAAAAAGAAGCAACAAATGCATCAAAAGTGGGAGATGAATTTAAAACACCTAAATGGCGCATGCGTAGCACATCTGCTGTTAAGGTATCTGAAACAGTATGTAACTAAAGGACGTACCTAGAACATGACAGATATATGTTCCAAGTGACGACATAAAACAAATGACTGTTAGAGTGCGAAACTGAGCCAGGTATATAAATGCTATATCTGTGGTACATAGTTGCAAATATCAATTAGGTGTAAGAAGTACCTAAAACTGTAGGTTGCTGAAGTACATACTTAGCACATGAGTAAAATATGTGCCAAGTGTCGGGTTTGTTCAACAGCGAGGCTGTATGAGATGTGAATCTACAGCTTAATGTGGGGTATCCAAATTACAAGAGCTTCCATCGGGAGTCGAACTCAGATATGACGCAAATTGCTTAACCACTTTTTGTTTTATGTTTTATAGTCCGCAGCAAAAAACCTGCAACATGAGCATGTAAGTTTATTGTGAAACGACGAAGTCTTTTGCTCCAAAATAAGTGTGCAGGGGAGGACGCCGAGGTTTCTTCCGGCGTGATTCGTGCCACTTACACGTTATGTTGATTTCCTGTCCTATTAGGCATAGTTTCACAATAAACTTACATGCTCATGTTGCAGGTTTTTCGCAGCGGACTGTACAGAACTCCCACTCCGAAGACACGAACGCTAACCATTGTAGTAAAAGTGGACTCTTCCCTTCTTTTGTATGAGCGACTTTAACATTTAACGTCCTATGAACTTACTTTTAAATGGTAAATATTCCATTTTAAGCTCTAGACCAGTGATTGCCAAACCGTCGACCGGGAGCTACTAGTAGCTCTCGGGGAGATTTTCATTCGATCGCGCTAACGCTTCAGTTGGCTAACCTTGATTTCTCCACTAGGCTGACACTAACGACAGGGGCCACTGACGACAAGAACTGCTTGTTTCTCCTGCGCAACTGCTATTGTCAACCTCATCTCACAGTTGATTTATACGCGTGGGCTATACACGTTATGTTTTTCGTGTGTATATATTAGACGTTTGCTAACTTGGATAGTTTGATATCATATCTACTAGAAATATAAGTTTCTAAGCAATAAACAAATGCAAGATGTCTCTCGTGTTTATATTAGACGTTTGCTAAGTTGGATAGTTTGATTTCATATTTACTAGAAATGTAAGTTTATAAGCAATAAACAAATGTAAGATGTTTCTCGTGTTTATATTAGACGTTTGCTAACTTGGGTAGTTTGATTTCATATTTACTAGAAATGTAAGTTTATAAGCAATAAACAAATGCAAGATGTTTCTCGTGTTTATATTAGACGTTTGCTAACTTGGATAGTTTGATTTCATATTTACTAGAAATATAAGTTTATAAGCAATAAACAAATGCAAGATGTTTCTCGTGTTTATATTAGACGTTTGCTAACTCGGATTGTTTGATTTCATACTTACTAAAAATATAAGTTTATAAGCAATAAACAAATGCAAGATGTTTCTCGTGTTTATATTAGACGTTTGCTAACTTGGATAGTTTGATTTCATATTTACTAGAAATGTAAGTTTATAAGCAATAAACAAATGCAAGATGTTTCTCGTGTTTATATTAGACGTTTGCTAAGTTGGATAGTTTGATTTCATATTTACTAGAAATATAAGATCATAGGCAATAAGCAAATGTAATATATATATATTTTTAAAAAAAGTTAGTAGTTCTTTTGGCTGGTAGCTTAGAGTAGGATTTAAAAACGGGCACGGTAGCTCAGAAGGTTCAATAAGTTTGGTGACCAGTGTTCTAGATAAATGATTCTAGACCAGTGGTCTCCAACCTTATTTTCCTGGCATCCCTTCGTAAAGGCGGCATTCCTCATGCCCCTTCCTTCCGGCTTGTTGTTCATACGTAGATTTTTGTCTGCTCTTCTCCAATTTCACACGCAGCATTAAAATGTCAAAATTTTCAATAATATATCATCCTGATACAATGTTATTTTAATCAGATTTATTCTTAATGAAACCAGACATCTTATTCAATAATTATTTTGCGTTTGTACAGCATTTAACGTCTCTTTGTGGCAATGTTGGTAATACAGTAAACTCTCAATTGCCCGCGGAACTGATTGGAGTGCAACCGCGGATAATCCCTAAAATGAAAGAAAAAGTACACAACAACCCGAAAATGACTTTGAATATTTATTTTATTTACAGTAGGGGACATACCCAGAATTATCACTTAGTGAGTGATAATGATTTGTACTTACTAGTTTATTGGTTCCCTTATTGGATGCCGAGCTGGCTCAGTGGTAGAGCGTTTACCTCTGGTGCATGGGGTATTTTGTTCAATTCCTGCTCGCGCCAAGTGACTTTTGCGGTGGACGAACACTGTGTGCGTGGGTTTTCTCGCGGTTCTCCCACTTTTTTCATTCCATCATTTCATTAATTTCTCATGATCACCGTCTCCATTAGCCTACCTCACATAATCGTGGGATGTGGAACTTGATTTTTTTTTTACAAAAATAGGCGAACTGTTTTATGTTTACTCGAGTTAAAAGTAAACCTTCGTTTGTGATTGAATTGTTTTACCATTTTACAAAAAGGAAAAAAGTGAAAATGGAAAGAAAGACCTAATAGAATAATTATCCCGCGATAACAGAGTGTATTTATAACAGTAGCCTGCGCTTGCATGCTCGCTCCTTATGCCCTCCAGGTTGAGAATTACAGCTCCAAACTATAACCAGAAAAACTTTTAAAATTAAAACAATTTTTAATGGCATCTGTTCTACACACACACATACATACATACAAAAACAAACAAAACATACATTTATGCTGATAGAATAATTACTTGTTCCTCTGAGCGATTGTAAATAATTTCAAGTAAAATTTCTGTACAAGTGGTTTAACAATTTCAGAAACAAAAACAAAAACGAATTTGTTTAATTCCATTTATCAGAGTACGTTATTATACTTGCTACTAAATGAGCTTATAGAAGTTAAATGTATTAATTCTAAAATAGTACCAGACAGGCGGATAGGGACAAAGAGAAAGAGGAAATCAATTATCATCATTATTAATAATTTTTCTTTTCGTAATTTTACGAAAATAAGACTAGGATAATAATAGTTTATTTTGAATGCAGCAGACAGGCCTTGGGCAATTATATATACATATATAAAAATATATATATATATATATATATATATATATATATATATATATATATATATATATATATATATATATATATATATATAAAATCAATAATAATAAATATACTTTTTGAATTTATTTCGTGATGAAAACGTATCCAGTGTATTTATGACTTCTCTAATGCAGTTTCAATAACACATCCATACAAAAAGGAGAGGGAAAAAAAGGAAAATGAAAAAAAAATAATATTGAGAGGCAGACAATCTGTTGCCTAGAAACGAAATATTTAATCATTGACCCCGAATGACATGAAAACCCACGTATTTAATCGTGGCTTCAAATATAGTGAAAAAAAGTATTACCATGATATATGTACGTTTAGTATTTAGGAATGATATAATGAGATTCATACATCATTTTCATGGTAAACATTTTAAAAATTTATCACAATATATTGAAATTATATTAAACTAGCAGCGTTCACCCCGCTTCGCTGGGGTCACCCCGGAACGCAATAAACCTTGTTAATTAAATAATTTTTACTTTTTCGCTTTCAAGTGATATGATAAAAACCATAGTACATTGCAGTAAATGTTAACATTATATCGCCTGTCATTTATGTTAACCCGCCGAGTGACACGGTCATGCGGGTTGCATATAAATACGTTTATTTTTACCTATGATGAACTAACAAAGGATTTGTACGTTATGCACACTTGAATGGTCAATTATCTCAAGACACTGGTAATTGAAAATTAAAGTGATATGATAAAAACCATCTAGGGTCCAAATCCTAATAACCCCCCAAAAATGAAAGAAATTGGTTCAGCCGTATTAGCGTGATGAGGGAACAAAGGATTTGTACGTTCTCTTTTATATATAAGATATGCTTTTCACATATATTTGTACTATACAAACACACACACACACACACACACACACACACACACACATACATATACATACATACACACACACATACAATCACAATAGTTTATTGAATTTTCTTTGCGAATGCACAAACTTGTTTTATAAACCAAATGAAGAAATACATCTGGTCTCGTATATATGGTACGTATTGTAAAGCTCTTCTGAAGCAGGTAGAAGGTACAACAATTACATAGGGCAATCGTTTTCACCTACTAAGAATTTTATTATAAAATATTCAGGTATAACACAGTATGACACCGTTTCATTAAAATAAATATAAAATTCTCTAATGATTAGGATATGGCCGAAGTAAGGATTCCTCACAAAGTTCCACTGCAAGCTGAAAGAGAGGTTAGAGTTCTCAATATTACTTTCTGCATACTAAGATAAAAGATTTCTCAGTAGAATTACAATGAATTACAAACAACCGTACTGTTATCAAATCGACCCTAAATTGCGTTGAAATGTGAGAGATATATAGTTGAAATTTTACATAAGCTGATTGGCATTATAATAACGATCAATCGTTGTTAAATAAGTAACCGTGTCTAGTAATGTTTCAAAGTACTTATCTATTATAACGTAAGTTAATTTGGTAGTAATCCTATGCAATTTAAAAGAAACACCTTGTCAATCATTTTTCTTTTAACAATTTAGCGCGCAGCTTTGCTTATATGCAAAGTTTACTTTGAAATTGTATTGCAACAAGTAGTTTCTAGTTCGGACATAGAAACGCATCTTTGTTTATCAGACAGGACGCCCTTTCACTAATGAAGTTCTGAATTTCCAGCTAGATGTCATAGTAAGCCAGCGTTGGACTCTTTGTCTTACTTGCTGCACGCGGAGTTACGCCAGTTTGTCAGATTTGAGCTTTCCTTACTCGTTTAGATAAACAGGTTTTGAACTGTTGATTTTTCTGTGTTACACAGAAGTGTAATGAGTGAAAAAGTGCAAGTACGCTGATAATTCGTCGCGTTTTATGTCAACGCGCAACTTTGCATAGACCTTATATGCAAACACGATAAATTGTCGCATAGATCCCATAATGTTTGCATTAGTTTTTTTTTTTCTTAAATCCCTTGTTTCCTACACCGGGAAAACTACTCTAAACCAAAAAAATTTCAGTATGATTGAAAACATAACGTGATAAAGAGTTAACTTGTATAAATCCTTTGATCAGTGGCGGCTCCAGTTTTGTAAGAAGTAAGTCATTTTGGGAATGGCAGCGAAATTGGCTCTCCCTCTCTTCCCTGCAAATCCCTCCCCAGCTTTGAGACTTTAGTGATTTTTTTCACTTTGAAGGCATTCCGATGGGCTACACACTTTTTGGGGACTAGAGGTAACAACGAATTGCATAATCATATTTCCACTGTATGTCTTACATACAGAACTACCTTAATTTTAAATATTTTACTCAGCACAAAGAATTCAAGCTATTAAAGAAATGGAAAACAACTAATATTGCCAACATCGTTCAATCTCGACTAAAAATCATTCGGAAATGAAATGAAATGACATTTTTAGTTTTACGTCCCACGCTTATGCCGGTTAGGCTAAAGGAGACGGTGATGATGAGAAATGAATGAAATGGTAGAATGAAGAAAGTGGGAGGAAACGGGAGTACCCCGAGAAAACCCACGAGCACGATGTTTGTCCACCACAAAGTCCACACGGCGCAAGCTGGGATCGAACCAGGGACCCCAAGCACCGGAGGTGAACGCTCTACCACTGAGCCACCACGCCCCCCCCCAAAAAAAAAATCATTAGGTTACATACCCGTTAACATACTTATTAAATTTTGTTAAGAGCATAATCTGAAATTGATACAAAACCTACGTACTCGTACATAATAAGTTAATTAGCTTCGTGCCTTGTATATTTATAATATTTAACTTGTAAGGTGATAATACTTTCACAATATATTGCAACTGAAATATGTACTCAATTTCGATATGTATTCAGTTCTCAAACGAATAATTAATTCGACAATTCAGTTTCAGCACTAAGATGTAGACCTACTTTTAAACAAAATCTCAATCACACATGCTCGTACCAGGTATTGAACCCTGGAATCTCATGCTGAAGACAAGTTTGCTAAACATATTAGGCTACACCTACACGGAACGCTAAAATATGCATGAAGTACTCAACTCTTTTCTGTGTTTCCCGCCGAAGACCATACATTACATTACAATTGCTCTGAATTCTTATCTTCGGGCTAGTAAACAATAGAAATTCATGTTTACGTAGCCTACTTCTTTCTTAGGTTCGAAATTTTACTTCTCGACATTTTGCTATTCTGTAGTTATTGCTGTTTTCGATTATTTATTTTAATTAGAAGTGTAACACTTACATATTTGTTTGTGGGTTTACATGCACGTTTTCACAGTAACATTTCGGACCAATTCAGTTTAAAATATACTTGAATAGTATCGTTTCGTCCCTTAAGTTCTTGCAAAAGAAAAAAAAGCAGGAAATAAGGATAATATATACTGTACCTTGGATGTTAATTCCGAAATCCTAAACTGGTAACTGCATTCAGAAAGTAACTTTTTCCTTTTCATAATATTTTATACATAAGCGTTTGTAAACATAACTGTTCATCCAAAACGAAATCTTTCCCGCGAGAAGTAGAACGAATTCCTCTCTTCTTTTTATGTTTCAAACGACAGAGATTAAAATGAGGATCCGCCCTATTTCTTCTACTTCCTCCTTACTTTAACGAGGTATAAAATTTAAAGTTCTTTTAAAAAACAATGTGATTACATTGTGCAAATGGACAAGCTTTTAAAGGGCTAGTCAGTGACAGCAGTGTACGCTAGAAAGATCCAAAGTGAAACACGTGAACAGAAGGCAACATCAAGGATTGTGTCTTGCGCTATGTTGCCATATCTCTCACAAACCTCGACCAAAGTTGTAGACTCCATATTAAAACAACGACAAAAAATAATTCGGTCTTTTCTCATGTGTATGCAAGAATAAATATTTATAATTATTTGCGTGTTTTAAGATATTTTTCTTCAGGAGAATATTTTTTTTCGATTAATTGGGAAGGTAGGGGAGAGTTGCATAAGTTGGGACAGCTCATAAAATTGGACGGACTCCAACATTAACTCACTCACTCTGTGGTGTGACCCTAATTGATTGACCCGACCCGACAACCCGACTTGAGCTGACCCGATTGACCCGACCCGACAACCCGACCCGACCCGAGCTGACCCGACCCGAACTGACCCGATCCGAGTCGGGTCGGGTCACGGGGCGGGGCGGGTCCACCCGACCCGTTTGAGAGCACTACTTGGCCTATGGAATACAGAGGTTTAATTATCGCGTTCACAAAAGCTCTTCACTGACTTCTGTCCTCAGCCAACTAGATCCAGTCTTTATTTTGTATTCCTATTTCTGCGAGGTCTTATTATTGTCCTACCATCTGTGCCTAGGTCTTAATAATGGATGTTTAACGATTGGATTTCCAGTCAAAGCTTCGAAAGCGATCCTACTTGCTTGCATTCTGGCTACATGATCTTCCCACCTGAGCTTCCTAGATTTGATGACTAACAATGTTTGGTAAACAGTATAAATTATGTAGTTCCTAGTTATGAAGTTTTCGCCGTTTATCATTCCCGTTTCTCTCTTAGGTCCGACTATTCGTCTCAAAATTTCATTCTCAAATAATTTCAGTCATACAGAACAACAGGCATGATGCGATGACTACAGATTTTGAACTGAATAATAACAGCAACTTCCCGCTTTCAGTCGACATTTAATTTTTCGTGAATATGGTTTTGGTTTGTTAATATTGATCGTAGATATTTGAAAGTACCTACTTTGTTCAAAGTATTATTTGATATTCACTACTTCAATATTAACCTAAATCTATCTGTATACTTAACGCATTTATTGTATAGTGTAGATGATCACTGCATGAGTTGTGAATAATCGTAATTTTTTTTGTAGACTTTTTTGCACCGGACACCTCTCATTTACAGACAAGCAACCATGTCACATCTTTCTCCGGTATTCAAAGATTCCGATGTATATACACATAGTATAAAGTATGCAGTACTTTTACGTAATTTTATAGTTACGTGCAAACAACTGTAAACGGGTAATTTTAATCCTATAATTTAAAAGATTCACATTTTTTTATCTTACATATTATATGTACACAGTTGTTCGAGAACAAATGAACAGTAAGATTCTCTTGCACAAGACTGTACATGTATAGACTACTATAATTAATTTAAAATAAATTGAACAAACGCATATTTTGAACCATGTGAAAGTCATACACAGGGGTGGACTTGCCCCCCGGGAAATCAGCCAAATGATTGATGCACCCTACTTTTATAGCGCCTTTCCAAAAATTCTATTTCATAACGAAACTAAAATGAACTGTAAGTTTCTCTTGGATATTTACTCGCGAAAAATAGATTTATACGCGAACTTGTCTAGGTGCGTGTAGGATTTTTTTAAACCTGAATGTACAGCAATATTACCACGACACCGACTAATTTCTGTAATAAACTAAAACAACATTTAATATCCCTCGAGAATAGTTTTGAATCAAATTCGTATTCCCCCTTCCAATATTTACACCATCACCCTTTGCAGGAGCTAGGTAATATTTTATACATTTGATTATTTATTAATATTATATATAGGGTGTTTCGAAACAACAGCAGCAACGTTTGGGATCTGATTCCTTACATTAAGATAAGACAAAAAGTATAGGCCAACCTAAGTGCACAAATGATTCCTTTCGGTAGTATGACCAGCCGAAAATTTGTAGGCTAACTTGAAACATGTAATAGGCTTTTGTTCGTTGGCGTAATGTACTTGATTCTAGACAATTTTCCTCAGCCAACTTTTGATAAAATATCCCACGAATTCCTCAGTTTCTTTGAAGGGACGCCCTTGCGCCACCCCTGTACGATATCAAATTTTGTATTGATGGAATCCATGGCTAAAAATAATGGACTTTCTCTTTTACCTGACTTCGATCCGATATTCTGTTCTCGAGTTATGGCTGTTTTTGCATTTATCCGACAACTTTTCGGCTGGTCATAGCGCCGAAAGGAAGCATTTCTGAACCCAAGTTGGTCTGAAGTTTTTTGTCTTATCATGGTGTCAGGAATCACCTCTCTAACGTTGTCTGTGTTGTTTTGAAACTTCATGTATATAAATAAATAAACACAGCTAGCTAGCTAGATAAGTTAGATTTGGATACCGGGTGCATCGAAAGTATGAGGCCATAAATCAACTCTGTTGTAAGGAAGATAATGGAAAGAGGAAAGTTGTTAAAAATAAATGTTTTCAATCTAATAATTTTTTTTCAATTATACCAAGCGCTTAGACTGCACACTGGTGTAGTGGCCAGTGTTAAATGATTTTCAGTTTAGTAGGCTGTTCGAACGGAACATAAGATCACTCAAAAATGACACGAAGAACATATACATTGTTAAGTAAAGAGAACCGTGAACACCTGAAAACCGTTAAATAATAATGTATTGTTGGTATGGTAAGGGTCCAACCAAACACCTTACTAAATTGGTAACATTGCTTTTTTTTTAACGGCACCTTACTGGGGTGGAACCCAACCGTATAGTCAGTCCCGTGATGGGATACTAACAAGGGCGGCGGACAATTCTACCAAAAGGGCGCTCATACAATCGTGAATATATAATATTATATATATATATATATATATATATATATATATATATATATATATATATATATAGATAGATAGATAGATAGATAGATAGATAGATAGATAGATAGATACCGGGTGAGGCATTCAAAACTTTTTGGGAATATTTGGAAAACTACAAATCGGATTTTGGAAAAGTTGTAACAAAAGTTGTTCGCTTCGAGGGGAGACATCCAATGATACCACACTCGACCCCTACCTCCACCCGCCGGGGGCTGCAAAGACAACGTCAGTTTCACAGTTCAACGCAACTTACGGCGAGAGTTTGTGGTCGATCCACCTGACAAGAACTATTAAGCGTTGACATACACAACTCATGAAGACAGACTGCTCATGCAAGGGCAAAATCTTCGGCTGTCCTTCACATTCTGAGGAAACAGTTGACAGAGTTCGGGAATCCTTCCAACGCAGCTCCGAAAAGTCAGTTCAGAAAGCGGCCCGTGATTTAGCATTGCCTCGCTCAACAGTCTAGGATGTTCTTCGTAAGCATTTGAAATTCAAGGCTTATAAGCTGCAACTTGTGCAGGCACTCACTGAAGATGACAAAAAACTTATCGCTGTCTTCAGTGTACATATGTTGGGATTCTTAGAAATAGTTGATTCGAGCACATGCGGGAATGGAATATCGGCATTACATCTGTCGTGTCACAAAGAGCGCCCATATTGAATCTCTATGGTAGGTAAAGCAAACACTTCGATATATTACCTTGCTTTTGGTGTATAAAAGATTCCAATATCACATCAGAGGGCCAGATAATATCTTTTTGGAAAGGGTTCATTCTTTTTCGGATACCCTTTATATAAATTGAACACCCTTCAGACAAAAATTAAATTCTCCGTTTTTTTTTCTTTACAAATATTTTTAAATATAAATTAATGGGCTTAAACAAGTAAAAACATGTGAAGTGCTCTGCTAAAAATAAAGAAATGAAAATATTTGTGCAACAAAAAGGAAGTAATAGATGACAAAAATAATCATTTAAATTTTCTCAAAATAGCCAGTGTTTTGCGTAGTTGCAAGCATTAATTTAATATTAGATACAAAATACGTACAAAAATAGAACAAAATACAAAATAAAATGAGAGAACAGAGCAACCATAAAAGAGTAACTATTAACCTTTTTCGCAACTACTGAGTAATTAATTTTAAAAAAATACAGAGAAAAATGTAGAGTCAATTTTTAAAAATGTTTGGTTAGCCAATGCGTTTCAATTTCCTTTTCGCCCTTTCTTCTCTTCTGAAAAAAAAAACGCTCTTTTGTGATCCAATTCAGACACCGTAAACTACTCATGTTAAACGTATGTCTCTTTTATCAATATTTTAAGCATTTCAATCACGGCCGTCGATCAGTATGCAAAGTCTCTTTTCTATTACCACGGCAGTAGATGTATTTTTTGGTCCATTTTACTCTTTTTTCCCCAACCACATTTGACTAGAAAGTTTGTTGAGAGCACTTGAACGAAGAAGTGGTTCTTTCCGGTTCGCTTCAATTGATAATTTTCCTTTTATCTCTTTTTTAACTTACCAATTCTTCCTCTGTTTTTCAACTCGAAAAGAAAAATAAAGAATCTTCAGTTTAAGAAAAAGAGCACAAATTTTTCCAGGAGTTTGTTTTCGGTAAGGGAAAGCTATACCATGCATTTTTTATTTTCGTGACTAAAAAACGTAGGAAAACATATTTACATATTAGGTTCTCAAATGAAGTTGAGTTGAGTTGATTTTAGTTTAGCGTCCCTTTTAGCAGCGAGGCTATATGAGACGTGGACCTACTGATTAACGTGGAATCCGAACCACGTGAGCTCCCGGTGGGAACCGAACCCGGGTCTCCCATGCCAAAGGCACGTACGCTAACCGCTTAGCCACGAGGGAGCTCGGTTCTCAAATGAAATTCATATAACACAAGATAGGGAAAAAGAAAAATATTCTATAGAACACACTTTGTTATTAATATACAAAATACCAGAAAATAATCCTTATCTATGATTACAAACATATTTACTTGTTATGTTATTACTAGATGAATTGTCCTGATTTTGAAAGAGTCCCTGGTTCCAAGGGCGCCGATTTCTCTGAAAATTTGGGGGGGGGGGCGTTCAGATGCAGAAAGCATATATGAGGATTTAAAACGAATTGCATTCCAATTAGATATGCCAAATATTGTAAATTTACAAATACAGTAAGGGGCCCCACATGAGCTTTAGGGGGGCCTGGTCCCCCTCGGCCCCCCGGGATCGGCGCCCTTGGCTGGTTCGATCCCAATTGGTCTTGTGGACTACTACTACTGCTACTTCTCATAATAATAAATCACCAGTATTTCATTAACAGAAAGGAACCAATCATTATTTCATGTAATATGCGTAATATGTGATGCAGACACAAAAGCTACACCACTCCATCTAGGCATGACAGAATCAAAAGAATTTCACAGAATCTTTAAGAATCATTTGGAGGACAGTAAACAGGTAAACGACAATCAACTGCCTCGCTCAATAAGACAGGAGTTTTTCTGAAACAGAAAGTTTTATGATGGCTATACAGGACTGACTGATACCAACCCGAAACTACTGTAAATACATATTGAAACAAGATATACCAGATGAAAAGTGCAGAAAATGAGGGCACACATCAGAAACAATTAAATACATCACAGGCTCAAGCCGTATAATGTCCCCTACAGACTATCTAAACAGATGCGACAATGTTGAAAAGAATCATCAGTTTTTGGCATATAACATGGAACTAATCACCATTACCAAGCCATACTACAAATACCAGCTAAGTCCAGTACTTGAAAATTATTTACACAAACTACTGGGATCGAGAAATCAGAACAGATGTAACGATACCTGCAAACACACCCAACATCACTATTATCAATAAAATGGACCAAGAAGTATCCCTCATAGATGTAGCAGTACCATTGACTTATACGTACAACATTCAGTACGAAACTAGGCAAATATAAAGACCTGATTGACGAAATCAAAAAGTTAGGCTATGTAAATGTTAGAAAGTTTCAGTAAGACTAATCATTATCTCAACTATAGCAATTGTACCTAAAAGTACTGTGACAACTAGAACAGATAAACGCAAAACATCTCCTAAGAAATCTACAAAAATCAGTAATACTAGACACTTGTCATATGGTCAGGAAGTTCTTTGGAGAAGAAGAACTTCAGATAATCTGCACTTGCCTGAGACGGTCGTCAGATTGCTAAGCTGAAACCGGTTTAAACAGAAATACAATAATAATAATAATAATAATAATAATAATAATAATAATAATAATAATAATAATAATAATAATAATAATAATAATAATAATAATAGAAAATTAACTATATGTTCACATTCTCCAAGTCAAGAATCATCACTTTACTCGAGAAAAAGCATTCTCTTTAAAACACTAGTTACTGTTTCGCTCCATTGACATACACACAACAAATTGTATATGGCGATAACAAATAGTATTGATACATTATTCACGTGAATAAATTCGCTTCTTTACTCCAAAGCTTGTGTAGTGTATTGCCATTTTTAACTGAAAATGAACATGTATTTGTTAGCAGATGAGATGAAACCCGTTTTAAGACATCGTTTGGAATAAACTTGTGACAATTTATTTAATTCATATGATAAAATGAAATCTAACGCCCCTTAATTATGCCTTTAAGACTAAAAAAAGTTGATGATAAATGCAAATAAATGATTATGAGTGTTCGTGGAGTGAGTGGTAGTTGGTTGTTAGAGGTGAACGTTTCTTTTCACCACCGAGGCTATTTGAAACCAGTGGTGTACGTTCAACTGAAGAACGAACACTCTTTCAGTCGCTGTTGCTTGTGCTACTCACCAATTGATGAGACACCAATTGATTTATCGTTTTTACCTTCAACTAGCCTTCAGATGATTGGAAAAGGCTTTGAGGAAGTTTTTCATCTTTAGAGGAAGCTAACACATTGTTTAACGTAGATTATTTTCCAAGTAGGCACTAAAAGTGTTGCTTTACACAGAGGTTGGTAATTGTCTTCATCATCGCCACTACCAAACTTCTTGGACCAATGCTGAGCTAGTTGTTTATTGATGATTGGACGTCCAATTGCTGTGTTTACGTTAATCACCACTACACTGGTTTTGTATTCGAGTTTCCACTCACATGGTAACAGTCCGTACGTTACTGTTCAGTATGATGTTCGCAATTGTTTCTCACGAGATTAGAATTAGGACGTTAGATTTCTGGGCTTTCGGTACCTAAGTATGGCCATGTTAGCCTGTTACGTTTGAAAGATGACGTTCCTCGGCGATGACGCTATCCGGGAAATTGGAAAGGAAAAGGGGGTATAGAAACGGAAGGAAGCTGCCTGGAGTCACTGTGTTATGTACCATTCCGGTATTTGCCTGGTGAGAATGAGAAAAACACATGAAGACTTCACTCAGGATGGAAGGCATTAAAGTCTTTTACACTTTTTCGATTGAGTTTTGTCTTTCACGAGAGAACCACTGCATGCACGTACTGCAATTTTTACTTTCGATCGCTCACGAACTCTGCCAGCTCTATCTCTAGTATGCTCAGTTTAATTGGGTACACACGTTCTTCCCCAACGGCGTTTAACCTTCGAGTTCCCACAAAACGAACTCCTAATCCCAACAATGTATAAAACTAAACGAACTGACATAAAATAAAAGGATATTAGCAGTTGACGTGGGAAGTTGAAATTTGGCATTATTGTAGCCTTTCTGGACTAACCGACAGAAAAATTGTCAAGTGAATATTTTTAATTTTTACGGGGTCTAAAGGAGAGATGACGGAATTCCCTATGCTATTTAAATGGGTCCTTTTTGGACCTATAACCTCATATTTTAAGTACTTGGAATTGGAATAACTTGAAATTCAGCATCCTTGTACGTTTTTGGTATCGTTACCTAAGTAAATCACCAATAATAGAAACTTCCAACTTCCAAGAGTATTTTTATCAGCAATTAAAAAATCTTTCACATGTTGTTTATATGGGACACCTTCTACAGCCCAAAATTAGTGGGCGCTTCCCGAGGGCTATAATCACTAAGTTTGGCATAATTGTAGCCTTCCGAGACTAACCCATAGGAAAATTGCGTAGTTTTTAAGGGGTCTAAAGGGGGATGAAAAAATACCCATTTATTTAAATGAGCATTTTCTTGGGATACAAAATCTTATCTTTTAGATAGTTGAAGCAGGAAAAGAAACTTGAAATTCCGTAGAATTGTGGGTTTTAAGAAAATGAAATGAAATATTTGAGTTTTACGTCCAACAGTTATGCCTGTTAGGCTAAAGGACACGGTGATGATGAGAAATGAATGAAATAGTGGAATGAAGAAAGTGGGAGGAAATGGGAGAACGCCGAAAAACCCACGAGCACGGTGTTTGTCCACCGGAGGTGAACGCTCTACCACTGAACCACCGCGCCCCCTGCGGGTTTTAAGAGTACGAGGTCGTAGTTGATTTTGAGTTTAACGTCCCGTTCAGCAACGATTCTATATGAGACGTGGACCTACTGATTAACGTGGAATCCGAACCACATGAGCTCCCGCCGAGAATCGAACTCGGGTCTCCCACGCCAAAGGCGCGTACGCTAACTGCTTAGCCACGAAGGAGCTCTCAAAAGCTTTGGTATGGGAGCTAGTTTTATAGTACATATCCTAATACATTTATCGGAGCTAAAGATACATAAGCAAAGGATACATTATTAAACAAAAACTGTTTGGACAAGATTCGAAATACAGAAAATAGATTTCGTTGTGTTTGAATTTAACCCTTCCCCAACGAAGAAACAAATTAAAGAATACAATGCAAAAAAAAAATGATTATATTAAATAGTCATGAAAAAGAAAGAATAATTTAATTACATAAAATTTATTTTTCAATTTTATAGACGTACAAAAACAATCATACGGTATATAGCAATGGTTGTCATATGAAGCACAAGGCGTAAATGTAATGTTTGCTAAAATGGCAACCAAAAAACAATTGATTACTATTTTAAACGCAATTCCGTCTACACCAACGATCTTTTATGTGAAAACAATTATTTAAACAAATATCTGTTGTTTATTTAAATGTTTCATATACAGCAGATGCAGCATTGCTATTGAATCTAATCAAAAGAAATAGAAACAGAAACAACATATAGATAATGAATAAACATCAGAATGCTAAAAATATTGAACAACAAAGTAACAAAAGTTGAGTTTATTTTTACACAATATACAGGAGAATATCAAGAAAACCCTCTTCATATGTAAACCGTGAAATTAAGCAACATTTGAATACACATTGATGTAGAGCAGTGGTTCTTAAGCTTTCTGGCAGCGTGGCCCTCTGTTCATTCGAGAAGTGATCTGCGGACCCCCATACAATGCTATTTGAAATTTCACATGGTATCAAAAAAAAAAAAAATACTAATTAAGAAGATGATGATCAAGAAAAATAATGAAATAAGTAATTTATTGTAAAGATACGTGATTGTTTCCTAGTGAACAAAATTTCAACCAAAAGCACAATAACTTTCAAAACTGATCTTTTTATTATTATTATTATTATTTTTTTAAAGGAAATCCACTTGATAACGTTCTGAAATATGGAGTCACTAATGTAAGGAATGAGGTTCTTTCAGTTTTTCCACAGTTGCATTGCATTTTCCACAGTCCGATTCCATATTAAGACTATTTCACTTTAAAATTTTAATACTGCTAAGAGCAAAAAAAAAAAAAAAAAAAAAAAAAAAGGTCTGCTCAGATAAGTAAGTGGTAGGGAAAGCTATCAAATGTTGGAATGCCTTTTCAGACAACTTTTCATACTCATAACGCACACGGAAACCAATTTGAGTCAAGAGTTGCTCGCAATGGTGAAGGAACATATTTTGGGAGGAGTTTCTCATGTTTTTTATTATTTTTTTTTATTTT
Organism: Thermobia domestica; assembly: GCF_964235325.1. NCBI lineage: Eukaryota > Metazoa > Arthropoda > Insecta > Zygentoma > Lepismatidae > Thermobia > Thermobia domestica. Next base: position 262,784,864 of record NC_137462.1, on the reverse strand, counting down.
TAGAAATCCCGGAATTGGGGGCAGGTGTGATGTTTATAAGCGTAGGAATGACTAATATTTACTTTTAAAAAAAGACATCTGGAATTGGTGGTAGTGGTGAGAACTTTCCGTCACTTGAAGATGAAATCCATGAAATTCCAAGGCGTCATGCAGTTAATGTACAACTGCTTTTCAAAAAGTGCCCTAACAAAGAAGGAATTTTTCTGACTGGAAGTAGTCATATATAACGGTTGACCGGCTTCAGGGCAGAAATTTAGTAAAATAGAAAAAATATTTAAATTTTCAAACTTAGGTATAATTTCCAATTGCTTTCTTTCTAGTAACTGAAAAAAATACTTCTTGCGTAAGAGTTGTGAGTTCTATTTTATTACAACACATTTCGTTTTTAGGCATCACGGAACCCCTGACTGGTCCGGGGACCCCACTTTGAGAAATACTGATGTAGAGTATAAAATATAGTGCGCTGGACGTTATATAGTTATTGAAATAGTATAAACACCCAGACTACAAAACGTAATGATTGTGTTAGTACGACTAAACATTCGTGCACTGCGGCTATCTTGTGTTAGTGGGTGATAGTGAATAGTATGCGAAGTAGTATAAGACGGATTCATCATTTTTTTACGTTAGACGTTGGGATGGGTAAATGGGAGACCTGTTAATGTTGAAAGATAGAAAAATATGAAAATGAAGCAAAATATTTTAGTTTAACGCTACACGATTTTATGCTCTTTACTCTAAAGGAGAGAGATGATTAAGGCAAATGAATGGTGGAATAATTAGTGGAATGAAAAAGTGGGAGGAAACGGAAGTACCGTGAGGAAACTCATAGGCACGATGTTGTCCACCACAAACTTACTTGGACGAGGATTGAACCAGGGACCCCACTTATCAGAAGTAAGCACTCTATCACTGATCCACCGTGCCCTCTGAAAGAGAGCAAGTTGGAATGTTTCAATATTAAATCGCGTAATTCAAAAAAAAGAAAAAGAAAGAAAAGAAAAGAAAGAAAGAAAGAGAAAGAAAGAAAAAAAAAGAAAAGAAAGAAAAAAGAAAGAAGAAAGAAAGAAAAAGAAAGAAAGAAAAAGAAAAAGAAAAAGAAAGAAAGAAAAAAGAAAGAAAGAAAAAGAAAGAAAACAGAAAGAATGAAGAAAGAAAGAAAGAAAAAAGAAAGAAAGAAGAAAGAAAGAAAAAGAAAGAAAAAAAGAAAAAAGAAAGAAAGAAGAAAGAAAGAAAAAGAAAGAAAGAAAGAAAAAAAGAAAAAAGAAAGAAAAAAAGAAAGAAAGAAAGAAAGAAAGAAAAAGAAAGAAAGAAAAAGAAAGAAAGAAAGAAAAAGAAAAAAAGAAAGAAAAAGAAAAAGCAAGAAAGAAAGAAAGAAAAATAAAAAGAATAAAAACATGACTAATGTTTGCATTCATTTTTAAAGGAGTTCTTGTAAACAGTAAATTATAAAGGTATGAACTAAATACTTACGGTGTTGGTTGCCAACATAACAGAAATATGATTTTTTTCATGAGAGATTGAACTGCAACTTATAAACTAACTAACTAACTAACTCTATGGCCTATGGAACCCGAAGGTTCAATGCCGCGTTCACAAAAGCTCTTCACTGACTTCTATCCTTAGCCAATTGGATCCAGTTTCTATTTTGTATTCCTATCTCTGCGAGATCCATCTTAATATTGTCCTCCCATCTGCGCCTAGGTCTTCCTAATGGTCGTTTTCCGATTGATCTTCCAGTCAAGACTTTGAAAGCGTTTCTACTTTCTTCCATCCTAGCTACATGACCTGGTCACCTAAGCCTCCTAGACTTCACGACCCTAACAATGTTGGGTAAACCGTATAAATTATGTAGTTCCTCGTTATAAAGTCTCCGCCATTCCTCATTCCCGTTCCTCTTGGGTCCGAATATTCGTCTGAGGATCTTGTTCTCAAATACTTTCAGTCTATGTTCTTCCCTCAGTGTAAGCGACCATGTTTCGCAACCATAGAGAACAACAGGCATGATTATCGATTTATATATTTTAAGCTTCAAATTCTTGGACAGAATTCGCGTCAACAAGAGATTTTGAACCGAATAGTAACACGAATTCCCTGCTTTTAGTCGACATTTAATTTCTTCGTGAATATGATTTTCGTTTATTAATATTGATCCTAGATATTTGAAAGTATCTACTTTATCAAAAGTATTATTTAATAACTCATACTGCAACTTATAGATTTAAAAAATCCAAGTTTGGAGTTAGGTTTCTTGGCATTGAAGCAGTCAAGTTGCTGATCTGCACTTAGCTGGAGCAAGTATATTCAATACTGCTATTGTGTTAGTTGCATCACGGTGATGAGGTCACAAAGAACTAGTGGATACACATCGTGAGATAAGAAGAATAAATAACGGAAACCAAGTTTAGATGAGAACAATCGTCGAACATAGAAGAGAATTGTTATATTAAACGACAGAGCTAATGCAGAAAAATTGACTGCAGAGTTCAATCAGCATCTGTTTGCGTGTGGTAACTTTACCACTTAAAAAAGTCAGAGCTTAAGATATGTAACCTGGAGGTTATGCAAACCCGCCCGAATATCTTGTTTATTATAGCGCCTCTTGTGGGAAAAAAATGAATTTTGTCCTTCTAATGCGCGACTTACAGAAAGTGAAGCCACCCGAAGGAAAGTCAGTGTGACCACTGCTAATACTTTCGTACAAGATCTAGTACCTTTTATAATATTTTAGTGTTCTGGTACGTTCACCAATAAATCTGGTACTTTTCTCTTCTTTTTTCCTCATAAATACATTTGGGAGAGAAAAAGGAATCTCATAAAAATTTGGCAAAGTACGAAAATTTCACTGTTTCTGTTTTTTTTTTTTTTTTTTTTTTTTTCAACAGTGGTATTTATAGGAACGGAAGTGGGACATTGGTGCTATCCGGTCGCCTCATCCAACAAGAAGGAATTCTGGAAGTGGTTAGTTGTTTCTTGCTTGATAAATTCATAGGGCTCGGGAAAGGCGATGATAAATGTAGTGCTTCTTTATGAATCGCGGCAAACCTTAACTTTACAGAAGAGTCGAAAGAAAATTTAAAGACTTTGAATGTTTGAAATGTAAATGTGGAAGCGAATGGAAAAGATCAGCTCGATACAGATGAATTCAAATATTGAAGAGAGCAGACGAATTATACTGTAGACAATAAAGAAGTTCGGGGTTCTTTCAAGAATGGGGGTCACTCCGCAACCCACAGGGGAGAGGGGGCTGCAGGGAACCTTATAATAAGATATTAACACTGCAAAATGTCATAAATTTGGTGAAACGGAAGCATAATCTTAGTACTTTTTCCTCCAGATCTAGTACCTTTTTTGTGCATAGGTTAGTACGAAATAGTATTTTTGCTGGGTGGTCACACTGAAAAAAGTGTGAAAATGGGCAACATAGGCCTGGAAGTTCTACGATCTTGCTGTTATATCAAATAATATGTAATTGTAAAAGGAGAAGTGTATGTTGTTCTTCAGTGAATCAAGGTTTATAAATTCCAAGAAGTGTGGTTATTCATGTTTATTTTCTGCAATAGAAAGTGTTTACTACATAGAGGTGCTTTATAATTTCCATAAGAGAGGTGTATGCAGTAGGTATAATTACTATATTAGGTGAGTGTTAAATTTTGCATTAGGTCTTACTTTGTGATTTTTGATCACATCAAGTTCTCATATCTCAAACATACTGTGTGTTGGACTCTTAAAAAATGCTATTGAACATTCATTCTGTGTATCCTCCTTAAATTGTGAAATAAGCGACAATAAGATGAAATAACGTATTTTGTGTTATTATATATAGAGCCCTATATTTTAATATGTTATTATAGCGTTGTGTTTACACACGAACTCGGAGATGATTGATTCGTTGCACGTTTTATATATTTTTTCATGTATGGACATAATACAGTTTTGGTTTATCAGTCACTTTGAAATAGAGGTGCGTTTGGTTTCTTTACAATACATACCTAAGGTAATTGTTTTCCCTTTTAATTTGCGGGCACTGTTATACTTCCTACGTGAAAAGAAAAATTTCATCTAATTCCACGGTTGTTCGGGGCCTCTTCTATTTGGATATTTTTAAAAAGTATTTTTTTTTTTAAAAAAAAGAAAGAGCACATTCTTAATTTGGATTCTTGGGAGGAGGGGGGTAAACTTTGGGCTGTTGTGAACTACAATTTCTGGTATTCCGTTGGTTCTATTACTTACCACAAAGGAACCCAATGCTACCATTGATTAGTAGATATTTTAGGTACTTAGTGCATCCTGTGTTACACATGTTCCTTGTCAACGATGTCCGTACGCACAGATCCAAACCTACTCAGGTGTTATTTGAGGAATGTTAGAACTAACGTCTCCTTGGCCCTCTCAACGCTCTGAGTTGAACTTTATTGAATACTCAGATTTAGAGTAACAAGTTCGGTTATCCTCCTCCACAATGGCTGACAGGTAGGAAAAGACATCCTAGTTAATCCTGGAATTACGTAAAAAGTAAAAGCATAGGCATGTGTATGTAGATTTATTTACGTGTAATGATCAGGAAGTGAGAAATAACTGTGCTCTTGTAAAGATCTTTACTCGCTAATTTATTTTACAATAGTAGGAATGTACACTCATGCCCAAAATTAAAGTCGCATATCTATAACTGTCTTCTTGTAAGAATATAATTTGATAATGATTTTGCAGGGTTCTTTTAATACTGATACTATGTGTATAATCGGGAAATGTATATTTATGGTAAATTTCATAGGAAAAGAATTATAAATACGAAAATTAGAATGAGTAAAACAAAATGTTGCTAAATGGAGAATAAAGTTTTATTTTCATTATATTGTTCTTATTTACTGCTCTTTTGACATGAAATTTTCCACATACATGTCTTTACCAATTATACACATACTAACATTGTAAGAAATATCGGGCGAATTTGTTATCAAATTATATTCCTACAACAACATATGTATAGACATGCGACAATAATTTTGGACATGAGAGTACATTACGGCACGGCTATCTAAATACCTGACGAAACTTCTTAACTGGTTAATAATTCAGCCACTTTTTAAGTTTGGTCGTTATAGAGTGAAACCGTAACAGATAGCGAGAAGAGGTCTTCTGCAATTGAATTAGTAACTCAAACATATATTCAATCTCCACTTCAATCTTTATTAAAACCGGAAGCGTCACCTCGGCCATTTTCTGTTTCAACTTAATCGATATACAGTAGAAATAGTAATAGATAGAGAAATGGTTTCCTGTAATCGATTAAGAATCTCAATAATACATTTCATTTCCATTCTTAAGTCTCTACTAAAACCTGAAATGGTAGAAATGCACTATGACTTCCGGTCTCAACATTGATCTATATATACAACAAAAATAGTAAGGGATAGCGAGAAGCACTTTTAAGGTGTCGATTTAGCGCTCTAAGAATAGGTACCAACATCCCTTTTAATCCGCTATTCAAACCAGAAGTGGCAGAAGTCAACTATTTCTGGTTTTAACGTTGATTGTTATAGAGTGTAATCGATAACAGCGAGAAGCGATTTTCTATAATCAATTATGTTTTTTTAAAAATATCGCACTATAGTTACCAAACTTCTTCTCGTGGAGTACACGCGACATTTCTACTTATGTATTAGGTTTGCAAAGACTTTCGTAGTTTTTAATTAAAAGAAAACTTTACCAATTCATTTTTGTTTACTCTAATGTTATTAACAAAACAAAAATGTATTGAGCTGGTATGTACGTTTGTTAATGAAAGTCCTAATAAATTATGCAACGTGAATCGTGTCCAGAATTCGAGAGTAGTCATATATATATCCTGTAGAAGACAGTAACCTCATAAATTGTTGAAGTATTACAAATGTCATCAACAAAACTTCCCGCAGATTAAATGACAAAATTTTGAAACGCTATTTGTTTAGGATATAAACAGGACCCAAAGACTTTCAAAGTTTTGATTTAACTTCCAAAGCAGTTGGTGAAGTATGTTTGGTTATCTGAGATTAAAGAGTAGTCAAGGCAAGAGAGAAAGAGATAGAAGTTTTCTGCAGCAAATTTACAACCTTCTTGTATTTAGCACATCCACGCCTCTTCTTCTTCTTCGTTTGCTCTTAATCTCGTGGTACACCAGAGAGAGGGCGGAGAATCTCTACACATAATGCATCATCTTGTGTGCAGGCACAGACTCAGACACAGGAAAGCAATGTGTCAGATGAATGAGACGGAATTACGGCTTGACTATTTAGCGTGTGAAAGTGAAATACGCATCAAGAACCACACCAGCCAGTGGTAATGGCTTTTCTGCGAAATGAAGATTTACAGTTGCCTACTCATAATGATGAATATAATATAAATAAATTTATTAAATATTCCTGCAATTCCGTAAAGTTTCACAGAAGTACACAACTAGTTTTAAGAAGAAATCTCATTGTCTATAATTTGACTTGATACGACAAAAGTTGGCAACAAAGTAAACGCATATTAAACTCTACCAGTTCAAATACTGTTCTTCGCACGGGAGGAATAGGAATATATGATAAGTATGCTTGAATTCCCTCTCCCCCTTAGGAAGTGTATTTGAATCGAAGTGAAATGATTAAAGAAAAAGCTCAATCCAAGTACTATGTTTAAACACCTAGGTATTAATTTCAAGTGACGCAGTCATTTTTTTTAATGAACACGCTTTTACTCTTTAAAATTTGCGTTTCAATATAAATGGAATTACAAGAACCGAAGTCCATGCAAGTCCGTACTTGTTTCATAAATTGGGGGTCGCGATGTCTCAGTGATAGAGCATTCATCTCTGTTGCACGGGGGTCCTATGTTCGATCCCACCTCGCGCCAAGTGAGCTTTTTGGTGGGCAAAGACCGTGCTTGGGTCTTCTCGGGGTTCTCCTGTTTCCTCCCACTTTCTTCATTTTCCACTATTTCATTCATTTTTCATTATCATCGTCTCCTATAGCCTAAGCGGCATGATCGTGGGACGTATAACTTAAATGTAATTTCACTCCGTTTCAAAAATTGATTTCAAATATCTCAACAGTGTTTTCGTTGTTTCTTTTCGTAAAGTATTTTGGTGGAAACTTTATGAATACACATTGGGAAAATTGGCCTCCAGTGCTTCAAAGACAAAGTGCTCGCCTTTAGTGCATGGGATCCGTGGTTCGATATCTAATTGAGTTTTGTAGTAGACAATCATTGTGTGTGGGTTCTCTCAGCATTTTTCCGTTTACTACCATTTTACAATTAAACTATTTAATTCATTAGGATCATCACAGTCTCCCTTAAACTCAGAGCAAAATTTTTTTGACGTACAAACAAGATGAAAAGTATAACATTATAGAACTCGTTCCGCTTCTAAGGGAGACCTTTCGAAAACGCTTTGCTTAGACACGTCAACTTGGTTCTAATAAGATTATATGCAGAGCTTTCATCTCCTAGACCTACATAACACAAAAATGGCAGTCAATGCCTGATTTCTAGTTATAGGAAATGTTTCGAGAGCAATTGCTAGTTTATTTAATAATAATTTTTTTTAGATACTCGGGGAAACTTTCTAATAGTTTAACATTATTTTCCGTATAAGTTATTGAACAAACGTATAAAACATTGTGGGAACCCGGTTGGAAATTCTTAACAATAATTGGTATAAAGATTATATCAGCTGCTTACTAATGTTTTTAATAAGTTTAATTTTGCAAGGAATGCTTCCTAACAGTAAACTGGATTTTTAAAAGACTGAAGCAGCTTTAGTAGGCGCTTTAAGGATATAACACTTGCCTGAGCTATAACAGCTAATGACAATAAATAATAAAGTTACGGCACAGTAAAAATCTGACGAATTCAGACACTGCTAAATCTACTTAAGCAATATATATCAGGAATTTTCGTAAAGTTGTACATTTGACAGTTTATCAACACCAAAGTACAGTACCATCATTATCATGATTATGGGTACCCAGCTCAGTAAGAAAGTATTATTTTTAAATGATAAGTTACTACATAAACAGTTATAACTATTAAATATACTTTGGTACGTTCTAATAGGATACCTATTTTACAGTTACGAAGCCTTGTATGTTAGATGGCAATGCATTCTTTAATTTCAGTATCGAGAAGGATCGGACTTAGAAGATGCGGAATCCAATTCGGAACATTTCGGTCACCTCCAGGTTCCTAGCCAATTTGCAACATGTTGCCGTTTGTACTAGGCAAGCCAAGACTATATAGTACTGTATCATGGGGTCCCTTAAGCGTGGGGGCCCATTGGGAGTAGAAGGTTTGGACCGCTCCTAGTATTAATACCCATGTCACATGAGAAGGAACCTACTCCCGGAAATGGGCTCTAATATACTGCTATTTTCTTTTTTAAAGGATCTAGAATTCTTGTCCACATTACTCACATATTCTCTATTTAGTTATGACGGCGAATGAAATATGTAACATCCATAGCCGATGGGAAACATATCTAAATGCATTTTGTGACAGTCCTCCTATGTCATAATACATTCAGTAATGTCGTTGAGTGCCATTAGTATGATAAAGTATACGAGGTCTGACCGTAAGGTTTCCAAATTCATTGCGGTAGAAGTGTTACATGCTTCAAGAACAGTTACAATGATGTTCTTTTATGAAGTACTGTCCTTAAGAAGCCTTGCTCCGCCACTGTTTCGAACTCGTTATTTGCAATGGCCTTCAGAGCTACCATTGCATTACTCCTGATAACATTATCAAATGCCTTTCCTCCAATATTACGTATCTTCTCCAAGAGAAAAATGCCTCTAGTTAGATTCAGTTAATAAAGAACATTTCCAATGCAATTATTATTTGACATTGTTTTATCTAATTAAAATTCCTATATTCTTGCGACGAAACACCAAAAATATATCCTACTCTCATACTAGATATAGATGCCAACGCAAATACTTGTCATGTGTCCGCATCAGAGTCGTGGAACGTTCACGTATCAACGTTATCAACAAATACTAAACTGCTGCTACAATAAGCATAAAGTGGTAGCTTTATTATCATTATTTTCAGTTCTCGTACCTCATGATTTCTAAACGAATATATTCTCCGGGTTCATTAGAGTAACTACTGATTATATCCATAAAGTTGCAGCAAAGAAGGACGTACACTAAAAGATTATTTAAAAAAAATAAAATGAAGTTAATGAACAAATTAAATGAAAAGTAATGTGATAAATGTGATTGACACAAGAATAAATAATAATTTATCGTAATTTTACTTGACAATTTTGTCCAGATCCCCGCTAAGTTTGCAACACTGCTTTAATCGTGTAATTGCGACAACCTGTAATTACAGCTACTAAAAGCTATTAGGGATTTAGGATTTAGATTTCTGGGGTTTCGGCATCTAAGGCCATTTAGCCCTTCACGTTTTGAGAGATGACGTCCCTCGGCGAGTAGTACACAATCCGGGGAAAGGGAAGGAAGACAGGATGGGGGAAGGAAGGAAGCGGCCTGGGACCTATAAGTTAGACACTACCCCGACATTTGCCTGGTGTGAATGTGGAAAACCCAGGAAAGCCTCATTTAGGGTGGCTGGCCGGAAAAAAGCGTTTACACTTTTTCGACTGAGTACCCCCACCGGGAATCGAACCCAGGACCGCTTGCACTATTGTTAAAGCTATTGTTATAATGCTATAAAAGAGAAGGGAAACAACAATAATTTTGAATATTTCCCACAAATATGCCATTTTCAGCGGTGTTGCAAACTTAATAATTGTTTATCATATCTCCGGAACGGTTGGAGATATCGAAATGCTGTAAACGGCAACATAATTTACACATCCATTACAAACCATACAATTAAATAGATATGATACTTATCCAAGCATTATTTAGAAATAAAGGTTTTCAAAAAAATTAAAATTTTCAAGCCGTGGTGACTTCGTTCCTATTAATCAGCAACAAGTCATACCACGACCCGGTATCCACCACAAAAGTATTTACGATGTGAGTTATCCTGCGAATTTCCGTTGTGTTGCATGTGCATTAGAGGCTTCCAAAACTTTGGATGCTTGTGATACTATAACATACTTAGTTGCAACACTAAGTAATAAAAGTGGTATTTTAAGTTTTAATTTGGCATGTTGATTTGAAATATATAATGATCTGACGTAGTCCCATTTGAAAAAGTTTAACTTTATACTGGGTGGGCAACACTGTTTGTTCGGTCTTTCTGTGTAATACATGCAAAAATGTCCCCGTACTTATAATTGCTTCGTGCAAAGTTTCGCTTTTCCCTCTGTTTTTGTTTGTCCTTTATACCGGATGATCAAGATAATTATTCAGCATATTATATATATATATATATCGAAAGTAATAGTTTTATATACTTGAACTCAGGGGTAAAAGTGAAAAGAACGTGAGAACGCTATTCCTCCACTTCCCGGAAATATCTATAGCGACCCTTCACTTCCTAAAAATTGCAATGGGCAAAGATAGGGACAGGGGATGGTGTGAAACTATAACGATCACTAAATGTGTATTACTATGAAAATCACCAGTTTGTAATTAGCTTAATGCTTGTTTTGCATATTTTATATGTCGTTATAGCCCTCACTCCTTATATTTACATAATCTAGGTTACTGTTTTATCAAAATCCATCTAAACACTTCATTTAGGTATTACCCTTTTTTATTGTAGTACGTAATAAATTAAACATTTACACATTTTTAAATATTGTACATGTATATATCACAAGATGGATTCTCTATATATATTATATGTTTTTCGTTGCTATGACGACTTACAAAACATGTCATATCACTATCACAACAGAACATCAATCATAATAACAGAAAAGAAATTATATCTATTTCTTTTTATATATTTTCTTCTGCTTCCTTTTGAACAGCTTGTGCATATTTTAAAAGCACATTTTGCCCGTAAATACAAGTTATTATATAAAAATTACACAATACCGTTACAAAGCCATGTGTTTCCCTACCTTTTCAGATTCATTTTTACCCCTGCTTGAACTAAACCACAAAATACCTGAGGAGCAGTCAGGAAAGGGGGCGGACGAAGTCACCACGGGACACTCACCTCCACTGCCCCCCTCTTGCATCGTCATTGTTTAGGGGAGTTAACGTATCAGTCATAATTAACTCCCTTTTACAGGATATTCATACTGAACGAGATGATGGAATTATACGAACACTAGCATATACGTAGTGGGAAGATGCTGCTACCAGGAAAATAGTTGCAGCTCTATGCGTTGTTTATTTTCCTCGGGTTACGTACGTTCGTTACTTTCCTGTATGAAAGTAAAATAAGCCAAATATTCCAAAGCTTATTAGTAACTTCCTTGTTGGTGTTGATGATTAAAGCAGTGTGTATATTGAATATTAAAACAACAGTATTACAAGTTAGATTCACCTGTTCTTAGACGAACAGGGAAGTAACAGAGGCTGTGACCTATTTTCCAATATTGCTTGTTCTGTGAGTTCGAAAGAATTCTGATTCCACGAAAGAGAAAAAAAGACAAACAAGGAAAGGAGCGAAAGAAAGAAAAGATTGTAGTCGTGAAGTTTTCTCCTTTCCGTTCTGTTTTCAAATCCAATCGTACAAAGTGAAAGAAGCCTTTCTACCTTGGAAAACCGATTCCGTTTTCCTTGTCCTACTCGAGAAGAGACAGCCACTTCTCACTCGAAAATCGATTGCTACAAACTACTTTGAAAAGTAGTAGATCAGCAAGGAAAACCAAACGTTTTATACTTGCACTTCAAACCAAACTTATGTATAAAGGTTCTCAAATAAAGAACATAACGAATGTTTATTAACCCTACAATGCATAAATTTTTGAAATTATTGTTTCTGTTTCTGTTACCATTTAATGTTTACGCGCTACCAAAATACAATTACATGAGATCTAATTTTAAAAATCACAATTAGAACCTTGAAAAGAAAATCCTTGAGTTTTACGTCCCACGTTTATGCCGGCTAGGCTAAAGGAGATGGTGATGATCAGAAATGAATGAAATGGTGGAATGAAGAAAGTGGGAGGAAACGGGAGAACCCCGAGGAAATCCACGCACACGGTGTTTGTCCACCACAAAGTCACCGCAGCCCCTACAATTAGAACCAAAGTAGAGCATAGTAAATGCATGATGGTATACCTGTTTGGAGTTGTTTCATTGCGGCTATAGCAAGATATATAAAACGTAGACAAATGGAAAATCCATGCGCTGGGGGTTAAGTTACTTAATATATTATATACTACGTGTCAATTGCCCGCTTCGCTGGGTTCAAATTAGAAACAATTAGTCACATAGGGTATATACTAGGCCAATATCGAACTGATTTCACGAAACATAATTTCGCTTGACACACAATAGGTTGTGTGGGAGTTTACAAACATATAAAAACTTCAATATGTGACTGGCTGAGTTGACAGCTCCCTCCCCAAATAGCACAACATTTCCACTTTTGTAAGCTTGACCGCAATCGACTACCACAAATAGACACTTGGTTCCCAATAAACTATGACCTTTGTCATTTACAGTCGCAGCAGTAACATTACATTTAGTAGTAGAAATACTTAATGGAGGTGCTATACTCAGTCAATTAAATGTAAAGGTTTACACGCAACGAACTCAAGTTTACGTAGCATCGATACATGCAACTGAGGATGCCCACAGTCTTCGACGTGGCTGATCCAAGCAGCATTTATTGACAGTATACGTGTGTTTCTGCAGACTTTAGTTTCAAATGAAGATTTTAATAGTGCAAGACCATAGACAGATATTACTGGAAGTGAATTTAGAATATTAGCACACATGATTTACCTAAAAATTAATAAAGACATGAATATATGATTATTTTGTTGTGACATTCATTATGTAAAGACCTTTGTACTTAAACTTATACTAGAGACTGTGGGCCTTATGCAGAGTCGTTTTGACGTATGATTAGCGTCATACTAAGAGCCTGACTACTGCAGGAAACTTATGTTAGTCGAACTCTTTAGTATGTCACTAATCACGCGTCAGAACGACTCTGCATAAGGCCCTGTTTGTTTATATGGACATTAGTAAATACAATACAACGTATAATTACTTTGCTGGTGCAGGGCGTAGTTTAACTAGAGTAGAGCTCGTTAACTTTAGAACATAATTATGAATACAGAGTACCCACAGAAAGTACAATTATTTTGCGGTTACCATTACTAATATACAAATTACCAATTAAGACAATTAGTTGGCCTGTACCCTATCATTAATCTTTTGCTATAATTATTCACTTTCACTCAGTTAGTGATTCTTTACATACAGATGAAATTACTTCTGACCATTCCACTAATACGAAATACGTAGACATGTGCCGCCTTATGCAGAGTCGTTTTGACGTATGATTAGCGTCATACTAAAGGCCTGACTACTGCAAGAAACATATGTTAGCCGAACTCTTTAGTATGGCACTAATCACGCGTCAGAACGATTCTACATAAGACCCGTAATTTCTTTGTCTCGTCGGACTAACTAGTCTTTCAATCAGTGTTTATAATTCCGTAGACATAAATAATTTCCACCACTGAAGAGAATCCTATTTCAGCTAACAAATTAAAGAAAATGATATTACCTGACAATGTCAGTTAGTTCTAAAACTTATAATGTAGACAAAAGAGACTCCATGCTTTTCTGCAAGGCATAGCTGTATATCCGTAGATGTCCAAGTTATTTTTGACATTTAACGAGCTTGAAACATTGAAAATAGTCTTTGTAACTAACACAACCTTCCATGAAATGGTAACTATCCAAACAGATGGCATAAAATTGTTGCATCACATAACGGTAGATTTATCGTGATGTGGAAGGGTCGTGGTAACTTTCAGACAGGCCCGAATCCACGGGGGTCTAGGGGGCCGGGGTCTCCCTAAAATTTTCAAGGTAGGATTGCAAATGAATTATAATGTGGTGATAACTATAATATGGTTGGGTCGTGCACCCATAACTTCTACCCCCCCCCCCTATATTTTTGGGCTGGCTAACGGCCTGCTTTCAGACGAATTTAAGGAGGGGGTAGAATTTAGGCATTCGCCGCATATAGTAGAATTTAGGAGAATATCCAGCATTCTCTCAACAATGCATTTCCTTTTGCTCTCCACTTCCAACTAAAACTACCTACCTAACTAACTCACTCCATGGCCTATGGAACACAGAGGTTCAATGCTGCGTTCACAAAAGCTCTCTACTGACTTCTATCCTTAGCCAACTGGATCCAGTTTCTTCTTTGTATTCCTATTTCTGCAAGATCCATCTTAATATTGTCCTCCCATCTGCGTCTAGATCCCCTGATGGTTGTTCTCCGATTGGTCTCCCAGTTAAGACTTTGAAAGCGCTTCTATTTGCTTCCACCCTGGCTGCATGACCTGCCCATCTGAGCCTCCTAGACTTGATGACCCTAACAATGTTTGGAAAACTGTATAAATTATGTAGTTCCTCGTTATGAAGTTTCCGCCATTCGCCATTCTTGTTTCTCTTGGGTACGAATATTCGTCTTAGGATATTGTTTTCAAATACTTTCAGTTTGCAGTTTGCGTTCATCTCTCAGAGTAAACGACTATGTTTCGCAATCATAGAGAACAACAGGCATGATTATCGATTTATACATTTTAAGCTTCAAATTCCTCGATCGAATTTGCGACTACCAAAGGCCATTCCCTTTAGAAATGTTTAACGCCACCATAACCTATTTATATTACACAGTAGAACTTCTCTAATAGATGAGTCATTTTAGCTCAAAAATTTTGTAATTAGTTAAAAAAAACCTTATAAGAGTGGGACTTTGAGATTAGATGCTTTCGATTATAGTGAACAACATACTAGAGTAGAGGGGGGCAAGAGTACGTGGGGGGTAAGAATACGATTCCCTAAAATCAGGTGAATATATTCGCGTATCGCAATAATGCGTCATGTGGAGTTTGATGTTAACGGCGTCTAGAACCTAAACAAATTTGAGTGTGATGCGGAAAACTACAAGCTATCTAGGTAAATATTTATGTTTTTCTAATAGTTTGATATAATATTGGGACATAAGTACTTAAGGAATAACTTACTCAATTTTTTAACGATTTCAAAGTACTATAAAGCATTAGTTTCTAACATATCCATTGTTTTACAGGATGGAGTAAATTGACTTTCTTCCAACAGTTGGCTATACAACATCTCGAAAAGTCAATTGTGTAGTGAGGGGGCAAGGGTACGCAGGTATCGACGGGGCAAGGGTACGCGTGCGTACTCTTGCCCCTTCTGTTCTATGAAAAAACAATCCAATTTTATTTAGATCTAACAATCAAAAAAGAATGTAGATTCCGTTGTAATAGAGAGTGACGGCAAACTTTACTAATACTGGTTCCCATATGTAGCCTCTAACGTTAAGAATCCTAAAGAATCCTGATATTTTCTTATGTACGAGGGATAAATTGTTATTCTAAATACCACTCCTTACATAACAGTATCTAAGGTAGTATTTGAGTTTTCGAAACAGATAAACGTGTGAGATAGTTAAATCTGCAGTTATTGAATAACATTATTCTTGCTTATTTTATTCAGGTTTCAGAAATGCTACGCTTTGTCCTCTTTTATCTTAAATGTCAATAGTCTTCAGTAATAAATTTCAATGGGCCTTATGCAGAGTCGTTCTGACGCGTGATTACCGCCATACTAAAAAGTTCGACTACCATATGTTTCCTGTAGTAGTCAGTCCTTTAGTAATTATACGTTAAAACGACTCTGCATAAGGCGGTATCAGTCCAATGATTGGTATGGAATCTTATAAAGATATACGAAGCTAACCTAACCTAACATTTGACAATATGTAGCTTCATCAAGGATAGCTCGAGAAGTTTTCAAGTTACCCTCGTAGGTGACAAGCATTCTGTAACTGATGGAAATAAGCTGAATTTGGAAATATATTTTTATAAAGGGTCTAAATATTATCTGATGTTTTTTGTATCCTATGCATTCCCATTACTGATATAAGGAGAATTAAGAATTTTTCTTTCCTTTTTTTAAATGAGAATCTGCAACGTCTTTAGGCACAATAAAGCCAGTAGGCCTATTTACCGAAGAAATGGAGGACGAATTAGTGGAATATATCATATTACTGGATCAATTCTTCTATGACTTAACTTTAAAAGAACTAAGAAGAATGGCATACATTTTTTTTTTTTTTTTTTTTTGCTGAACGTAACTAGTTACCCAATATCCTTTAGCCATGTGAATCGAACGGCAGGAAGAGATTGGACAGTCTTTCCGTCGTAGACATTTAACTATTGCTTTGCGACAGCCTTCAAAGATTGGTCTGGGGGGAGCTCGTGGTTTTAGCAAGCCATAAGTTGAACGCTTTTTTAATTGTCTAAAAGATCTTGTAAGAGAAAACGGCTTTCTTCCACGGGATATCTACAACATGCACGAAACTGACATAAATACGGTTCCTCATAAAGTTTCAAAAGTCGACTAAAAATCAGTTGTGAATAAAACTGTATATAGTGATTTTGGAGTTAACATAACAGATGTTTCCTGGTGAGTGCATCTGGTTCCTTTATTCCCCAGATATTTCCCAGAAAACGAATGGAACAAGAATTATTCGATGGCTCGCCGCTGGGTTCTCTGGGAATTATATCTGATTCCGGTTCATCAACTCACAACTTTTCGTAGAATGGTTATATTATTTACACTAACATGTGCGATCAAATTCGGTTACGAAAAAGGTATTGTTACTTTTTGACAATCAAACTTCTCACATTTCAATCGAGGCGATTGATTTCTGCAGGCAAAATGTGATAGTGATGTTTAGTATACCACCCCATACTAGCCATAATTTGAAACCATTAGATCGCTCCTTTTTTGACCCACTAAAATCCTGGTATTCAACAGTGTGTGATATATGGATGAGGAATCATCCATCCAGCCTAGTTCCAAGTTGCGAGTTTGTCTACTGAGGCTTGGTATCCAGCCTTCAAGAATCTGGAGTTGTCCCACTGAATCCAGATGTGTTCAATGAAGATTTTCTTCCTTCTATTGTGGATGTGGTAGACTTAAATGTAGAAGCCAGCTCTGAAGATGAAAGCATTCCTGAAGCAACAAATCAAGCACCAGACCTGAATAGAGCCCAAAATCATTCATTGGATGATTCACTGGAAGTAAAAATGGGCCCATGCGGCGCATCCAGATCAAACACTCCTTTGCCAGTTGCTCGTTCTCCTCCATCTGTTACCAAACCTTCAAACAGTAACACTAGATCCCCACTAGAAGCAAGCAAGAGCTCATGCGGACTGCCCACTTCAAACAGTCTTCTACCGGTTGCTCGTTCTCATTCATCTGTTACCAAATCTTCAACCAGTAACGCTAGATCCTCACTAGAAGCAAACAAGAGCTCATGCGGACTGCCCACTTCAAACAGTCTTCTGACGGTTGCTCGTTCTCATTCATCTGTTACCAAATCTTCAACCAGTAACGCTAGATCCTCACTAGAAGCAAGCAAGAGCTCATGCGGACTGTCCACTTCAAACAGTCTTCTGCCGGTTGCTCGTTCTCATTCATCTGTTACCAAATCTTCAATCAGTAACGCTAGATCCTCACTAGAAGCAAGCAGGAACTCATGCAGATTGTCCATATCCAACACCCCTCTGCTGGCTGCTCGTTCATCGGTTACCAAACCTCCAACCAGTAAAGCTGGATCTTCACTGGAAGTAAGCAGGGGTCCATGTGGACCGTCCACATCATGCACTCCTTTGGTGGTTGTCAGTCCTCCTCCGACTGCCACCAAACCCTCAAACAAACAAAAAAAAATCTTGATCTTCCAGAGGTCAATCAGAGATTCTGACATCCTCTCCTTTCAAACAGAACTTACTTCTGAAACGGCGGCCTCCAAAGAGCAAAGGCAAACATCAACTTGTACCAAGAAAGCTACAACCGAAGGTAACTCTTCAGTTCAGTGAGGAAGTAGTGTACGAGTGTCCATTATGCAATATCATCTGCAGTGATCCACCAATAGAAGACTGGATCAAGTGCGCAATATGCCATGAATGGTGGCATGAACAATGCACACCATATGAAGGAGTAGGCACCTTCCTCTGTGATGATTGTTAATGCTCTTTTGAGTGCGTGCTCTTGCCCCTTTGATTTCGTACTCTTGCCCCGATATGTGGGGCAAGAGTACGAATTTGAATGTTTTCATTTTACGAATTATAGTTCCTCCAAGGACAGAGGTGTATAAAAGTTGAGTTCACATTTCGTAAAGGAGAGTTCAAGTTTTGTGTTCCATGTAAAAGTTTTCCGTTGTAACTATTTTTTACCAAAATATATAAGTTTAATTGAAATTTGCGTACTCTTGCCCCCCTTTCCTATAAAAGTCCCCAAAAATCACAAGTGTGCTTCGGCCGCCATATTGGAAAATGACCGCCGTAATATATTAAGTTTTTTAAAGTTCTGATCAATAAAGGAAATACCTTATAGGCATGGGGCTATGTGAATAGGTGTGAAGAACTTACTGAAATCCTCCCAAAATCGCAAATGTGCCATGGCCGCCATATTGAAATCTGCAGGTTGTGATATGAAATAATTAGAAGACGTTATGAATTCCTTATACACATGCATTTCGCTATAATGAATAAAATACAGAAACCCTCTTTTACTATCTCTGGCATCTTGCAATATGACAGCCATTTTTATTTGTTTAGATCCCCAAGAGTACTGATACATTTTTCTTCTCATCAGCATCAGTGAAAATTAAATTTTACACCAATATATATATTAGCAATCTTTGCAGTTTTTGTGCTAGTGACATTTCAAAATATGTACCTTACAAAATTTTTATTAAAAATAAAATAAATGAAAAGCAAACACGTTTCTACGAATAAAACAAATGTAGTCAAATTATGTCAATCACCACTTTCAGTCTATATCTTCCTCATCATCAGAAAATAGATCACTTGTATTAGCCTTATTCGCACAGAAAGTCCGTGACAGTTATTACACATAGCAGAACATAAACCCGAGTTTCTACAATAACATTTCTTATAGCATACAGATCGACATGCACATGAAACAAGCTTCATAAACTGGGGGTGCTGGACTCCTTCCCATCGGCACTGGAGACAACGCATCTCCCAACTGTACCCATCCCCAGTTGGTTGTGTTCAATTTATTGTCTTTTTATAGCTGGGTCTGAAGGTCACACGATACGAATGTTTGGCATCTGCTTCACTTGTAGGAGGTAGGGATGAAAGGTTAAACGCCATGTTGAAAGGTTGTTTGGATATCATGTTTTTGTACCAGTAGATCGTCCAATTTTTGTTGTTGTCCACCACCATAGAAATGTAGTAAAAACGTTTCTCCTGCTTGGATACCTACTCTCATGTGGATAATGGTTTGTTAAATACTAATGTGCTCTCCCTTAGGCTGCTATTTTTCTGTATAAGGTATAATGCCTTCTGTTTACCCTGTTTATACAACGTCGAAGTTGTGTCACATCTCGTAGCTGTATGAAGGAAGAGAAGTGCCTTACATGTTTCTCTAACAGTGATTTCTGGCGCTGAATAGAGAGTAACTTCGGTTTCTGTTGACTGGATGTTGGGCAAAGAAACCAGATAATACCAGTTTTACTTGATAAAGATGTTAACAGTACAAGTAAATCTGTATCACCAACGACAACCCCTACCGATGATATTGTGCTTGCAGCATCTGCCTTAGCTAGTGTATCAGCATCTGCGAACATCTATGTTGGACTTGCGACGAATACCTAAAAATTCGATTAATGATACTTTGTTCTTGTTATTTTCTAGAAAAACTTCTTGTGATGGTATAGTTACTGCATTTAGACGAGGATGTATTGCCGATAAGGATCGTTGAGCTGCTCGCCTTTGCTGCCCCCAGCATTCAATTGTAGGTACGTCTGGATAACAGTCGAACATAACAATGCAATTACTGCTAAAGTGGGTTAACAGATATGAAACGTAGCAGTCAACAACCTGGTCATATTTAGCTGGTCGAGGGCAGATTACGCTCTGAAGGAGATGTCCTCCGTCTATAACATACATACATTGTTCAGGCACGTGTGTCTACATCCGGTGTGAAAGCTTGAAGTAAAGATTTAACTCCTATTCGCAGAATTACTTCATGAAAAAGAGATGGATGCTTGGGTGCTAATTCATAAGAAGAACATTCCTTCAACTTTTGTTATTCTTTCACGATGCACACAATGCGATGGAATAGTTGCTGAGTTTTGATGATGATGCTTGTATCTCCCTCTTTGGCAGCAGAAGTGACTGATGCAAGGGTCTTCACTTTGAATTTTCACTGTATTTTCAGTGTTGAAGTTATTCTTTTCTATTGCATGCATGGATTTTCTTTATCCTCAAGTGCATTGTCGCAATTTATTGTTGAGTCTGCAGTAATCCCGGTAGAAAGACTTACGATAGGATCACTGACCTGTTGGAGTGGATTGCGCTCCATTAGCTATGTACACATTTCTTCACATCACGTGAATCGCGAATTTGCCTGCCAGGAGTCTCCTCATTGTGTTCATAACTTGTACGTGAGGTCACGCCAGTGACGGATCCCAAAGATTTGGGGATATATGTTGCAAATGGAAGAGACGAAGTCCATCGCAGTAGAGTCTGGTGTGAAGTTCCTCTTCCATGAGTAAGCCCACCAATTGATTTCATAAGTCTCATGAGTGATTGCTCAATTACCATGACTGATCACGTACCAGACCAGTATTTTGAAGTTCGTCGAATTGTGAAGTATCCCTCGTGTGCAAAATGTTCATAAACGTCTTTACTAATTCCATACGGTAGTTCCATCATCTTTGGGAGATATAAATGAGCGTTCTCTGCATATAGGTTATGACCTCCCGCATGAAAAAGGAAACATGCACATGACCGTATCTAAGTGCAACTGAAGGTCTTCAGTTCTCGATGTTCTATTTAACTCCATCATCAGGACCACCATTCAAATATATTGTATGAATAGTCTGCCTGTTCGACTAGATTTAGCAGCTTCACTGCATACTCTTTGGAATTCTTCAACCAAAGGCTTTCGCAATTCCGACAACAAAACATCGGTTGGTGTTATTTCATTCCTTATTAACCTCTCGCTGTGCTCAGCTACTTCAAGTAATACATCGCCGTTTAGTGTTGGATATGTTTCAACTAAACATCTAAATAAGCTAACCATTGTTAATAAATGAGCTCTTATGCATCGGGAGAATGCATGACCCGATATCAATTGTGGAATGGTTCCTCAGGCATATACCTAAGTATACATTCCCATAGTTCCTTAATTTCACTTTTACTCATGGTGGTTCCTATATTCTCCAAGAAACTCATCAGTAGGTGGTATCCTCCGAACCTGATAATGACGGCAGACAAAGGACTGTCGACGGCAGATGTTTTAACATTTCACATGCCTTAATAAAGTGTGGCTGTTCGGATGTCACAATACAAGGTTGATTTCTGCGCTGGGATTCAGATGCTGCGTAGAGCAGTGCAGAGTATAGCGATGTCGGCTTGCCAGCATTGAGATGGATGAAAAGCAAGGGTATAACTTTTGATGTTTGGTATTTTGTGTATTCTTGTGTGGCTTCAAGCATGTATCTTTTCCAGAAAGACATTGCGTTTGAGAACATGTAACCAGCCATTCACTGCAAATGCAAGTTAAATATATTCTAATTACATCGCTTTCGGTGCTTTCTTCACTAAAGGTCTTCATCTGCATGTTATCCAGACCTACATGCAATGGTTTCTTAAGCTGAATTATTGATATGCTGTTCGCTGATGGAGCCAGTTTGTTGTTGCTTTTCACACGAAGAAGAGGTGGGGACAAGCTGACTGTATATGATATCCCCAAGTATGTGTACCGTTCCATGGCAATCTAATGTTTTAGTGTTTACGTCAGCATTGTCAAAAATGTACTGCAAGAAACGTAATATGTAAGTGTTGATAACTTGTATCACCATGAAGTATTGTTGATAGATGTTGTTAGTTGTAGTGCAAACCTATTGGAAGATTGCACAAATATTACACATGTATCGTCATCTTCCAATATGGTGACCATTATGACATTTACGAGTTTGAAAACTTTGTGTCTTTGCTTTTTACTACAACTAAATACATTTATTCACAAAGACTCATGTTTAGAAGTTTTCAAACTGATCATAGCTTTAAAATGATTTTCATAATAGAGTGACCATTTACTAATAGGACGGCCATAGCACACTTCCGACTTTTGCTGGCTTTAAATATACTTTGTGTTTCACTACCACTGAATGCGTTTATTTGTGAAGTTCCGTACACAAAATTATAGGCTCAGCGTTAAGAATTGCAACAAACGTGAAAATGAACATACTTATGTTTGGGAATCGGAACCATGATTAATGGAAAGGTACTTAGGTGCTGTAGCAATCTAGTACGCCATCTATTTACATGGTATTGGTTTCGAAATTTTAGTTCCTTTTGTGAAACGTTGAACTTATGCTTTGTTGGGAAATCTAAGTTTTATAATATTATTTAAAAAAATGTGCAGCTCACCATCAGATATCATTTTCTACATGCAGATGACATTTCTAAGTCTTTGCAATCAGTTCTGGAAAAGGAAATCGCACTTTAGAACGTGCCACCGCACCATTCACAAACGAAATGCTGGTACTGTGTGTATGGAAGCGTGCTCTCGCAGCTTGCCAACGTATGACATCATCACAAAATCTTCTTTCCTCTGTTACTCGCTAACGACTGAACGTATCGCGATCAAACAAACACCATTTCTTTAGAATTTTCAACTCTACAAATGGTTATAACTTGTAGAAAAAATACATTTCTAAGTCGAACTGCTCCTATAACGATTTTAACCCCACCCCTTTTCTCCCTGCTTTTTCCCCTTCCATTTTAGGGCAGATGTCATAAACGGTATTTAATTATTTTAAATAAGACCATATACCACCCAATTACATTACTTCGTGGTTTTTACATAAGTTATTCCGAGATATTGAAATTCCGAGATATTGAAATTTTAAGGTAACAGTTGCTACCCCTCTTTCCCCTTAACCGTCGAATTTTCTAGAAACCCTTCCTTAGTGGGACTTTACGTCACAAATTCTATGTCCTGTTGAAATTGCATTTAAGCAGTTTGACCTGGGCGTTGATCAATCAGCCAGTCAGGATTACTTCTTACACAGTGTGTGACATAAATGCGTGGGCAAAAGTGACGAGGTGATTGCGGACATCAAAGTAAGTAAAATGTTCCTATAAACATGGGACCGATGCCGCTTCGTTTACGAGATACAGGGTGTTCCAATGACGAGTCCGTCCAATTTCTCACTATGGAAAAGTGAATGGAAATGTTCAATATTACAGAAATAATACACCCGACTGGAATTATACATATGTAAATATATTTACACTAACAGAGAATGAACCTAATCAACATTTGAAGTTATTGACTGTCAGCGTTGCCAATTTGGTACAAAGTGTTATGTATTCAAATAGCACTAGACGTCCACACGAAGTGGGCAACATTGTTACCCAATTACATTACTTCGTGGATTTTACATAAGTTATTCTCATGTGCATTCATTTGTAACGACATGCGAGGGTTATGACCTATGAACCGTCGTTTCCTATCGTGCGCGGTTAATTGACTTCACACTTAGACGCCTTGTCTTTCGAAAACGAATTGGAATCTGCCCCACGTGTGGACGTCTAGTGCTATTTGAAAACATAATACTTTGTTTCAAATTGGCAACACTGTCAACCCAATGACCTCAAATGTTGATTAGTTTCATTCTCTGTTAGTGTAAGTATTTACATAGGTATAATTCCACTTGATTGTATTATTCCTGTAGTATTAAACATTTCCATTCACTTTTCCATAGTGAGCCATTAGAGGGAATCGATATTTGAACACCCTGTATCTCGGAAACGAAGCAGCATCGGACTTACGTTTATAGGAAAATTTTTACTTATTTCGATGTCCGCAATCTCCTTGTCACTTTTGACCATGCGTTTATATTACACCCTATATACAGGATTTACCAATAGTGTCATATTTTCTCAATTAGTACTGAAACCAAAAGCTATCTACTACTTCTGGTCTTATTAGAAAGATTACAATGGAGATGAAATATATTCTTGGGGTGCTTAGTTGATTGAAGAAAACCATTTTTTCTTACTCTACAACGATCAACGTTAAAGCCGGAAGTGCTTTATCTCGTCCACTTCCGATTTCAATAGAGAGTTAAAATAGAAAATAGCAACTAATGTCCGAACCCTAAATCGATTTAAAAGAAACATTTCTTTTCAGTATAGTTTATCGTTTCTGCTGTGTATATCAATATTAAAACTGGAAGCTGTATTTATATGACTTCCGCTTTAAGTAGATAGTTAAGGATGGGCAGAAATGCATCATTCGAACGCTTAATAAATTTCTGGAAACCACTTTTTGCTATTATAATTTCTGCTCTATAGTGATCAGTAGAGCAACCCAAAAGCATAAAAAGCATAACAGCAATTCACATATGATTGGTACCTTGAACATGGTTGTGGTTGTTTAAGGGTCCAGAAGAAACTAATTTTAAAAGCGTAATTTTAGAAAATAAAGCATAAAGCATAATTTAAAATATATAGCACAATTCTTAAATGAAATGAATTTTTAAGTTTTACGTCCCACGGTTATGCCGGTTAGGCTAAAGGAGACTGTGATGATGAGAGATGAGTGAAATGGTGGAATGAAGAAAGTGGAAGGAAATGGGAGAACCCTGGGAAAACCCACGAGCACGGTGTCCACACAGCGCGAGCTGGGATCGAACCAGGGACCCCAAGCACAGGAGGTGAACACTGTACCACTGAGCCACCACGCTCCCCAATTCTTAAATAAATCACTTTAACTACAAGTTTAACATACTGTATTAATATTTTTAAAACCAATATTTACAATACAAAATCATTGAGAACAAAGCAACAATGGAAAGGACTAGCTCATGAGAGTAATGCTCCCGGAAGTAGGAACGGAAAACACAGTTCTGATTGGTTGGCGTTATCTATGTCTTGCTACGTTGCATTCAAATAGCAGAAATCAGACGATTATTGTTGTCGGTTCTCGTGGCCGAGTGGGCTAGTGCTATATGCTAGTAACGAAAATCTAGTTTTGGCGTGAGTTCAAACCCGACCTAAGGAAAGTTTTTTAAACATTTTTTTACATTTTTATAACACTTTTTAAATTAAAATAATACGAAAATAATACTCAAAACTGTGATTTACTTACTTTTGTGCAGATAAGTAGTAGTAGTAGTAGTAGTAGTAGGAATGGGTTAGAAGCCCCGCAGGGCTCGTTTTGTTACCCTTGTACTCCATGATATAGATTTTGTGACCAACTTAAAAACAACTGACTAGGATAGCGCGTAAAACAGCTGGCTAGAGTAGAGCGCGAAAAAACGTACTTCCGGGAGTATTACTCTCCCGAGCGGGTCGTCAATGGAAAGCTTATTTTTATTTCTGTAAACTTTTCGGTGTAATCTTTTGACGTGGAGAAAAGAAAAAACAAGAAGAAGAAAACTTCCGCCAACAATAAATAATACACAAGAACTCCACACTATATTGTTTTGTGTACCTCTTGGACTTGAGCACCTTCTGTACTTTTTGGTAGCATCTTTCTCTATCCTTTTCTGTATATATGCACCTCTAAGGCGCACACAATTGATAAAAAAACAAACAAACAAACAAAAAAAACAACAACTGACTCGAATAAAGCATATCTCTTTACATTGCATTAAGTAGTAAATTCATTAAATATAAAAGAAACTGGTTGCATAAAATAATAAATAGATAACAATTTTAGAATATTTAATGTATAGTAAATATTATACATTATACACGATTAATTTAAAACAATGATTGAAATTAATAATAAAGCATAATTTGGAAAAAATAAAGCATAATTAAACAAAAAATAAAGCATAATGTGAATTGCTCTAGTGATCAGCATTAAGTATGAAATGGTTGATTTCTACCACTTTCGTTAGATAAATCATCTCTTTCAAGGAACTTTATTCTTAATCTAGGGGCCGCGGTGGCTCAATGGTAGAGCGTTCACCTCTAGTGCATGGAGTCCCGGGTTCAAAACCTGCTCCCGCCAAGTAAACTTTGTGGTGGACAAACACCGTGTACGTGCTCCTCTCCCCTTCGTTGTAAATATACACTACCTAAAGTGAGAAGCTAGCAGTGAGTTTTGCAAAATCAATAGTTTAAGTCAATTTTCTGAAGGTTGAAGAAAAAGAATTCATCGAGAGCAGATATTTAGCATTTCCGAAGGAATTCCTCATTCATATCACAGATGCCTAAAGGCTTTCAAAAAACTAAAATTTAATTCAAATGTACTTGTAGTTATTGATGCATCCCCCACAGAGAATCCTGGATCCGGCCTTGAATATCGGTTACCAAATTCTAGTCCTTAAGAAGAAACGGATATTATATGTATTCCATGCAACACCATATTCATAGCGAGTTTCTTTTGACAGGCTTGTAGTTAATCTGTTTCGAGGAAAATGAGTGACAAACTATATATATGAAAACGCAATCAATAGTTATTTATA
Organism: Thermobia domestica; assembly: GCF_964235325.1. NCBI lineage: Eukaryota > Metazoa > Arthropoda > Insecta > Zygentoma > Lepismatidae > Thermobia > Thermobia domestica. The sequence goes on along the minus strand of NC_137462.1, from coordinate 262,758,218 downwards.
AACCTTATATTAGTTGTGTGATTATGAGACACTTTTAGTGATTTCTAAATAAATAAAAGATTCATATATTAAAAAAACGTTCATCTCTATTGTATCACTAGTTCATTAAAATTGATTCAATCCTATTTACAAAGTTTCCTGTCGAACAAACTAGTCATATTACTTTCGTGAGGTATTAAGTTTCCAACGTTTGCTATTACATGAACTAAAATTAAACTAATTAATAGATTTATGCAGAAACAAAAAAAGTAATATTTTTTTGTTTCTGCGTAAATCCATTGGAGCTTACCTATTTAGCAATAAATCATTAGTTTCTGCACCCATCGTTATTTGAATAGGAAGAAAGTCCCGCCATAAACTGTAAACTTACCTAGAAAGATAAGAAAGTAACAGTGTATTAAAATACAAGGATTTTTTTAACAGTTAGAAAGCAAAGTTCAAAATATTTATTTCAGTTCTCTTTAAATGTGCTGTAGAAATTAAGATGGTACAATCGAGTTCAGAGAAACCTAGCCCCTCACCTTTCTCGGAAAAAATATATTCTACCTACAATTGGAAATAAACATGTGTGAGTATTCTTTGAATTGTTTAGGTTCTTGTTTCGAACAGTATTCAACATTTTCAAATGCCTTTACGAGAATATTTAGAAGAAATACAGTTCTGTGGTGTACGCAGAAATTTATTTCGGGAGGGGTCTAAAGCGTTTCGGGAGGGTCCAAATACAATTTGAACCTAAATTATATGAAAATTTCTAAAATTGCCCCTAAAAGTAGTCTACATTTACAAAAAGAAGTCGGCATTTCGGGGGAGTCCGGACCTCCAGGACCTACCCCCTGCGTATGCCCCTGCTGGACCTTATGATTCTATAATATTAGTCCGTCCGTCCGGTAGTTTACACGATAATTATTAAGTGAAAGTGAACTTTATAAATTTGTTTTTGCAGTAAATAGCTAGAATAATTATCTCGGTCAAATTCAATGGAATCAGTCCGTTATATTATTATTATTATTATATTATTGAATAACTGTGACAAACAGTGGATTTCCTTATCCCATGCAAGTTCTTATCTAAAGCTTGAGCTATCTCCAGAATTTAGAATAATGAGCTATGAATTATACAAAGCTGGAACCTATCACAACAAGCAATACCGACACCAACAGGAAAAAGTCCAATCTAAATTTATCAAATACTTGGCATACAAGAGAACTACATCTATCCATCCTGTGAAAATTATCTAACATTAATAGACAACTTCTGTATCCCTACACTTGAACAAAGGCGAAACGTGATAGTTCTGATTTTTCTCCATAAAATAGTTCAAAATGAGTTTAATTGTACAGATCTGATATCGACAGTAACTTTTCATGTCCCGATACTTAAAACACGTGCTGATAACTCTGGCATGTTCTATTGCGAAATAGCAAGGACCAACGTATTACTGAAGTCACCAATCTGGAGAATATGCTCTTCTTATAACAAAATATATATACAGGGTGTTTCAAAACAACACCGACAACGTTCGGGAGGTGATTCCTGATACCAACCAAGATAAGACTAAAAATATGGACCAACTTGGGTGCACAAATGCTTCCTTTCGGAGTTATAGGCTGACGAAAACAAGAAAAAATGAACTTTAAAGGCCCATAGCTCCAAAACTATGAAGCTTACCGTAGTCAGGTCAAGACTTCACTTAGGATTATGAAACATGAATTTTTGGATAGGGCACATACTAGTTCCTAAGGTATTCAAGAAACAATTTTTATAGAAGGTGTTTTGATACGGGCATGCAATTTGAAGTACTCACTAACTACGTCTATAAAAATTGCTGCGGAAGTACCGCAGGATTCTGAAACATGGGTATTTGAATCGGACACACACTAGTTCCTAAGTGAAGTCTTGATTCGACAAAAGTTGGTCCCATAGTTTTGGAGCTATGGACCTTTTAAAGTTCATTTTTTTTTCATGTTTTCGGCAGCCTATAACTCCGAAAGGAAGTATTTGTGTACCTAGGTTGGTCTATACTTTTCATCTTATCTTGGTGTCAGGAATCACCTGCCAAAGGTTGTCGGTGTTGTTTTGAAACACGCTGTATAGAACACACAGAAATTGACATATGTAATATGAACTATATATATTTAAGAAAACTATTGTAAATTTATTTTGTAATACACCAACACTATAATTGGGCTTATGCCTGTTGTGTTGATGACAAATAAACAAATGACAAAATGTATTGACGATGTACATAAGTATGAAGGTTCTACCTTAACGACATGCTGTTTGCTCGGAAAAGTGACAAGATGACAAGGCTTTTCCTAGAACCACTTTGGAGTATGGAGCTAATGTTGTATGTTTCACAAATTACAACGTTTTTTTATGCTCTGGGGAGGGCATATTTTACTTTGACTTTTAAACTTCCTGACTGAATTCTCTGATGTGCTGCTTATTCTTTATTTATTTTAATTTATGACTGTTCTATCTTCTATTGGTAATTATTTTTTTTGTTGTTATTTTAATTTCCTGCTGGTTTCGTTTTCATCTAGCTATTTCAATTTGTGATAGATTTTGTTATTATTTTTCTCTGATTTATTATTTCAATTTCCCATTGTTTATGTTATTATTTTTCTTCATTTTTACTGTAACATTTTGTTTGCTCAGTTTTTTGTTCTGTGTCTTGTTCTTGTTTATTTTAATTTCCTGTTATTTACTTTATTATTCTTTTCTTTAAAGTGAAACATTTTATCAGTTCTACTTCTCTGGTATGAATTACAGTTGTTCGTATTTATTTTAATTTGTCTTTGCTCTTTTCCTCTTCGTACTTAAGCTGCGTGACAAATATCTTGGCATTTGAAGGCGGCGCTCCAAGTTCCCTTTAAATGCTGCTAGCAAATGAGAGGCCAGCGGTATTGGCACGTTTACTTTGCACACATCCACGTCTATTCCCTGTCACCTGATCGCTTTGTAGTTTGTCAGCTTAGCCATAGCGACACTTCTTTACCACTTGGCAACGTCGCGTCAGAGCTTGCGTTTTATTCGTTTAGCTGAAATTCCTAGGTGTTTATCATAGTCTTTAGTTCATATTTGTGTTGTGTTCTCCCTCCCCACGAAGTGAAAGCGGTTTTAGGCTGAATCACGTGATTGACACAGGTGGGCTGTGTGAAAGTGCAGGACATCTGCAGAATGATTAATCCGATAAACAGGACCATGTAAAATTGCTCGATAATGGGCACTTTGTGAAATTGCATCCTGAAAAATGCACACTTTCTTAAAAGTTTTAATTAAAAGGTTAAAAACAATGAATTGTTACGTTATTTCACTGCAACTATGCCTGGACATTTGGTAGTGCTTTCCATCCTAATTCCGTAAATGAAACTGAACATACATGCACACTATTAAAGTATATTTTATTTATTACACTATTACTATATTTAATTTAAATAGTGTTTAATAACGTTGATGTAGTGGACTACTACATCAACGTTCTATATAGATAGTTTTAAGCCAACATTGAGCAGTAATTATTAATTATTTTTGAAAGTAATTAGTAGCTAAATATACTTCGGGCGTACGCTAACCATACAGCTAAGACAAAGTAGTTGGTGGCCGAAAGGATCGTACCAAGTGATCATGTTTGAAGGAAACTTGAAAGAATGCAAAGACTTTCATTGCTTTCAAGCAGTCTTTCGTATATTGAGATCTTGTCAGTTCACCTTCAGTACTGTATGTATTCTGTAAAACATGATGAACCAAATTCAACCATAATGTTCACACAGCCTGGGAACACACTGCATCATCTTCCCAAGCATCATTTCAGTATGAAAAGAATGAAGTAGCAAGAATCATCACAGGATACAACAAGGATATCAGGACTGCCCTGTTGCACGAAGACTTGACGATTCCATACATTGATGAGGTCGTACAACAGTAATGCATAATTTTCCAGAGACGCCTACACCATTTTCTACATGACTAAGATCTTAGACAATTAGCTCACCCTCATTACATCCGCACTACTAATAGTAGTAGTAGTAGTAGTAGTAAGAATTCTGCATTTTGGGATGTCCTGGGACTAAGAGTTTTCTTTAGGTTTGGGTCTGGTAATGTTTCTTCGGCGTTTCTCATTTTTCAGCTTCCTTTTTTCAATTCTCAATATTTTCTTCTATTTTTCAAATCATCGATGAGTTGTGTTCTTTTCCTTTCTACTCCTCGCTTTCCCTCCATTTTTCCTTCCGTAGTGGTATGAAGAAGACAATTTCTTTGCAAGGTATGTCCAATCTAATTGGGCTTCCTACGACGAATGTTGGCTAAAAGCGTTCTCTTCCCTATCCGTTTTAAAACATCTTCGTTTGGTACTCTGTCCATTTTAACATCTCCATCTTCTTCCAACACTACATTTCTATGCTCTCTAAATATTTTTTCTCTAACTTCCGTAGTGTCCAAGTCTCTGAACATACTATCCAATACTCTATATACAGAACTTTGCCATAGCCAAAGAAGCATTCAGCAAGAAAAGACCCCTCTTAACAGTCTTCATCCCGGCGAAATTAAGATACCGCTAATTTTACAGTAATTATGTGATATCTTCAAATAGATACAAGATAATCGAAATGTGGAACAAGAGGGCCCTAGAGAATATTATTTTACATGAGAAGCCGTTATCATGACTCACATATCTACTTTCGATTTCGAGCCATTTTAAAAATCGGCATTTATTTTCGCGTTTCCAAACGGCTGAAAACGGAAAGCCACTAGGTGACTTGTGATAACGGTACCTCATGCAAAATAATATTGTCTAGGGCGCTCTTGTTACATATTTCAATTATCTTTTATCTATTTGAAGATATAATATAATTACTGTAAAATTAACTGTATCTTAAAATTTCGCCGGGATGAAGACTCTTAACTAGTAATCTTAATATTGTACTAAGGACAAATTGGTCACTCTCGACCCAATCTCTTTGTACAGTAAGCGTCTCTCGTCAAAATACTTCCCAAATACTTGAAAGGATCGACTTCTCCAAATTCTCTTTGTTCTACACTGACCCGTAAGGGCGCGTTTCCAAGGATATTCTCATGACTTTCGATTCCTCGATACGAAGTACATCATCACAATAAATAAATCGCCGTGTAGTACAAAGACAATGCAAATTCATTAGCAACGTTCTTGCAAATACACTTCACAGGTACCACCTGAAGATTACTGTAATTAAGAGGCAAGTGTTAAAAAAACCTGGTACACGAGCTATAAAATATAAATGCATTTCTTGCTTTACAAACAAGTAAGAGAGTGATTGATATAAACTTCCAAACTACAGGAATTCGGTACTCAATTCGGACATATGATTATTATTTTTGGTTTCGATAGTGAGATTAAGGAATATACATAACCTCTATTTGAATGTTGAATCCACGAAAACACACATTACCCGTTATTTGTTACAATATTCCCTCTATGACAAACATAGCTGTGAGTATCTGCTCGATGTCTCTGTCACACACTAATAAATTAGTATATTTTTTTCAATATCATGTATCCTAAAATTTTGTTATCTATAATTGTTGAATTTATTGAAATAATATTTTATAAACGGTTTAACACGCTTAAAACCTAATAAAATAGGCGCTTGAGAATATTATATTAAGAGAGTGGTGGACGTTAGCCATCTTTGGAGATCCAATACTCAAGCCGGAAGTGGATAAATATATCACGTCTATTTTAATTATAGGGCTATGACTGGATCTACTCCTAGAATATTGAGTCAATTTTAAGAAACAATTTCCAGCTCTTTCATTTTAGTTTTTCTATATAAGGATCTATACTGAATTCGGAAGCGGTAGAGATTGAATCTATTCTTGGGACGTTTAATACATTAAAAAAAAATTCTCACCTTATCTCACTGTTGTTTCTCTGTGATCTAAAACAGAAACCAGAAACACTGAACTATACCACTTCAAAAATGAAATGAAATAATGAAATTAAATCTTTAGGTTTTGTGTCCAACGATTATGCCGGCTAGCTTAAAGGGGACAGTGATGATAAGAAATGAATGAAGTGGTGGAATGAAGAAAGTGGGAGGAAGAAATGATTGTGATTTTATGCTTCTTGAACCTCCCTACCAATCCCGATCAAAACTTTCAACATAGATGAGGTTCGGGCCTGGGACGGTTCTTAATCATTTCACTTCGACAGCACAACGTAGGGGACAGGGAGGAAGGAGATATACGTGGGATGACTGAAACGTTCTCGGCTAGCCAATAAAGATTGTCAGTAGCCCAATTGTTTATGACTAACTTTCGACATAGTTCCGTTTTAGGGCCACATACGTTTTCCACCGGTGTTGCCCGGCCAATATACCCTTCTTTAGAAGGTTTCTTCCTGCATGTCGAAACTTTCTCCACCGCAGCCATGATGTCATCATTTGATGAAAAGCGGGTAACTGCTAGATGTTTTTTAAAGTTAGGAAAAGAGGAAAGTCTGAGGGAACCAAATCGGAGAAATAAGGCTGATGTTGAACCAGCTCGAAGCCACAGGACTCGATAGCAGACAACGCAATGGTGCATGTGTGAGCGGGTTCATTGTCCTGATGAAAGAGGACACGTTTTGTCATATTACTAGACGTTTCAAATTGATTGCATTCCGTAAACGCTTCAGTTTAGCAGCATAATATGCTCCGTTCACTGTTTCACCTTTGTTGAGGTACTCAGGCAAATAATGCCCAGCGAATTAAAAAAAAAAAAAGACAATCATGTCTCTTGTTTTAACTTCTTGGGGAGGGGGAGGAGGGGTGCCACGCACTTTTTAACAGTAGAATAGGAAGGGTCATCCTCCTCTAATCTTTGCGTCATGCCATTGTCGATCTCCTATATATTCATGCCCTTTATCAGCATATACAGCACGTTTGCTCACTTTATAAATTTTTCAAAATTTGGTCACCTTGACAACTTTAATCTTCAATATCTGAAACAAACGAAAAGATATTAACGTGAAATTTGGCATGTAAGCTAGCAAAACTACATAGTATTAGCTGCTGAAAGGATATTTGGCTAGTATAAGTATTTCATGCGTAGGTCGACAACTTTCCAGTCATCTCACGTATAAAAATAAATAAAACTTAATTCTTGAACCACGCGATTATTCTCTATCAAATTTGCCATATATATGAGGTTCTAGCCTGGATGTTTTATATTACTTCACTTTGACGATGCAATTTAGGGGAGGGAGAGGGGGACATATTTGAAAATGATCGAAAAATCACAGATATTAGTGTCGAGTCAGTGGTTTTCTGAGTCGCTGAGATGAACAGTGACACATCCGATGCTAGTTAAGTCAAAATTAAGCCCTCCAACTTGGAAGACAGGAAGGGATGATATATACAAATGATCGAAGATGACCGATATTAGTGTCGAATCCATAGTATTCTGGATCACTGAGAGTAATACTTCTTATGCCGTTTAAATCCAAATTCACACCTGTATGTCCAAAATGAAACTACTTCTACCCGTGCGAAGAAGGGTATTCTGCTAGTATTACTTATAGAAAAGACATTTCTTGCTACTGCCTACTCATTTATTGTTTTCTTAATCAGGACTTAATATCTAAACTGGTAGTGATATCTATTACTTCCGGTTTTAGTAAAGGGATAAGGTCAGTAATGGATCCTAAAGTTCAAACACTGATTCTATATCAGAAAACATTTTCCTCTTCCTGTCTCTAAATGTTTTTGTTTTGGTATCTCATTACAGACAGACGAACGGACATACCAGTTCTAACAAGTATCCCATTTTCAAGCATGGATAGTTTGGAATTCTGAAAAAAAAAACTGTTATGACACATCGTCATAAAATATAGACATCACATCAAGAACTTAGTGCCAGAAGTTTGGTGAAAAAGTTTTGATCCTCGATATGATAGAAGCTATTACCTTAGTGGATGTTGTCTTAACGGAAGAAAGATACAAAAACATCATTATTGCTTCTTAAAGAGTAATATTCACGTACGTAAACACATATTGTAAGAACCTCTCTCCCTTTTTATTATTTGTTTGGGAAACAAAAGTCGTCTGCAGCTCCTAAGAAATAACTCGGTATTAAGACGAGAGGCAGATTTTGATCTTACGACGCAGATATGACTTCAACTACCTATAAAATAGGTTAAAAGTACGGTCGTTATTAATATATAGCATGTCCTTCGTCTGACCTTTCTCACCTATTTACGAATATCACCATAGTGTTGGTGATTGGATTAGTCTAATATTCTAAGGTTATTGCTTTATATATTTTGAATTTAATGTCCAAACAGTTGTTTGAGATAAATCCTTAAAATGCAATCTTAGCTCCTTACAAGCAATCAATACTCTCCATTAAGATGTAACAGAAGATTCCAATCTCCTTGAATCTCAACAAGTAAGAATTCTGCGTTGTAACTGAAAGTGTTACTTCTTGAATTCCTAGTAACAGCTGGTTAAAAGAATAAATGGCTAAAATTGTAATTATTAATATGAGTAGATACTGTTTTATTTTGTCTCTAAACTACGATAAACAAAGCCATGTGCAACTAAAACCACGCTGTTATGCTGTTGGCCCACTAACGTTTCTTAGCAGAAATCGAAATTGCCGTTATTACGAGTAGATACTATTATCCGTTCTGCTTCGTCTCTAAATCGCAAGAAACAAACCCACGTGCAACTAAAGCACGTTGATTTCCTGTTGGTCTCTATTAACGCTTATTTGATTAAATAATACAACTTTTACATTTAAGCGTGTACAGTGGTAAAATCTTTTACTCAACAAAAAAATCTTTATCTAATGATGAATAGCAGCTTGCGAAAAATGTTTCATAACGAAATTCAAAGACTGTTCTCTCTTTCTTTTTCTTTTTTAACTTTCAAGGGAGATTTTCTTCTGCAAGAACTCCGGACGACACAGGATTACCAAAATAAATATATATAACTTCTTCCCCTCCATAAAAGAGTAGAAATGATCGGTAGATGAAATTTTCTCCGTTTACAGGTAATCCGGAACAGACAATAGAGGCAAACCTCTCATGTCTGATTTAGTTCGAACCCAGAATTCGCACTGCAATTGGCGGTTTGTATCAGTAATTACAGACACTCTGAAGAAACCATATCTTCAATGAATGCAAAGGTTAATTATAAATGTTAGTATAACAAATGGTAATAATTCAGAACTGGACTGTAGTCACCAGATTCTTTATTGGAATAAAATGGGGACTGTAACTCTAGATTATTTACGTTTACCATCAATTCCCAGCGTCACCATACGGCACAACTCCGGATCATTTGCATTTATACGACAGTAAACATACTATGGAGTAGTTGTCATTTTTGTGGTTCTAGCGAAATCAATAGTACCATCCTCGGTGCTGTAAATAGCGATGATAGGATGAGACACACACCTGACTCCTGACTTGCAAGACCTAGAAACTATCAAATTCATAATCAACTAGACCCAGTGATCCAGACAGACCAATGAACTGGATTGACTCAGTCTGACCAGGTGATCTGGATAGACCATGAACCGAATTGACCCGGTTCTACCTTCACCTTGTGAATTGGACAGACCCATGAACCGGATTGACCCGATCTGACTTGGTAATCTGGATAGACATTATGAACTATATTTACCCGGACAGATCCGGTGATCTGGAAAGACCATGAACTGAACTGACTCGGTTTTACCTGGTGATCTGGAAGAACTCAAATCGGATTGACCCGGTTTGTTCTGGTAACCTGAAAAGACACATGAACCGGAGTGATCCAGACAGATCTGATGTGACCCGGAGACGATGTAACAGCCATAAACATATAAAATATATATGAAGCTGCTAATGCAATTTTTTAACAAACGCATTCTCTTCCCTTCCTGTTTTCTCACCAAATCTACTGTTTTCTCGCTTTTATTGTCTGCGTCCTTGTAGCTAAAGCATTGCACTGAAAAATAACTTCAAAGTTTAACAGCATAAACGAATCAGAATCACAGAAAAAATAATGAACATGCTTTCTTATGAATGATTGTCAATGATTAATCGAGGAAACTTGTAAAACTTATCGTTTAGAATATTTTAAAAAAACCGTTGAGCCCAAACAATGTTTTGTTACACCTTTTTGTGTAGTTTATTACCGAAACCTACTGTATTATTTTTCAGTAGATATGGCAAGGCGAATGAAAAGAAATTGTTTTTTTTTTTCTTCTTAATTTTCAAGACGTTGTACCTTCATTAAGAGATGTCAGACATGGAATCAAACAAATGAATGTTTGAGCTAAAGTAGTGAATATCATTCAGTCAATATAATGTTCTGTTGTAATAATGTGAACTGGTATTTCGGTTCTTTCCAGATCTGTCTGGGTCCCTGGATCATAACATGTTCGGGTCTCATTTCCTAGATCAGAATGAGCTGAGCAATAGGGTGGATCGAAAAAAACTTTTTTTTTTTTGTTTCCGAGTTGCTATACCGCGGAAAAGTTGTGGTTAGTGATGACTTGAAAAATAAAAAAAAAAAAAGTTTCGAAATCGGTTAATATATTCCGATCGCGCAAAGCGTCTGAAAAATTTTAAAAAACGTGAAAAACTTAATTTTCTCGTACTCTTTATTAAAATAAAAATACTCTCGTATTTTCTACGCTATAGTGATAAAACGTTAGAACATGCCTTATTTAATAATAAAAACAGTTGTTTTATGATTTTAGAGAATATCTTCCGATCGCGCAAAGCCCATGAAATTTAAGAAAAATGTCTGTTAATCGTATTTTTTTTTTTAAATCTAAAATTATAAACTGTGATATTTTTAATGCCTTATAGTGCTGATGTAATAACATGCGTTCTAATATGTTTTATAATGTTTTAATGAGAGAGTTCCAAGGTTATGACATATCATTTCCAACGCTAACACAAATGTGCAGCTCTTCGCTTGTTTTTATATATAAAAACAACCCAGAGGATGAGGCTGCACTTCGAGTTCCACCTACACTCTTCCCATCCACCCAATCTTAAAAGGTGTGTACTATTTACTATATTTACATATTTAAATTTGTTTTTCTTTTTTGAAAGAATTACAAAATTGAAGTGATTTTATAGTCAGATTTTGTTCTGAACTCAGGCATCAAAGATCTGGATTTCAACGTTGCTTTGGTGTAGCCATCTCTTGATTTGAATCCGCATACTTTGAGCGAAGCTTCTGTAACTAGCTTCACGCATCGCTCCACGGCTTGCGTCTGGCAGGGGAACTTCTTGATATCCCCATCTGGTATTTCACCTCGTTGAATGAAAGAGTTGATGTCGTCGTTTGAAACTTTTCGAAGAAGAGGTAAAGAAGAATACTTGGCTTCACTCCAGTCAATCATGTCAATGTAATCTGAGGCATCAAAATTTACAGTTGGAGTAAGAAATATTCTGATGGATTTTCCTTTCGAATCAGACTGCCTGGCTCTCAACACTCTTCTAAGCCCTAGTTCTCTAACGTGCTTCCTCTCATTAAAAATCATGGCTATTAAAAGATTTTCGGGGTGGGCAAAGAACGAGTTCCTTTCAATGACGGGGAAAACAACTTGCTTCAAATTGTCAGGCAAGTATCGAGATGTTTCAATTGTTCTATATACATGAATAGGTCCACTTATGAAGGTATTGCTGTTTTTAATTTCAAACCACACTGGCATCTAGGATTTCAAAATGAAAGTTACCATGGTTTTTAACTTATTTGAAGGATTTGCTTCACTTATGTATAGTCGGAGAACTATTTGCACAAGTGAACCATCTGGAATGTGAAAGTGGTCCGGGATCACGAATTGATAAATCACTTGGACATATGCCACTTTTGACCGCCTGACATATATCTAAAAGATATCTCTGGTCTTTACTCAAAGAAATTCTGTCAACTTCTGAAATTACACAATCTATTGGTTGAAAATCTATCACTGGCAGTTTCTCACACCCGCTTAGATTATTTCCAATTGGTACAGAAAATGTTGTGGGGCCAACTGTTCCTCTATCCAAATGTTGAAAAAGATGACGGAAAGCTAATTCATTGAAATCGAGTCGGCAAATAGATCATTGCAGAGGTCGCCCAACATGGGTCTCAAGATGACGAATAACACATTTTTTCCAGTCAGTATTTGTATTAGTACCATCACAACCGATGATATCCAAGTCTTCCGCTGAAGTTCCTTGTTCATTAAGGTAAGACACAATGTCTTTAGCAGATCCAGAGCTCGGCGAGACATGGCCAATGTATGCAGAACCAGGTTCTTTGATGAGCGAGTAATGGTAATCCTTAATAGTACGACGAAATTGTTTGGAGTCAATGTTATCTATAACCAAGGTGTCATCCTTTCTTCCATCAAAATAAAGAACACGCAGTTTATCTAAATCATTTTCACTGTTGTTTTGCAAGTCACTTCTAATTTTGCTTCTTTCCCTTCTAATTTTACACCTTCAATAACCATAGACGTATCTGCTTTGGATATTATACCAAAGTCTTCCAACACACTAGGTGCTATAGCAGAACCTGCACGGTCACTGACTCCATATCGATCCTAGGTTAATGCTGTAGCTCCTAGTTTTATTCTCATCTGCCATGGAGATGGAGATTCCTTTTCCTCAGAGTCATTTGGTTTGTATTCAGGTTCAATTTCAGAACACACTTCGGTTGAACTACTTGGCTCTTCCACAAGTAAACAATCAGGATTATCTCTATTTAAAGTATAGCTTTTTCTTTCAAGTCTACGTTTCAACTTTGATGTCTCCTGCTGATCCAAAGCACTAATTTTTCCTAACCCATGCTTCCTCTGAAGATATAAGAATTTTCGCTCAATGACAGGAATCTTGTTAGGTTTCTCACACGTGCGCGATCGGAAGATACTTCCTAACATGTGTTTTTCTTATTAAATATTACTAGTTGTAACGTTTTATCACTATAGCATTAAAAATACGAGAGTATTTTGTTTTCATAAAAAGTACGAAAACATTAAATTTTTCGTGCTTTTTAAAATTTTTCAGACGCTTTGCGCGATCGGAAGATATTAACCGATTTCGAAACTTTTTTTTTTCATTTTTCAAGTCATCACTAACCACAACTTTTCCGCGGTATAGCAACTCGGAAACTAAACAAAAAGTTTTTTTCGATCCACCCTACTGAGCAAAAATCGTGACTCAAATGACCTGGTAACCTGTGGCCCGTTCTATTATTAGTACTCAGCCGATTTCACAGGAGATACTGTAGTAATAAGTAAAACTTATTACATTATTATTACATGTGAAATAATATAAAAATGTTACACAACTCGTGTTTACATCCCTTTACGTGAGCACAACACGGGACGGGCCATAGAAGTATTTTGTATAGGTTTTAATTGTTAGTTATATATGGTCCGAGTTTTCTCCCATATATCGGGTGAAAATCGATTTAACCCTTCAAATGTTAAAATCCCGAAGTGTAATTAGCTTCTATAGTAAAGGAAAACTCAAATAGGAAACATTTATTACTAATAGAGTCATATTTCTTGTTGAATCTGCATTGTGTGCTTCGTCTCCTGTAACCGTATCTGCCTCATTTTATAGTGTCATTGTGTTGGAAGTAGGTAATTTCGTTCAATTCGCTATCATCATAGGTATTCTGTCATCATTGCCGCAACTGAGGAGCTTCCATTCTCCACGGTCTTCCGCTAACCTCTTGATCTTTACATACGAATGTTCTGTTTTAATATCGTCCATCAACTGTAGCCTCCTTCTCCCACTCCGTCTCTTTCCTGCCACCATACTCTTTGGCACGTCCTTCATGATACAATTCCTTCTTATCCAATGTCCCATCCACTCTCAGTTCTTTTTAATAATATCTGAAATTGTCAATTCTCCCCACCATTTATAACACACTTATTCGTTTTCCACTTGACCCAACTAATTCTCTCCATTCATCTCCACACCCACATCTCGAACTTCCACAATTTTTTTTCAAACATTGCCTGTATGAAATATCATTCAAAAATATTTATTTGATATGATGTAACTTTTTAATAATTACTAGAAGTGTTAATTCAAGTTATTTTGTTTGCCATTCTGGCATTAATTTTTCAGACGTAATGTATATTATTTGATTCTATTAGAATATTCATGTGAACTTAAATATGCTTTAAATTTGTGTGAAAACATATTTCTATTCTATAAATATTTCTTAACTTTGTACCTATAAATTTTCATTATCGAGATACCATATACCTCATTAGTTCTATAGACTACCGTATAAAGCCTGTAAGTTGACCTTTAGATATACCTGTATGCTCAAATTAACTCTGTAAATAAATTAAAGAAGTTTTTGTGCTGTATCAATGTACGGTAAACTTGTTCTCTTGGGACATTTCTTATCGTAATTCGTACTTTCACATTGTATGTGAAGAAATTATTTTTGTTTGCAGATTCCTTTGTCGTATATGATATTTAATAAGCTCTCGGTTTTTATATTATAATGATCTATTTGACTTCTACACTTGTAGAGATTTTTTTTCTTGCTACAAAACGCAGTATCTTCTCTTTCCATATGGAAATTGTTTGTCACGATTGCAGTAAAGCATACGTAAATGGGTTAATATTTACGGAGGAGAAAAATAAAAGGTATATTTCTTGCGTGTACTATTTCATTTTCTACTCAGCAATCTCGTTCTTTTTTGAAAATGTCCCAAATGAACACAGAAAATTAAAATATTTGACGAGCTATTTTTAAAGGAAAATGATGATAAATCTAAACTTGGTGCAAACATGAAAGGGCCCTGTTTGAGATTCATCTGCCACATAGGAACAAACTCGATAGAACAAAGTAATTAACACATTCCTGTTACTATTTGCTTTGCAAACCGTAACCGTATTTGCTCCAATCTGAACATGATATGAAGTACCATTAGCATTTGTCTAAAGACAGAACTGAATCGAGCAAGTATCCATCTAAATTTTCACAGATTCGTGCCTGCAATTGTAAGAAATGCTCTTGCTCTGTTTGTAATATTACTGTGACAACGCCGGAAAGCATGAAAGTATACTTGCATTTTCCTTGGCCTTGATTAGGAAGAAATTCGCCTTTGTACCAATTTGGAAGGAAGCGCATCGCACAAATAATAATACAAGTTGAGAACGCTCCAAGAGCATTGCCACAACGAACTTAAAAAGAATTAAGTTTTCTTATTAACTTGTACAGGCTTTAGTTTCTTTAAGTAGCCTACTTAATTTTTTTCCATATGTTTTGTTTAAAGGTTCTGTTAAAAGGTTCTACCACATGCTGTTTTATGAATACATGCTCAAAATGGAGAGCTCAACATTGAAAAATTCCAAAATATCATCTCTCTATAACCTACGGTTCCCAAGATATGGTTCCTTAAATCTCCTGAGATTCCAAATTTTCTGGCTAATATCTGGGAAACGGAGGCCAGTTGGCCAGTGGCCAGCGGTTACTATTTGGTAACAAAATGTTTTATCAAATGGAGGGCTCAAAATTAAAAATATTAGCAAATAGCACACACACACACACACACACACACACACACATTAGAGAGAGCGAGAGAGAGAGAGAGAATTCAGTAGCGAACTTTTTAAGTTCGTTGAAGAGAAGAAAACGATTAACTGGAAAGGAAGTCAACACCAATGAAATGAACCCTTCTTAGGTATGCTTTTCTTTGTTGACGTTAAACTTTTTTGGGGAAGATCCTTTGAAAGAACTATTTTTTTAGATCCTCGACCAATCACCAGTATCAGAGCCGTTATGTTTATAAATAGTTTACTAAATGAAAAAGAAGAAAAAATAATGGAGATATACAGGATGTCCGAGAAGTCCTTCCCTGATTACAGAAATTGATAACTCAGGCTAGAAATAAGATAGAAATATGAAACTGGTGTTGAATTGTTTACAAACTATAAAAGTTTTGGTCACATCAGTACACTTCCACATGAGCACCCTTGGTAGCACGTAGCACATCTAGGCGATATTCAATTTCCATCCACACATTAGCCAACATCACTGGAGGGATCGATGCAACGACTGTGGTTATTCGTTGCTGCAGGGTTTCAAGATCTGGTACACGTGTTCGGTAGACCTCATCCTTGACATAACCCCATAAAAAGAAGTCTAATGGGGTTATGTCAGGAAGCGTGATCGTGTCTCATGGTACCACAGGACACACTGTGCCTTCTCCTGGTTGGTTGGCATGGCTTCTTGGGCTTCTTACTTACGTACTACAAACCTAAAAAAAATTGAGACTTGGTAAAACAGAACAAACCTAACACAGAAATATGAAACTGGGTTGAATTGTTTACAAACTATAAAAGTTTTTGTCTATCTTATTTCTAGCCTGAGTTATCAAATTCTGTAATCAGGGAAGGACTTCTCGGACACCCTGTATATTTTAAAATTAAGCCATTAAAATCCATTTCAAATATGTTCAACGTTTTATGTGTCAATTTAGACCAATAAAATAATAGCTTGTGTTTCAATTGTATCGTGTTTGTTAAACAGGAAGTCTCATACACATGTAAATGTAATTTACCAATGCATTATATTGTAAATATTACAACATAAATGTTTAGAAATAATAGTATGCTATACTATATTATATATATACGCAGAGTGTCTCAAAAGTCCTTTGACATAGGGTAACTCTGTTACTATCAAAGTTACTACAAAATGTAAGAAGGGGAACCGTCTCCAAATATAATGTTTTCAACCTAAAGTGAAGGAATTTTTTAAATCGCACGAGTCGTTTTAGTTCGCTTGCCAAATATTAGGTCAGCGTTTCCCAACCTTTTTCAACTTGCGGCACACTACAGGTGTAACTTGAATTCTCGCGACACAGTCATATAGATATTATTATTATTATTATTTGTAAATATAAAATACCATGGTAATTTTTTTCTGTGATTCTTGATATCCTTTTCACAGAGAAGAAAGCTCGATCACTTGTTTTCCTCCGTGGTAAATCATTATGCTTATTTTTCATTCTAATTTAAAAATAGAAAACAATTACAATGAAGTACAGCACTCAGGTTTTAAAAAATATGCCTTCTTTTTCGAAAACTGTATCCAAACTTTCATTAAGAAGGAAGATCATGAAAGAACAAAGAAATAAATCTCTTGTACTTTGTTAAGTCTTATATTATGTAGTAATATTTTTTAAGAGCTGGAAACACTGTTTCTACGAAATTTAGATTTCATTTGTTATTCAAGATAGAAAGTGTTGAAGAGAGATGGTGCATAAGGCACGAGGCACGAACATTTCTTCCATAATTTTAAAGTTAAGTTTGTTATTTAAGTGCAATGAACACAGTGAAGTTATTATATGTACTTTGTGGTTTATTTTAAGTGTTAGTTAAAAACCTGCGATTAGTAAGGTACAATAAAACTAAAAACAAATATTGGAAGTTTTCCATTGTTAGAAGACAGTCCATTACCAGTTAAGTAAATCGTGAACATTTAAGAACATAAGCATAAACAGTTTTTTTGGTCCTCCAGTGCCGAATGGAGGAAGTGTTGTGCCAAGAAAAAGAATAAGTGAATCATTCAAACATTCATATTGACTATGTGTGTGTAAAGACAGTGAGTGTTAAGAATCAGAAGCAAAATTGACCTAGTGGACTTATCACGTAGGCGCCTACACATTCAGCTGCGCATTGCAATCTGAAGAAAAACAAAGGCGCAATGTAGCAGTCACGTAGCTAAGTATATTTTTTTGTTTCTTTTACTTGTGTATAGGTCTGTTGTTATAAGGACTTCAGGTAGATATATCACAAGCAATGGATTCAAATACAAATTCTCTTATAAAGGCAAGAGGCCTAGCTAAAGCTTCCCTTACAAGAATGAAAACATTTGTTGAACAATTTGGAGCAGACGGTGATGTAATGCAAATTAAAGTTAGGTGTGCACGTTTACCCAATACAGTGAAACCCTTACTAACGGACACCTCTATAAAGCGGACACCTCCCATAACGGACATATTTTGTAATCCCCCAAACACTGTAATAGGAAAAAACATATTGACAAACCTCTCTAAAGCGGACACTCTCTAGTACGGACACGGACAGTCTTTCTTGTCTTTTATAGGTATTATTTACCTCCGTATTACGGACACTTTCTCTAGAAACAAGTTGGAAAGTGCAGTAAAAATACACTTTTAGTAATTCATACGTATATCACCAAGGAAGAACATGTGGGTGTGACAACATTTTGCCTCCTCAATTGTCTATTCAGCAACCCAGGAGAGGTCTCTGTTTCACAACACCCTTATATCCTTTGCTTCATTACACTCCCACCCAATCTGCTTCAGAAACAAAAGTGATTGACAGCTTCCCACTGTTAGGAATGACACATCATTCTACTGTCCCGCTGGAATCTCTAACCGAACAGAAGACAAGTTTGGTATTTTTGACCATGGGTACGCATATTGTCTTCTTCTTTTTTTTTTTTTAAGTCTGCTGGATTGCAATTAACTCATAAATTAAAACGACACCGGAAACGTAGTAAGTAGCGATAATTGTAAAGTGCAGAGAACTATAACATCTTATTCCCATGTTGTGCCTCGAATTGGATAGCGCAAGATAATGCAGGTACAGTAACATTTTGGTAATATTTATAAATACGTGATTCATGCAAAAATATTTTTTCTAATTGCATATTACCTTGTTTATTAATTTACGTAAGAAAATATTGAAACCTCTTTAAGACGGACACCTCTCTATAGCGGACAATTTTTGATTCCCCACGGTTGTCCGCTTTAGAGAGGTTTCACTGTATATTCAAAGAATATGATGAAGTGCAAAAACAGCTTGAATTAAAGGACGAAAACGATGAATACACACAGGATAGAGAGTTGTTTGAAGCTACTTACTACGATACTCTTGCAAAAATGACGTCAATTGTTGAAACAGCTGAGAAGGCTAGTAGTAGCAATAGAAGTTCGTCAGGTGATTCAACCGCAAATACAGGGTGTCTAAAATTACCAGTCATAAAGCTACCAACATTTAAAGGTCAAGTTATAGATTTCAGACATTTTCATGATACTTTCTGTAGTTTGGTTGTAAACAATCAGAGTTTAGATGATATTCATAGATTTCATTATTTGTTGTCCTCATTATCAGGTGAAGCAAGCAAATTAGTTCAGAATATACCAGTGACAGGTGAAAATTTCAAACTTGCTTGGGAAAAGATATGCAAAAGGTATAATAATCCAAAGCTAATAGCAACTGCTCATGTAAAGGCATTGTTTTCATTACCGACTGTCAGTAAAGATTCAGTGGCGGACTTAAGGACATTATTAAATCAAACTATAAGTAACGTAAATGCACTTAAGGCGTTACACTTAGATACTCCTTTGGAGGATATATTGTTATCGCAACTAGTTTTGGAAAAGCTAGATGAACAAACACGTAAAGACTTTGAAAATCAAACAAATAGGGAACAGTTTGCTAGTTTAGAAGAACTTCATGTCTTTTTAGAAAATAAATGCCAGGCCTTAGAATTGGTAAAGTCTACACAATCAAAGTCGCATGTCAGTAAATCTAATGTTGTTAAGGATGTAAAAAATGCTAGACAATCTTATGTGAGTACTAATGTTTTGTGTTCGTTTTGTCAACAAAGTCATGCGTTGCACAAATGTAATGAGTTTCAGAAATTAAGTGTATCCAAAAGATTAAATTTTGCGAAACAAAACAAACTTTGTTTTAATTGTTTGAAAGTTGTCAACCATGTAGCGAAAGATTGTTCACTGAGTGCATGCAAAATATGTAATCTCAAGCATCACACGTTATTGCATAGTGATTTTAAGAAATCACAGCCTAATCATGCTGCCAGTGTTGAGAATGATTCTTTTACGGAACCTGTAGGGGAAAAGTCAATGTCTCAAGGGCAGGAAGTTGTCAATACTAGTACTTATTGCTCTGTGAAGCCTAAAAGTAATGTGCGTGTTTTACTTTCAACTGCAGTTGTTCAAGTTAAAGATTGCAATGGTAAATTACATATGATTAGGGCTTTGCTTGATAGTTGTTCCCAATCTCATTTTGCAACAGAATCTCTCATTCAAAGGTTAAAATTAAAGAAATTTCCTATCAATGTTCCTGTACAAGGTATTAATAATGTAAGTTGCAACGTTAAATACGGAAGTAAGTTACAAGTATTCTCTGCTGTAAGTGATTTTAGTGTAGATGTTGAGTGTTTTGTATTGCCCAAAATAGCGGGAAATTTACCTGATGCTGATATTGACATTAAAGAATGGAACTTCCCACCGAATTTTAGAGTTAGCGGATCCTAATTTCAACAAGTCTGGTAAGATTGATTTGTTGTTAGGTGCTGGAATTTTCTTTAGTCTACTCAAAGCAGGACAACAGGTGCGTCCAGGAGCATTTCCAGTTCTCCAAAATACAGAGTTAGGATGGATAGTTTCAGGACAATATCAGATGCCAAAGCACAACAACTTCACGCCAGAACATCGAACATTCTTTTTGCACAACAACGATGATTTAAGCCATCAGCTGCAGAAGTTTTGGAAAATAGAAGATATTCAAGAAACTCCTATATCGAAAGAAGAAAGGGAGTGTGAAGAACATTTTGTCGCAAACACTAGAAGACATTCAACAGGACGCTTTATAGTGAGACTGCCATTCAAACAAGAAGTGATCCAGTTAGGTGATTCTTATAAGACAGCTGTTCAGCGTTTACAACAATTAGAAAAAAGATTAAATAGATGCCCCAAGTTACGCACAGATTATGTGACATTCCTTGACGAGTATGAAGCTTTGGAACATATGAAGGAAGTGGAAGGCAACTCTAATATTACTCAAGGATATTACTTGCCTCATCATCCAGTTATTAAGGAAGCTAGTACTACTACGAAGACTAGAGTAGTATTTGATGCATCCGCATGCTCAACTAGTGGTATTTCACTGAACGATGTTCTCAAAGTTGGTCCAACTGTACAAGACGATTTGCAGTCAATTATATTAAGATTTCGCACCTACCCTATAGCTTTTACTGCAGATATAGAGAAGATGTATCGACAGATTTTGATTGATGAGCGTGACTGTAAATTCCAGAAGATCTTGTGGAGAAGATCAGAAGAAGAACCCATTAAGGTATATGAATTAAAGACTGTCACATACGGAACAGCCTCAGCGCCTTTCCTTTCTACTCGCTGTCTCCAGCAATTAAGTGCAGAAGAAGCTTGTGAATATCCGAAGGCAGCACAAGTTCTCAAGCATGACTTCTATATTGACGATTGTATTTCAGGGGCTGAAAGTGTGGAGGAAGCTTTAAAGATAAAGGACGAATTAATACAAATGCTACAAAAGGGTGGTTTTTTGCTAAGAAAGTGGTGTTCCAACAGTACTGAGTTATTGGAATCCATCTCTGAAGAATTGAGAGAAACACAGCTTCCATTACGCTTAGACGATAAGGGTCAAGTCAAAACATTAGGATTACTTTGTCATCCAGCAACTGATCAACTTCAAGTGATGAATGGATTCACTCTAAATCAAAGGTCGAGTAATAATTTAACAAAACGCAAGATGTTGGGTATTATTGCTTCAATCTTTGATCCGTTGGGAATTGTTAGTCCAATAACAATTGTATGTAAGATAATTCTTCAAGATCTGTGGCAAGCAGGATTGGAGTGGGATGAAACACTTCCTAAAGAACTACAGCAAAGATGCAAGACAGTACTTGAATTTATTCCTTCATTATCAGATATCAGTGTAGACAGAATGGTTCTTCAGTCAGGTACCTTAATAGACATTTAAGTTCACGCTTTCTCAGACGCTTCAGAAAAGGCTTATGGGGCATGTGTGTATTTAAGATCCGTCAACAAGGATGGTCAAGTTACTTCGAAGCTATTATATGCTAAGTCCAAAGTGGCGCCCATAAAGATGATTTCCCTGCCTCGCTTAGAGTTATGTGCAGCAGTGTTATCAGCAAAACTTGTCAAGAAGGTAACTAAGGCATTAAAACAACGAATATCCCAGGTATATATGTGGACAGATTCTATGGTTGTCTTAGCATGGTTAAGAGCAAGTCCAAATAGATGGAAAACATTTGTTGGCAATCGAGTTGCTGAGGTACAAGAAGTGGGAGGAGAATGGAGACACGTCGCTTCAAGTGAAAATCCTGCAGATATTATATCAAGAGGAACAAGTCCTGACAAGTTAATACATAATAGTTTGTGGTGGAACGGTCCTCAATGGTTACAGTGTTCTTCACTTGATTGGCCTAAGACGGAGCCTGCCCCACTCAGAGAGATTCCTGAACAGAAGAAATTAAAATCAAGTTACTTAGTGACAACTCAAGATAATAGTGTAATCGAAAGATTCTCTACTTTGAACAAACTTCAGAGAGTCTTGGCTTATTGCATGCGGTTTTCCAAGAATGCTAAAGTAGAAGCATCAAGAAGAAATGTAAACGCTCTTGCTTTGGAAGAAATTGAAGAAGTTTTAATCAGACTAATACGAGAAGTTCAAAATTCAGTTTATGCTAAGGAAATGGCTGATCTTAAAGAAAGTGGAAGAGTTAGCAATAAGAGCAAACTCTTGTCTCTCAATCCTTTCATATGTGATCAACAATTACTAAGAGTTGGTGGAGGATTAAAGATGTCTGAACTTGAATTTGATGCTAAACATCAAATTATTCTACCACCAGATCATCACCTAACAAGACTAATTATAGAACATGAACACAGGCGATTGCTACATTGTGGATGTCAGTTAATGCTAGCATCACTAAGGCAAAGGTATTGGATACCTAATGGTAAAAATGCCATCAAGAAAGTTATTAGAAGATGTATTACATGTCAAAGATTAAAGGCGTCTGGACCAGAACAATTAATGGGACAACTACCAAAACATAGAGTAGAACTAACCAGACCTTTCACAAATTCTGGAATTGACTTTGCCGGTCCTATTTACATCAAAACTGGTACCAGAAAGTCAAAAACAAAGGTGAAGTGCTACATTGCAGTGTTCGTGTGTTTAGCAACAAAGGCTATCCATCTCGAAGTTGTGAGTGATCTTACTAGTCAGGCATTTTTAGCTCCTTTGAGAAGATTCATATCTCGTCGAGGTAAATGCAAGCATATCTATAGCGACAATGGAACTACGTTCATTGGTACCAACAAGAAACTTCAAGAAGTCGCAAAGTTGTTGCATACAGCTGACCATCAAGAAAGGATTAAGAATTTTGCAACTACTTAAGGAATCCAGTGGCATTTTATTCCGCCATATTCGCCCAACTTCGGTGATCTTTGGGAGGCTGCAGTTAAGTCCTTCAAATACCACTTAAGGAGAGTCATGGGAATGCCATATCTCACGTTTGAAGAATTAACAACATTAATCACACAAATAGAAGCTTGCTTAAATTCGAGACCTCTTATAGCATTATCCAATGATCCTAATGATCCAGTAGCATTAACTCCTGGTCATTTTCTTATTGGTCAACCATTGACAGCACTACCAGAACGTGACTTACATCAGAAGAAGATTAGTTCAATTCAAAGATGGCAAAGGATCCAGCAACAATTTCAACAGTTTTGGAGAAGATGGTATATGGAATATTTGTCACAACTACAAGGAAGAAATAAGTGGAAGAGAAGCTGTGCCAACATACAGGCTGGTCAATTGGTGGTTCTCAAAGAAGATAAGCTACCTCCTCTATCGTGGAAATTGGGAGTCATCATTGAAGTGCATTCTGGACCTGACGGTTTGGTTTGAGTGGCTACTGTTAAAACTTCCAATGGTTTATATAAACGCTCAATTAGAGGACTTTGTGTTTTACCAAATAATGATGAATCGTAATGTCATTCATGTTAAAGTATATTTATTTTCTGTTTTAGTCTATTTTATTTGTTGTTATGTAAAGTTTGTTTTCTTTTGTTTTTTTTTAAAAAATGTCACTAGCCCTTTTTTGGCGGGCGGCATGTTAAGTCTTATATTATGTAGTAATATTTTTAAGAGCTGGAAACACTGTTTCTACGAAATTTAGATTTCATTTGTTATTCAAGATGGAAAGTGTTGAAAAGAGACGGTGCATAAGGCACGAGGCACGAACATTTCTTCCATAATTTTAAAGTTAAGTTTGTTATTTAAGTGCAATGAACACAGTGCAGTTATTATATGTACTTTGTGGTTTATTTGAAGTGTTAGTTGAAAACCAGCGATTAGTAAGGTACAATAAAACTAAAAACAAGTATTGGAAGTTTTCCATTGTTAGAAGACAGTCCATTACCAGTTAAGTAAATCGTGAACATTTAAGAACATAAGCATAAACATACTTTTAAAACACAAATGTAGGTCATTTCTATCCATGTTTGTTTTGTCGAAAAGATTGAATAATATTTTAAAATTTCAAGTTACGAAATAATCTGCAACAATAAACATGTACAGAATATTAACAGAGTATGAAACTTAATAGTAGATTTATGGTAGAGGTTCATAGTAATGTGAAACACAAATATACCTTATTCCTCATAAATATAATGTGAGACTCAATGTCTTGCAGTTTGATTGTAATATAATCAATAATTTTGTTTCGATTTCCTCGCGGCACACCGGTTGGAAAACGCTGTATTAGGTATACATGAAAACTCAACATTGCCATTTACCGGGAGGTGGATAAATTTTCTGAGAGTATGGTGAATGAGGGCATGTTTGAAAACGGGTGCTGGCCATCTACACATTAGAGTAAAAGACAGTAATTTCATTCACTTATGTTGTGGGTCTCGGTCCTTACGTATTTAATATGTCCGTACCCAATATATATAGTATGGCGCTAAATTCGTTGTACAGCGGTGGACACTTCTAAATGGTATAGCCATATGGAGATTTACGGCTAAGGTGTACCAATTAGAAGTGTCCACCGCTGTACAAAAGCAGAAGAGTGATTCCTGAGAGTAAAACAAACAAAAAAGTTCCAATAAACATAGGGTGAAAACCACATCGTTTACGTGTTATAGGCTGCCGAAGAGATGAAAAAATGAATTCTAAAAGGTCCATAGCTTCAAAATTATGGGATCTACTGTAGTCGGATCAAGACTTCACTTAGGAACTAGTATGTGCTCTATCCAAAAATACATGTTTTAGAATCCTAAGGTACTCACGCAACAATTTTTATAGAGGTAGTTGGAGAGCACTTTATATCATAGGCCCGTAGTCAAACTCCCTCTATAAAAATTGTTGTGGAAGCACCTCAGGACTCTGAAACACACATTTTTGGATATGGCACATACTACTCCCTAAGTGAAGTCTTGACCCGACCAAGGTAGGTCTTATAGTTTTGGAGCTATGAACCTTTAAAATTCAATTTTTTTATGATTTCGGCAGCCTATAACACGTAAACGATGGGTTTTTCGCCCTATGTTTATAGGAACTTTTTTTGTTTGTTTTACTCTCAGGAATCACTCCTCTTCTTTTGTACAACGAATTTAGCGCCATTCTGTATATATTGTATTGGCGAAAATATGAAATTACAATTACGTAGTGTTTTGGCCTGAAACATTTTTTATACTCCCCACTAATTAGAACAAGTCTTGTTTGCATTATATTGTATGTAAGTGTAGTCTGGCCCTTTAGTTGTAATTTAGTTAGTTGTAGTTTAATTTAGTTGTGATTTAATTGTTTTCCTGTTTTCTTCCATTTTTTAGTTGCGATTTTATCCATTTACGTTCCGTCCGTGAATCAAATCCTGTAATCTTCACAAGGTACGACAAGCATTATCACTAGTCTCTCGGAAGAATATTACAGAAATGAGGATTGCTGACCTGAAAAAGATTTTAGAATTCTCCGACTGAGAGTCCCCCACCGGGAATCAAACCCGCGATCTCTCGCACCAAAGGTGAGAGCGTTAGAGACCACGCTACAGGGGCCACCACAGACTAAAGCGTTTGATTTTTATTATAAGAATAACGTAGTAAACTATAATAATCTCTTAGTTGTAGTAAGGATTATGATTCCTTAAACTTAATTAAAAGATGTTTTTACCGAAATCGGAGAAGTTATCTACTGTTAGCATTACATTTATCATAGCTTACGCGTACTATTAAGGAAACGAAATAACGAAATGAAGTTGTTGCCTAGTTCCATTAGATGATGAGTGATTCGTCACTATCTCGGCCTTAGTAATAAGCGAGTGAAAGTTTCAGAGGAAACGAGGTAATTACGTTCACTTTAAGACAGTCGGATGTCAGCTCTTGCGTGATTAATCATCCGAAGGTGACTTACAGAGCATGGAGAATGGAACTAGGCTGAACCAAGAAACAAGTTCTCAGAATGAGCCGTCCTCTTGAATTAACTGCATTCTGTTAAGTCCACTACGTCAATTAATGAGTATTGAGGACTTGGATAAGATTGACGTGGACACCATGTGACAAGAACTTCACTCACTCTTTGTCTATGAGAACAGGCTGTAATGTTTTGCAAACTCGGTGGTTGAAACTGCTTCCATCACCTCATCCTCCCCTACAATTTCCCTTAATTACAGGCAAACTTAGAAGGTCAACAGAAAGATTCATCTACGCAATCGCGCGTAATTAAGAGAAACGTTTTGATGTCACGGCTGCATGGAAAACCATCTGTTTTTGAAAGAAACCCTTCAAAGAAATTGAAGACCAAGAAAAAACCATGATTTAATCAATTTTCTCTGTTCAAGAAGAACAAACTCATCTCTCACTATTGTAAAAAGAGGTAAAGAGACTGTTCAAGTCAAATTACTGAATAAAACTGACCGTTAGCAACGCAGAAAGAATGAAGGCAATATAATTGCAGTTTTACTAGGCTTCGCTTTCCAATTACTGAAAAAAGGAAAAAAGTAAAAATGAAGACCAAATTAGGAAAAATTAAATTTGATTACTCCCTGATAGAATTTGTTTAATATGGGAAGCCCTACGTAGTGGCGTAGAATAAAACGCGAAATTATCGTTCTGTAGATTTTAGAAAGAAGTCTATATATTTATTTAGATAGTTAAAATATTTGCCGATCAAGAGAATCAAATATTGGGGGGAAAAACAACATTATATACTAAGAAAAAATATTGTACGGATTACAGTTCAACAAGAGTAAGAGATAAGATTTCCCTTTAAAAACTTCTTTTCCCATCCTTGGTGTACATCTTTACGTACACGTTCAAAGATGGAGTGGGTCAATGGGTCGGGTCAAGTAACTCATGATTTATGAGTGAGTTAGTGGTCATGGGTCAACAGAACGTGACCCCACTGCGTCCCACCAGCCACCGTGACTCACTCTGATCCACAGATCCACTCTATTCAGTGCATTGCAGGCAGCATCTTCTGAACACTAGTACATTTGTCTACGATTTAGTTTCAAGGCATCTATTTTTTCTTCTTTTTCTGTGTGTTTCTATTTACTTACCTCAGATGAGTATACCTATGTTAAAAAAAAACTTACTTCAGGCACTTTTGGATATTGATATATGTAATTGTAAAAGTAAGAATACGACTTACCTTTTGAGACACAGTCGAATTATACTTTTTTTTGCTTTACCTTGGCCTACATAGGATTAAATTTCAAAGTCGTAAATCAAGGTAATTTTCCACAGAGATGTATAATTATCTCCTTATTGATTTACAGATGTATGATAACTAAATTGAAGTTCATCGTAATATGGCCCATGACTTCAGTATTTTATATCGTGAAGATCAGATCCACCGGCATTATAACAGAGGAATACTTGAGCGATTGGCTGTAGAAATTTAAACTCCGATTAGTGATAATTTCACAGCCATGTTTTATTACAAGTGTAAACTCTTTATAGAGTTGAGAAAAGGGCTTGGATCATGGGTCAGCGTTGATGACGATATGTTTAGGTGGGTGGTAGGTCAGAGTGGGTCATAGTGTGTGGTGGATTACAGGGATCATGGTGGGTCACGGTGGATCGACAGTAAAGTTTGCACTGACCCACACCGTCTTTGCACACTTTCCAATAATGAACAAGAGCTTAAGAATGTAGCTTAATAATTCGGGAACCGGGAAATATTTAATATGGGTACTAGACAAGCTAAGATTTGCCTCCATACCTTCATTACTCAAAATCGAATGAATACTGTGGATTGCATACGATAAAAAAAAAAAATGTACACTACTCGGAAGTTCTGGGTGCCTGGTGTGGTTATCCCTTTCGACATTGACGTCCTTCATTCGCTGGTGCCATTACCGGGAACAATTATGAAAGTAATTTTTTGTGCGTTACGTAGGGAGTCTGTTGACTTCTACTCGAATTCTTTAATGAGGCCAAACGTATTTTCTCCAGACCGGTCTTTCTTCTCGGGAACAGGAAAATAAATCAGATGATGCCCAATCCGACGAGTAGAGAGGATGCTTCGTGACAGTAATGCTTTTACACGACCCAAAAACCGTCTGGCGTCGGTGCGTTATCCTGATGCAGAATCTGTTCATTTTTCTAGACTGGCGCTATCTTTCTCAACTTTTTTTTTTTTTTTTTTTTTTTTTGCAAAGGCTGATCAAAATATCAATTAAGAAGTTATTATTGACTCCCACCAATAGGAACCCAGTCAAAAATTATAATATCATTTTCGCTGGTCTAGCTTGGACGCCCTTTGGTCCACAAGACCCTTAGTTCGATTCCTGGTAGAAGAAGCTTGAAATTTGAACGCATTCGATAATTCGAATTCGATCTTTAACTGCAATTCAAGCCCCATATTTTCGGTGCTGGAAAGGGACGCCAACAATTTGCAGCTTCTTGTATGTCAAAGAACAAAAGTAGCATTCTTTAAATTTTGAGAGGGATGTTGGTGCTCTCTTTCAGTGTTGGTAATCGACGTACTTGCACTGCGTGAATTGCCGCCTAGTCTTGGATTCAACTGGTCGCCTAACTTTAAAAACAATGTTTTGTCGAAGGTGGTTCAATTTCTATGTGTTGTAATAACTCCACACACAATTCTTAACTGTACTCTATTGATTCGTAACAGATTTATGTATTTTTGGCATAATCTTGGCACAAATTATGTTCATGTTACATTATTCAGTAATAATGCGCCGAACATATTCCCTGTTTGGTAGTTCACCCACTCTTGCAGACTCCATCATCGGTCACTTTTGAGCACTTTGAGTACTCTCATGTTCATATTTGTATCAGCAACTGAAGATCGCTGTTTGACTACGCAATTATCTTCTTCAACGCTTCCCCCTCCCACGGAGAAACATTTTCGTTACTGATAGACTTGTACTCGGAACATACAAGTACCGCCGTATGCCCTATCAATATTTGGAGTACTTCATTTGGCGACTTTCTTGAATTTCACAAGAAACTTAAAGTTATCCTTTGTTCTACTTTCGAACTAGCTATATGTTTTCCGGCACATGACGATTACACATGTTAATGGAATTTCTACAGTAGCGCGAGTTTAAAGTTTATGCAGACGAAGAGGTGGACTTAAAAAAAAAAAACCCTAAAGGTTGAAAAGAACACCAGTCAAGTGAAATTGAACTAAATCGTTGAACATAGTTATTTATTTACCTATTTTGAGATAAATTCAACTGACAATCGCGGCTAAGTGGTTTGCTTACGCGCCTTTATCGTGGGAGATCTGGGTTAGATTCCGAGAGGAGCTCACGTAGTTGGGATCCGACGTTAAGTTGTAAGTCTATGTCTCATGTAACCTCGCTGGTAAAAGGCGCGCTGAACTTAAATCAGATTAAATTAAATCAACCATTTGTCAAAAGTCATTGGCACTTTCTAAATCAGAAAAGAAAAAGACCCAATGCCGCTGAAAAATATTTTCTTTCTTCTTCCACAAACTTTACCTTTGGACTGATTTACACGGATGTCAGAAAACATTGAACTTTGTACAACTATGAAGCTCAATTATAACTTATTACCAAAACCTCAATCATACAGTGTTCCTCTTAATCTTCAATATCTGAAGATTATATTGTCCCTTAACAAATTTGTGTCAGCACTTTGCTTCTGTCTTACTATGCTTGAAAAGGAGTAACGTAACATTGTTATAGATTGAAGTAGGTAGAATTTTGAACGTTTGTGTTCTATGTCTTGAAATGAAATTTAAAATTTCAGTTTAACACCCCAGGGTTATGCCCTTTGGCTTAAAGGATATAATTAAAGCAATTGAATGATTATGGAAGAATTTATGGTATGTGAAAGTGGGAGGAAACGGAAGTATCCCGAGAAAACCCACGGATACAATGTTGTCCACCACAAACGTACCTGTCCGAGGATCGAACCACGAACCCAACGCATCATAGGTAAGCACTTTACTACTGAGCCACCGTGCACCCGTTTTGTGTTACGTGTCTTTATACATATAATACAGAAATTATGAACGACGGCATGTACTACGTATTCACCTGGACTCTGCACCACGAACTGGGTTGCAACTTCTTGTAATTGACAAGTACACAGATAATTATGCAAGCTCAATCTTCAAAGTGTAAGCTGTTTCCTATCGTACTAATTCTCCTCAAAAAGAGCTATATTTCAGGACATTGCCACTAGTCCCGGATTGAATTTTGATAAAGGACAAAATAGTACAGTTTTCATAGCAATGCTAAAATTTCTCGACTAGAGAGAGTGAGGGAAGAAGAAAAAGCATTAAAGGAACCAAGGATCTTATAAAATAGAGGATCTGCCCATATGTATCTTCATCCTATTAAATAATGAAGCCAAAAAGACAACCGAGCATCGGCACCTCTGATTGGTTACTCTCGTTTCCGCCATCGTCTGATTGGTTACTTTCGTTTCCGCCATGTTTGTTAGCTCAAAACATTGCGATCTTTTTGAGCGGAGTGGGCAGAGTATTGGTAGCAAAACTGTGACGTATGACTTCAAGATTTTGTTGTCAGGGCAGCCTCTATTTTATAAGATCCTTGAAAGGAACGAACAGATTTCATGCCTTTCGCTTCTTCTTCTTCTTCTTTTTCTTCTTCGTTTTATTATTATTATTATTATTATTATTATTATTATTATTGAATAATGTAGTGTATTATAACTTATATGTTGTAAAATAGTCCCTGCTATAACAAGGATATGAATAAATGATGAAACTGGAATAGTATTCAAAGTTGGTTTATTTAGAGCCCAGTTGAGTGAATGCAAAAGAACAAAATATATACATACCATATAGTAAATTTTTTAATGACCTTTAACGATGAATATGAAAAAGAAAAAAACTACAAACATTAACTAGTGAACTGCAAAATTAAAGCTTTTCACGTGCTTCAACACAAATTGAGTTTGTATTTTAATGTGATATTTTAAACTCGATTTCTCCCATCAAAAACAAACTGTAATGAGCAAATATTTAAATAAATTACATTTTATCTTCTCACGTGGTTCAACAGCAGAGCTAGTTGTGGTGTAACAAGATCAATTTTCATTCATTTTAATGCCAATCATCTATGAAATTGACAATTTTTTTTTATCGTAAAAGTAAACCATTTCGTTTAGTTTCGAGTAATTTCACAGAAGGTGCAGTGAAGTTCCATATACATGCATACAAGGTCCCATATTTGAATTAGTTTTTAGTAATAAATAATAAGTTTTTAAATAAAATTCTCTTTTCATGGAATTCCTTTAAGGCAAACATATAACAAGCGATTTATAACTCAATTTTGGTAAAATATCAAAAATAGATTTGACGACTTTTGATGCCAGGCGCCTCAATTTCTAACTATACATTAACGTGTAAAAAATTATAATTTTACTCACATTCTTATTTCATATTGAACCCTTGAAATAAGGTAGCCCTATATTACTCGAATAAATCAATATATCTATATTAATCGAATTTTTCATTGGTGTAACTGTTTGCGTACAAAGAAGGAAGTTTGGTAAATTTGTCTTTAGAATGAATGGTTCTTTTATGTAGAGTTGTTACAGAGGTCACACACATGTCAATTAGTCCCAGAAGCGACAGTCCTATTAGCGACAGGAACTGTTATCTGTCCTATGAGCGACCGATTCATTTACATTGAGATTATGGAAGATGATATGATTCCTTCTCCTAAAATATGTTTGCCTCTGGCGTTATTAGCGCCGGAACAACCTTAGTATGAAATATGTACGTGCCAGTGATACTGTTCGTCAAATATATTTTTCCTCTACTGTGAGTGCAAATAAAACTTATTTTGAGTTAGATTTGACATAAGACATATCAAATAACTTAACGAGATAACAGGGATATTTCCATGAAAAGCATATTCCTATATAATTATTGAAAATCCAGTTCTAATACCCCCTTTCTTCAAAAGTTTTGTTTTCTGTACTTAATTTGATTCAAATCAAACTACTCACTAAGCACAGTAATATATTTTATTTTGAAAAATTAAACGTGTAACAGTTTCGCCAACTATCTACTTTTTAGACTTCCTAAGACTTTATGAATCAAGTTTAAAAAAAATGTCAATGATAGAAGACAGCTTTTGAGATCCCTTACATCTAATTGGCTATTCTCAACCAATCCCACCAATTACAATGCAGTTCACTCTAAACAATCCAAAAGGTAAACAAAGTCTTTAAACTACCTTTCCCCCTATTGTAAGCTATTAAAACGTAAACTATTTGCTTCATTTGCCTTCCTCCCTTGTTTTGACTTATACATAAAAGCTTGTCGTGTAGCAATCTGCAATAATCCCTTATAACTAGACGAACTGTTAAGTCCTGCGAGAGATTTGTAACTT
Organism: Thermobia domestica; assembly: GCF_964235325.1. Taxonomy (NCBI): domain Eukaryota; kingdom Metazoa; phylum Arthropoda; class Insecta; order Zygentoma; family Lepismatidae; genus Thermobia; species Thermobia domestica. Next base: position 262,725,528 of record NC_137462.1, on the reverse strand, counting down.
GTGTAATAATTTCTTCGAATACACCGTTTTCTTTTTTGATTTCTTTGATATAATCAAATGGTGAACACCTTTTGTCCATGGGAGCCCGAAGGGAAGGCAGGGATCGTCTCCCCTGGCTCAGAAAAATGTATACGTAATACAGCAAACCACGTATATTAAATATCAGATATACCAGACGTGATGCAGCAACCATGGAGATGCACCTCCCTAGAAAAGTTTCTTCGGGCGCCCCTACCTCTTTCTGATTTCTTTCTTATGCCATTAACATATTCAATCTAAACTTATGCTCCGTATCATTTTAACATGAAAATTTTATTTGTATTAGAATCATAGACAAAGGCGGAGCTACTCTAAATATTTAGTTAGTTTTTCCCTTGATAGTCAATGTATTCATGGAAATCAATTCAAAAATATAATATTAGGAAAAACGTATAAAAGATTGTTAATGTAATGAGAGCATTCTCACGTATTAAATTCAGGTAGAGCGAAATTTTTCATAGTACATCTTGTTAGGTTCTAAATCACATTAGCATGAAACAAGTTAAAGAAGGGAGAACCTCATCTTCTTACATTATCTTAGTATGAACGAATCGGTGACTCATAGGGCAGTTAACAGATCGAATCGGTCGCTCATAGGACAGTTAACAGTTCCTGTCGCTAATAGGACTGTCGCAAGTGGGAAGACACCCACATATGTGAATGCGTATAATGAGTGTGTGTGTGTCGCTTGTTTTGACATAGTGGCATTAACTAGAATAAATATTGTAATCCTATATGATTCGGGGCTTTGACCGTGCACAATATATATACCTAGGTGCACGGTATCCATTATATATAGCTCGTACATTATAGTTTTCTTTGGAAAAGTAGGAAACACTACAGAAATTATATAATAGTTTCTTCAGCTCGAAACTATAGTGTTTTCTAACTCGGCGTAACTATGTAATTATTTCGTAAGTTTGCAATGGATTGCATCTGTTCGCCTCAATACCAGGACAAAATATCTGATACAGTTTTTTGTTTTATTGATCTCTTTACAAAAAGGAAAATTTAGGACCTTAATTCTTTGCCTTTTACCCGTTAGGAAGGGGTACACTGTTTTGCAGATTCACCTCTCTCTTTTGCCGTTATCAGTAAATGAAGAATTTTCAATACTACAGCGAAGAACACCGAAAACATTAGAAATTGAGCGAAAAGTATCTTCAAACTGTTATTAAACTGGCTAATAACTGTGTTTGTGGACCTTTGCTTGCAGGCCAGAAATTTCTTATTCCGCCTTCCTTCGCGCCTTCCTCTTCGAAATTTCTGGTCTATCAGGAAAGACCATTGATAATTTTAACGTTTCCTACTGCAATATATTTCACATCTCTATATGAATGAAATAAAAATCCATTCATTATGAAATAATAAATTCGAAACTCCAATGGAATCGTATTCATTTTGATTATTTGATTAACATTGTGACACACTTATATTCTATAAGAAAAAGTAATAATAGTAGAGTCAATTACAAAAGCAAATAAAATATTCGATTTAAAATCCGTGTATGATAATCTTATTACATTTGTCGATGACTACACAACGTAAGTTTCTAACTATAGAAATATTAAAAATAACTCTTTACTTACCTAATATGCTTCAAAGTGATACGATAATTGAGGTTTCAGACTTTCAATCCTAAGTATCACTATGACATTACTATGAATTGCAATGTTTATTAGATAATAATGAGAATCCTTTAACAATGGGGAAGTTACAGAATTGTTATTATAATTAAAACCCGGATTTCTATGTAATCACGTATTTTCCCCCTTTATATGTACACTAATGTCCAAAATGATTGGCGCATATCTATAACTGTCTTCTTGTAACAATACAAATTGATAATGATTTTGCAGGGTACTTTCAATACTGATACTATGTGTATAATTGGGAAATATTTTGCGGCCAATTTCATAGCAAAATAATTATAAATGCGAAAATTAGAATGAGTAAAACAAAATGTTTCTAAACGGACAAGAAAGATTTAATTTTGTTTTATTCTTCTTATTTACTGCTCTTTTGACATGAAATTCGTCACATACATGTCTTTGCCGATTATACACATACTAACATTATAAGAAATACCGGGCGAATTCGTTATCAAATTATGTTCCTCCAACGACATATTTATAGACATGCGACAATAATTTTGGACATGAGTGTACATGAGTGGAATTAAAACGTGTTGACGAAATACATCAAGTAGAGATGTCATAGGAAAGTTTCATAATCTATATTTTCACATATTTACTCAATGTTACATATTTTTAAGATATGAAATATTCTTTACATTAAACAGTTCTTTAAAAGGAAAATCAATTAGACTTCAGGTTTACATGTCGGTACGATAGATAAAAAGTAAAATTTAAACTGTCTCTTTTACCTAGTCATGTCTTCTTTTTTGGGGAGAAGGGGGGCTAAAAATGGCCCGGCCGGGTATTTAGGAAAATGTTCGTGTTTTGGGGGGTAAAGGTAACTGCTTGAATTTCAACATTCGTATTTTACGTAAATACACAAATACATATATATTTGCAAGTCATTTTTAAGGTAATGTTCGAACAACACATCCAGCTGTAAGCGCGAACTTAATATTTATGTATAAGTATATAGTACTTCATTTAATACTTGCTTAATCGCTTTTCTAGAAGTTTAGTTGCATAAATTCTATTTTCTTGCTATACCATTAAGAGATTTGTAGAGTAATGAGAGTACTATTTTGAAATGTTAAAAATGTCTTTTTTTTTTAATCTTTCATATGGTAGTTCTATGTACTCTATTGCGTCATTGTCTTGAGAACGATAAATGTGCCCGTCACAAATAGACACTTAGGGAGGTACTTGTAGATGTCGGCTGAAAAGAACGGACCATTATAATTGAAATTCAGATCCCAAATGGAAGGTCGTTTGTACTTAATTAACTGAGTAATGTGCTATTAAAGCAGTCATCTGAGTGGAAATCGTAATGATTGATATCACGTATTAGATGCAAATGCAGTACTGCTGTGGATTACAATGTCACTAAACCCCTATTGATGCATCCTCAATAATTTAGGTGTCGAACAAAATATAAAGCACATAATATGGAAACACACCATAGTGCAATGGTAATATCATGAACTAATTGAATCTTTTAATTAGTTAGTAGCAGGACGAGTACGGAGAAATTTTTCACACAAACAGCAGCCAATCATATCGCCACCGGAAAGCAGAAAGGTGCTAAGCGCCAAACTGCAAATTTCTCAAGAGAGCATAAAAACGGATGAAATATTAATTAATTTCGATTCTTTCCTTCTTCTATAGAATTCAGTTTTCACTGCAAACCTTTCATATTGTCTCCTGCCACCTGTCTCCTTCCTGCCAACATTAAACATGAAATGGGAAGTCAGGATATGCACTTAGTTGTAAATCAAGGAGAATGGCGCTTAGCATCTTTCTGCTTTCCGGGGGCGATATGTTACCTAAGTTGAAGAAGAAGAGGAGGAGGACATGCTAAGTTAAGAGGCCTCATCCCGGCAAAAATCAAAATACCGCTAATTTTACAGTAATTATGTGATATCTTCAAATAGATAAAAGATAATCGAAATGTGGTAGACAATATTATTTTACATGAGATACCGTTATCACAACTCACTTATCTGCTTTCGATTTTGAGCCATTTTGAAAATCGGCATTTATTTTCGCGTTTCTAAACAGCTGTAAACGGAAAGCCACTAGGTGACTTGTGATAACGGCACCTCACACAAAATAATATTGTCTAGGGCGCTCTTGTTCCATATTTCGATTATCTTATATCTATTTGAAGATAACACATAATTACTGTAAAATTGGCGGGATTTTAATTTCGCCGGGATGAGGCCTCTTAAGCCTTTGGCAATAATGACTATCATGTAAATATGTGAAAAATGAACAGATAAACAAATGTCTTAGGAATAAACAGGACTGGGATCCGAACTAAGTTTTCGCCGTACTGATTACAACGGTTATTATGAAATGGGTATGCACGGGGGCTCAGTGGTAGAGCGTTTACGTCTGCTGCGTGTGGTCCCTGGTTTGATATCAGGCGAAGTAACTTTGCGGTGGACAACACCGTGCTCGTGTGTTTTCTCGGGTTACTCCTGTTTCCTCCCACTTTCTCATTCTACCAATTTTTCCATCAGCGTTCACTTGCTTTAATCATCTGTCTCTTTTAGTCTAAAAGGCATAATCATAGGACGTTAAACTCAGTTTTAATTTCATTTCACGAACTGGGTGTGCATTATTTTGTCTACGTTGAGTCTTTAATGGAAAAGAAGTTTCAGCAAATCCAAATATTACAGTAAGGAAAATGAAGACATCAATCTGGTATTGAATAATCTGCATCATTTTTTTTATATTACTAATAGCTGAAATACCCAGGCATCGCACGGGAAGAATAAAGTTATGGAAAATGCTTCGAAGGTAAGTTTGAACCACCTTTTACTCCGAAGGATAAGTCTTTAAATCAATATAGAATTATAAGAACCCAGCTCCATCCAAACGCCAAATGTATTGAAGTTGTTTACTCCCTTATAAAACGAATGTTAATAAATGACAGTATAAAATCCAGTTTGAGTAGGCACTATTACATTCTATTATCTATCTATATATCTATATATATATATATATATATATATTCTAAAATTAATTTTAAACAGTTCATTGGTTTTCTTTTTTCTTTCCTGGTTTTTTAAATTTTGTAATCATATGAGCACAGAACGGAAGATTGAATCCCCGCAATGCAAGCGGAATTATCGACAATGCTGGAACGCGTTTTCTAATTAAATTTAATGAGGAGTTTATATACCGAATTTAATTTCCCTTATTGACGGATTTCTAAGATACTATTGTTTTTCGGATCCATTTTGGATCCTTCCTCTACGAGGCGCATTGTAATCGAAGTGATATTATATATACTTCGAAGTAGGTAGTGAAAATTCACTGAAAACGGTTTAACAGTGCAGATCCACGAAAACATACAAACAAATATGAAGCATACATACATACAATCACCTTTATAGGCCATATTTAATATTTGCCTAGCAAGAGGAACACAAGGAGAAATATGGAATGATGAAGTTTGATAAGGCTGGTCTTTGGCCCAAGCTTTTCTTATTTTTTGAACACATTTTTATGTTTAAATAAATGTAGAATATGCAATTTAAACTATTATTAAATAGTTCAAGTAACGGACTCATCACCATCCACGTCATACTACAGGGTGGGCGGAAAGTAACTCCCTATATTGAATTGTGAAGTTCTATTGATAATATTTGTAGGTTGCAATGTAATTTTATTTGTTTTATCGAATAAAATATGCCATTTTCCTTTGTTTTTACCAGATTCATGAAGCTTTTGTTGTTTCTTTTGAAGCCACAGAGATACAAGGATGATTAGGTAGTAAGAAAAGATCCGAAATCTACAGGGGTGGTCCTAGGTACCCCTAGGTCATTGACCCCGGGCCAAGGTCATTGACCTTTTAGAGGTGAGTCATTCGGGCCAACGTACTACTCACGTCGCTTCTACTAGTACCTCTTTAGTCGGCCATGGCTTGAATTTTACACTTCGAACTTATGCGCATACTCATAATCTACATTTTAAGAACATGCAATGCGAAAATGAAATATTATTTTAAAAAATCGTCAATCTTTCTCCCTTTAGGAGCCGACTTTTCTGAAAACAGTGAAAACCGTGTTCGGCTATTTCTAACGAGTTTAAATACACTTTTGTGTCACTACTCGGTTATATAGTTAGTAAATTTGTGTTTGGCACGGAACAGCTGGGTTCGATTCCTGGTGGAGTTCATGTGGTTCGGATCCCTTGTTACAATATTGTGATCCAAAAAAATAGGGCGAATAATTTAATTAGAAACAAAGTACGTAATAATCTTAGATGGAATTTAATTTAATCTCCCTCAAAGTACTGTCCTTGGCTACCAATGGATTATCTCAACGTTGAATCCATGACTGAAAGCATTTCTGGAAGACTTCTTTTGGAAGGGCCTTTAGCTGCTCTATCGTGGTCCTCTTAATGTCTGGAATGGTGTCAAAACGTTTTCCTTTAAGGACGGTTTTAATTTTGGGGAAGAGCCAGAAATCGCATGGTGCTATATCTGAAGAGCACAGCGAATGTGTATAGAAAGGAATTTTTTCGGCCAAAACCTGCGGATCAAAAGCAACGTGTAGCACGGCGCGTTTTTGTAGAAAAGAAGGAAACCATTTGAACATATAATCGGTTATTAAAATGCTTTTCAAGGACCAATACGAGATATTTAATACTTCTGAAAGCTCTCCAATAGTTATTCACCTGTTTGAACGAATCACTTGTGCCATTTGTCTCATGTTTTCATTTGTTTCTGACATCACAGGACTTCTCAATCGTTGCTCATTATCAACCTACTCCTAGCTGTTTTCGAACTGTTCGTGCCACTTGCAAACAGTCTTCAGTGCCACCGGTTTATCGCCGTACACTGATTTTGACATTTCATTAGTTTCTTTAGCACCTTTTTGTAGTTTAGGACGTTGGCACGCGACAGACACTTAACATGTCTTCTGGAAGCAAACTAACATATCAGAACTCGTTCAAACTCGGACCGTAACAAAGGTTTAGGCTACCTGACTTCCCTAACAGCAAGATGTGCTAGCATGTATCATTTAGGTGTCCCAGCTACTTTTTAGGTACCCAACACTTGGCACATATGATATTCATGTACTAACTATGTACTTCAGCTAAATACAATTTTAGGTACTTGTTACACATAATTGATATTTGCAACTATGTACCACAAATATAGCATTTATATACCGGGCTCAGTTTCGCACTCTAACAGTAATTTGTTTTTATGTCGTCACTCGGGACATATATATGTCATGTTCTAGGTACATCCTTTAGGTACATACTGTTTCACATACCCTAACAGCGCAAGATGTGCTAGGCATGCACCATTTAGGTATTCTAAATTCATCTCCCACATTTGCTGCATTTGTTGCTTCTTTTTCTAAGCAATTGTATACTAGAAGCAACAAACGCATCAACTTTATTAAATGACAGCTGTGGCCGATCATTTGAAAGTGAATATGGAAGAACCATAAAATAAAGTAAATAGTCACTTGTCATTTTGTTATAAAATTACATGGCTAGCAGATTTTATATGGTTCCAAACGGTTATCGTAGAATATACGCGATTAAAGGAGCACTCTGATCAGCCAAATTCAAAAGACCTAAAAATAATATCCCTCTACAAGCGACGTTCTCTTCATCGCCTCTGTGGCCAAGTCGGTAGAGCACACGGCCAGTAATTCAAAGGTCGGCGGTTCAGCGCCCACCTTGGAGTACATTTTTTACTTGTTTAAAGTGCTTTTTAGACTTATCTTAATGAAAACGCATATTTTCATATACGCGTTTTAACATATTTTTGGGGAGTGATTTTCTGATTCAGTGACACTTACGGCACGGAGAACATATCCAGAACATGTTAGGCATGTTCCCCAGGTACATGTCATGCATATGCCTAGGGGCGGACATAGACTGTGACTATCACTTGGCATCCATGTGATTTCTTTCTCAGAGGTACATAAGGCATATGCTGGACACATTCACATGTACCTGAGAGAACATGATAGGCATTTGCCTCCTATGTAATTGTGCTGTTAGGGTTAGTAGTTGAAATGGCTACAGCATCGATAGATGGCACTGTGCAACTACATTCATCGTCCTTTTTTATCATACTTTGTAGATAGGTGTTTCATACAGCCTTAGCGCTGAGGGGACGATAAAGTCTAATCCAGCCAACCACCCAAATCACCTTCTTAACTTCAGAAATTCGCGAGATTTGAATCTCTTGGCAAGAATTATTTTTCCCTTCCGAGAATATCCAAAACATCTTTTCGTATCCTTTACTTACATGATAAATAGGACTATTGTGTCCAAATTTGACGTATCTGGCCTGGACGATCATAAGTGAGTCACTTTACTCTTTTATATAACGGATAATAACTCTCGAAATTATTAAAAAAAAATAAATCAATATCCCCGTCAAATGACGTCAATCTAGGAACAAGGATTTGGGAGGGAGACAATAATAATAAGAGCATTAAGCCTTGAATGCGTTACAAGCGTCGAAGATCGCTATTTAGCTCAGTCACATAACACAAATTGGTATCTTTTGATAGAGCTTAATGCATGCTGTGGATACGCTGTTAATAAGCTCCTGTGTCAACAAATCCCCGGTTTCAGTAGCAGAAAGTGGGAGGAAGGTATTGTTGTTTTCATAATTGAAGAATTCACCTGCTGGGTTTATTAGGATGGTGTACGTGCTAGACGAGAATATGTAAAAAGGTAGAAAAAATTATAATACAAGGGTAAAAAATACATGGGAGCGTTCCATGGTGATACAATTTTCAGAGCTGGCGCACTTTGTGTCGTGAAATTGCTGCAGTGAACACTCTTCTTCTTCCTGCACTGAAGAACAGCATAGAACTGGCCAGATTATCTAGTAATAACGTAATCATGTAGATCATGGTAGACCATATCAACGTCTCTATAACTTAATAAAATCTTTATTCTTTGTCTATAGCCGAACCAAATTCATATAGAACCATCATGTTTTGAGCGGGCAGGAAGATTATTTTGTTCATAAAGTCATACCGGGTCTGCATTACCTTTAAAGAGATTGAAGTGTAATTTCCATTTTAAAATCTAACTCATTTGTCCATCAAAAAGAATATAGAGTAATTAGGGTTTTCACTTGAAAATTAGGTCTCATAAAGGGCAGACTCTGTGGCTCAATGGTAGAGCGTTCACCTCCGGTGCTTGTGGTCCCTGGTTTGATCCCAGCTCGCGTCGTGTGGACTTTGTGGTGGACAAACATTGTGTTCGTGGGTTTTCTCGGGTTCTCCCGTTTTTTTCAATTTTCTTCATTCCACTATTTCATTCATTTCTCATAATCACCGTCTCCTTTAGCCTAACCGGCATAACCGTGGCATGGTAGATCCGAGTTCGATTCCCGGCGGGAGCTCATGTAGTTCAGATTCCACATTAAGCTGTAGGTTCACGTCTCATATAGCCTCGCTGTCGAACGGGACGTTAAACTCAAAATCAATTCAACCCTTCTGGCTTCGGCTTTTCCTTAGTTTCACGAAACAGTGTTAGAACTTCAAACTATTAAGTTATGTGTCCACAATTTTATAAAATGTTATACTACTATTTTAAAAATCCAGAGGCCTTATTACACGCTTGCAGGAACATGAGTTTAGAAATAAATGCAGAGAAAACTAAATACATGAAGTTCGTCGGGATCGTAATACTGCAAATTCTGAATGCGACAAAATATCTAATAATACTTTAGACGAAGTGGATACTTTCAAATATCTAGGAGCAATATCAATAAGTCAAAATCGTATTAACGAAGAAATTAAATTTCTACTAAAAGCAAGGAATTCGTGTTATCATTCAGTTCAAAATCGTTCGTCGCCAGCGAATTCTGTCGAGGAATTTGAAGCTTAAAATATATAAAATGGTAATCATGTCCGTTTACTGTATGGTTGCAAAACATGTTCGCTTACTCTGAGAGAGAACGCGGACTGACAATATTTGAGAATAGAATTCTGAGGCGAATATTCGGATCCAAGAAGAACGGGAATGGTGGAAACTTCATAAGAAACTGTATAATTTATACAGTTCACCTAACATTGTTAGGGTCATGAATTCTAGGAGGCTAAGGTAGGCAGATCATGTAACCAGAATGGAAGAAGATAGGGACACTTTCAAAGTTTTAACTGGAAGTGAAATTCGAAAACAACCATTAGGAAGACCTAGAAGCAGATGGGAGGACAATATTAAGATGGATCTCGCAAAGATAAGAATACAATGTAGAAACTGGATCCAGCTGGCTAAGGACAGAAGTCAATAGAGAGCGTCTGTGAACACGCCATTCTACCTCCGGATTTCATAGACCATAACGTTAGGTAGTTTAGGCCTATACACATCTATACATTTCACCAACGAGGGAAGAGCGTGGTGTCACTCAGAGAAAATTGCACCAAATTTGGTGTAGGAGTAGGTAATGGGAATAGACAAGAACGTGTGGAAGCATTTGTTTCGCAGACGTTCGGAATAAGAAATAATGGGCCCTGCAGTTCTGGAGAAATACGGTCTGTCAATCAGATATTGATGGTACATAGACCTTTGCTCTCTGTTGCAGCCAATGCAGGAGAAGTTAAATAAAGTAGAATGGAAACATAAAAATGAGCTGAACAGGAAATGCGGCAATGTTCGCCCTCAGTCCCACCAGGTGAATGCCGGGATACTAAATCTAACAACTGCCCTTGCCATTAAGTACAGTGTTTGCGAAACATGCGTGAGATGTATTTGGAGTCTTGAAGGAAGTAGTTTTTACGAGGCTGTTTCTGTCCAATACACTCTGCCACTTTCTAGTGGTGAGTACAGCAAACTCAATTTTTTTAACCATTGCGTTAACATAGTTGTATTAATGAAGAGTCTTCTATGTATTCAAACAGTTATTTTTGTCATGGTCATCCACAGTTGTTTTCATTTTAAATATCACTAATCCCAAAATATATGTTTAAATTCGCCTCACAAATACACACTACTTTAACTTCGGTGGGCGCCACATCGTAATGTCAAACACACGTAAAATTGGAATCAGTTAATACTGGTGTGTTCAAACATTTAATACTTGCATATTGACAGCATCTTGTACAGCATGCGAAGAAATACAGTAACTTCATTTCGACCCCTTCCCTGGAAAACTTCTGGCAATGCCCATGATTAATTTCTCTATATATTTTCTTTATTTTCTTAATATAATTTCATTATTCTAACTAGCAATACACATTCAATGGGTAACAGCAAGGCGGCATTCCCCTGGTGGAATTGAGGGCGGAAATTGGTGCATTTTCTGTTCAGCTCATCTTTTCTGTTTTGATTCTACTTTATTTAACTTCTGCATTGACCGCAACAGCGAGCGGAAGTTCCGTCGCATGAATATCTGGTTGACAGGCCATATTTTTTCACAACTGTAGAGTCCATTACTTCAGATTCCGAACGCCTGCAAAACGAATGCTTCCACACGTTCTTTTCTATTCCCATTACCTACTCTTACACCAAATTTGATGTAATTATCTCTGAGTGATATCGTGCCCTTCCTTTGTAAGTTGAATAAAATTATATGGTTGAGTGGAAATTAATCTTGCGTGATTGATTGCAAGAATCGAGGAGCTGTTTTATTATTTTTGTTTGTAAACCTAAATATTAAAGCTGTAGTATTATCACGTCACCTATTAAGACGAAATTGATACTTACGTATACCCTCAATAACCTTCTCATTATGACGGTTGCAAGACAATAGTACAAGAATAGGATTACGAATTAGATTTCTGGACTTTTCCAACAAATAGCCATGTTAGCTTGTCACGTATTAGGGATGACGTCTCCAAGCAAGCACACTACCCGAAAAATGGGGAGCAGGGGGTAGAAAGGAATGGGAAAGGACGGAGATGGCCTTGGGATAATGCATGACATTTCTAAAATTTGTACGGTGTGAATGAATAAAACCAGCAGAAACCTCACATAGAATGGCTGGCCTAAAAAACTTTTACTCCTTTTCAACTGAGTGTCCTCACCGGAAATAAAACCTAGGTAATCCCGCACATTACAGTACAGTATAGTAAATGAAGTATAACCCAAAACTATCACAAACTCAATACTTTATTTTTCGTTTTACTACAATAATGTGCAAAGATAATATCAAGCAAAATAAAAATAAGGTACATGATGATAATTTCTCAAGCGCAATTTTCTAGAGAGAAACTAATTTTTATGGTGGTAAATGTATGTTGTCCATTGTCAATGATAACTGATAGCTCTTTCTTTGTTGTCAATGGTAACTGACAGCTCTTTGGTCATTGTCAATAATAAAAAAAATGAAATGAAATCTCTAATTTGTACGTCTCATGTTTATGCCGGTTAGGCTAAAGGAGAAGGTGATGATGAGAGATTAATAAAATGGTGGAATGAAGAAAGTGGGAGGAAACGGGAGAATCCCGAGAAAACACACGAACACGGTGTTTGTCCACCACAAAGTCCGCACGGCACGAGCTGGGACCGAACCGGGGACCCCCAAGTACAGGAGGTAAACGCTCTATCACTGCGCCACCGCGCCCTCTACTTGTCAATAATAACTAATAGCTCTTTGGCCGTTGTCAATAATAACTAATAGCCCTTTTTCGTTGTCAATAATAACTAATAGCTCTTTGGTCATTGCCAATAATAACTATAGCTTGTTTTACTGGAATAAACTATTTATTTATGTAATGCACAAGTGAAAATGTCACTAAATAATAAGTTTGATTTATTATAGTATCTCTTCTAAATATAAAACACGTGTTACTAAAAGTGGCCCCGCGTAGGGTAGTCGCTATCTCTTGCCTTTGGTGTAAGTGGTCTCGGGTTTGATTCCCGGTGGGGATACTCGGTCGAAAAAACGTAAAAAGCTTTTTCAGGCCAGCTATCCTGAGTAAGGTTCTCCTGGATCTTTTTCATTCACACCAGGCATATGCCGGGGTGGTACCTAAGCTATAGGTTCCAGGATGCTTCCTTTCTTTCATTTCCTCGGATAGTATGCTCGCCGAAGGACGTCATCCCTCATACATGACGGGCTACCATGGCCATGGATGCCGAAAGCCCAGAAATCTAATTCCTAAACCTAATCCTAGTGACGGGCTACCATGGCCATGGATGCCGAAAGCCCAGAAATCTAATTCCTAATCCCAATCCTAGTGACTGGCTAACATGGTCATAGATGCCGAAAGCCCAGAAATCTAATTCCTAATCCCAATCCTAGTGACTGGCTAACATGGCTATAGATGCCAAAAGCTCAGAAATCTAATTCCTAGTCCTAAAGTATCACTAAAAGTGACAAACCCATAAGTCAAATGGAATAAATATAACTATTGCCACGCAACTATCGATCAAAATAACCAACACTCTTAGTTACGGATATTCTGCGTGACTCAGTTTTTACAAAATTACGAAAAACTCTTATTTTCCAATAGCTTAGCCAAGGCATATTTTTGTTATTAAAGTTATGATGAGCCTTTGTGAAACTGTTTTCATAAGGGTCAGTAAGCGTCTGTTGTTCATTTTCCAGTCATGATGAAAACGTGAATTATATCTGCCCTTAGGGTTTCCTCTCATCCTTCTGGAATATTTTTTTTGATATGTTATTTACTATTATACAAACCTTTTGAGAGCATATCTATGAAACAGCGCAGCTTGGAAACACCAGAAACAAAACGTTGTGGTGTGAAACACAAACGAGTGCAAACAACTTATTGTTCAGAAACTACACATCACACTACGCTCAACGTATTCACGTAACATTGTTTTAAATATTTACCATAGCGTAATATTAGTTTTTCTATTGTATTGTTGTAGTCTACTTTGTTGTTACCAACGTATTTAATTATAATAAATATACTCCATAGTTCTGAATAATCACAATAACATTTTAAAACATTTTCCTGACCAGAACAAAATGAATTATTTAATAACTATACGATTTTTGTTACAGTTTCAAGGACCTAACGTCCTCTTCATCAGACATTGAGAAAAGACAGATGACAGCAAATCTTATATCTTCCTCAGCCGTTAGTTAGCATTTTCATAATAGCACGGCTGAGGAAGATATAAGATTTGCTGTCATCTGTCTTTTCTCAATGTCTGATGAAGAGGACGTTAGGTCCTTGAAACTGTAATAAAAATCGTATAGTTATTAAATAATTAATTTTGTTCTGGTCAGGAAAATGTTTTAAAATGGTATTTAATTATAAATGCCAGCATCTGGTTTTATCGTCAATGGAAAAGCGACTTTCGAATACAGGACACATTCTACTGTAACACTTGCATACCACACTTACGATCTTTCTGTTTAAATCAAGTTTCGAAACTTTGCACACAAATATAAAGATATTGAGCTAAGAGCCCTGAGTATTTGCGATAAATCCTTCCGACCATAAGATACGGAGTGTGATAGAGGTTTTTGTTTATTTACTTCTGCTTATTATGGAGGATTCTGTCCGAAAAGCAGTTTCCCTTTCTCTGGCGAACTCAAAAACTATTTTAATACATCGGTAATGCTTAGAATAAGTAACAATGCCACGTGTATACCATGTAAAGAAATTTGGTTGTATGACGTGATATTTTCTCAATTATTACAGAAACCGGAATCCGTGGTTTTGTAGTAGATTTGCACATATACATTTCGTACAGAGATTAGAGTGGAACGGATTCTATTCTTGATACGTTTCACTGATTGCAGAACACAGCTTCTCTATATTTATTACCGCTTTCAATCTATAGGAATTAAAGTTAAAACCGCAAGTGGTTGATTTCAGCAAATTGCAGTTTTAGTATATAGATTACATTGGAGGTAACTCAATATACACTCTTCGAATGCTTAATCCATTATAGAGAACCGCTTGTCTCTATTGAACGCTGTTTCCATTTTATTACGATCAATGAAAACTAGAAATAATTTCTATCTCACGTTTTAGGATTTAATATCGTGTTAGAAACAGACTTCAATTCCTAACTATCGACCTTGTATAATCTGGCCAAATTTGGCGGTGATTAATCGAAATTGGCGGATTTGTTGTATTCCGGACAAACTGACAGGGTAAACATATTATGAAGTTCTTGAAATATTTTGTATCCCGGACGAACTGACAGGGTAAATATATTATGAAGTTCTTGAGATTTTTTGTATCCCGGACAAACTGGCATGGTAAATATATTATCAAGTTTTTGATTTTATTTTTGTATCCTGGACGAGCTGACTGGGTAAGTATAAGAAGTTTTGACAAACCAAACTCCTTGTATCATGCTATGGTAAGTGCATAGCAAATATGTACGAAAGTATAATGAGGTATGTAATTTCTGCATCATACATCATTAGCTATCATCATTTGTCTTTTAGATGGTCCTCGTATTACTCAAGACATTGATAGCAACACTTCTGGGTAGAGTGGGTTTTTCATTTCTGAAGTTTTTGTAAGAGACTTTGTGTTCACTTGAAACCATTTTTTTTCTACACATTTTACAGTTTTGTAGAGCCATGGTACACAACTCTTTTGTTGTCGTGTAATATTTTTGTTCTTTACTACCATCAGCAGCGACAACTTTGGGAAAGGTTATATCTTCGAGGGATAGACTAAATCCACTCCTCAGATTTTATGAATCTATTTTACTGTTATGAGCATCTATGGTACTCCCAGAGATGGTCATTTTTCCTAACCCTCCCTCACCCTCAATTGACGCCCCTCACACTCACCCTCAATTGACGCCCCTCACACTCACCCTCAATTGACGCTCTCCCCTTACCCTCCCTCACACTCACCCTCCATTGACGCTCTCCCCTTACCCTCCCTCACACTCACCCTCTATTGACGCTCTCACACTCACCCTCAATTACTTTATCGCCCTCACCCTCCAACGCCCTCACCCTCAACTACTAAAATGAGGATGAGGTGAGGGTGAGGGCGGCCCTCATGAGGGCAAAGTGAGGGAGGATGACCATACGGTGTTTGTCCACCACAAAGTTTACTTGGCGCTCCTTCAAATAAAGTACAGCTACAAATAAAACATTTTCTACCCTAGAAGAAATAATCTCTTTTACATTGTTCCGTTCATTAAATGTACATATTAACAATTGCTCTACTGAAACCATCCCTGCAACTAGTGATGTGAAGTGGAAAATTTTCCGCTTAAAACTTCCCATTTCTGAAAATTTTCCATTCTAAACAAATATTCAGTATCAAGTATTAACTCCACATTAAGCCATGTTATTGATTGAATCTATGAATAGAAATATGACATTACAGCAAATTATAATCTTCCAAATTTGTAGGTCCTATAATGGGAAAATATATAAATATTATTGAGTACCTGGTAATAAACCTAGTATTTGATAACACAAGAATTATATGATAGAACAAGCGAATATCGTTCTACAGTATGAAAGTACGGTAAACTTCCAAACTATACAAATTCAATAGTAAAACTGGAAATAGTAGAAACCGAAAGTAGTTGATTCCTACCACTTACGGTTTAAATATTAGGTTGTCGAAGGAGATGGGACCTATTATTGGAATGACGAATCATTTCCCGAAACCGTTTCTCAATAGCTCTTACCGTTTTTGAGTTACGACTAATATTGTTTAAACCAAAAGTGGTTCAACATAGCTTCTGATTTAACTCGAGTTTGGTGAAAGAGATGGAACGTATTCTTGGGATGCTGAATCGATTCCCGAAAACCACTTGTCGATAGCACTTACCGTTTTAGGTCTAGGAAAATCAATATTGAAACCAGAAGTAGTAGTGAATTTATACCACTTCCGATTTTAGTGGAAATACAGGAGTACAGGTGGTTTGACCCTTTAAGACCTTAAATCGATTCCTGAAAACTCTTTATCGCTAGCTATGTTTTATATTCGTTTATGAGTTACGAATATGTTTGTTGAAACCAGATATGGTCGACCTCTACCATTTCCCGTTTAAGTAAGATTGTTGAAGGAGATGGAACCTATTCTGACAATGCAGAATTGATTCCCGAAAACCGTTTGTCGATAGCTCTTATCCTTTTAAGTTTATGAAAATAAATATTGAAACCTGAAGTAGTAGTGGATCCTACCACTTACAGTTTTAGTAGAAATGCAGGAGTTAAGGTGGTTCCTTTCATATCCACCTATTTCCGAAAACCGTTTGCCGATCGCTATTACAGTTTTTTACTCGTGGTCTTTAATTTGAAACCGGAAATTTCCGATTTCTACCACTTCCGTTTTAATAGATTGACTGCCAAGGTGATTTGAGGGTACCTGTTAAGTAGGAGGTTGTTGAAGGAGATGCAACCTATTATTGGGATGCTGGATCGAATCCCGAAAACCGCTTGTCAATAGCTCTTACTGATTTTGATGTGATATCTGTTGACAGACAGACACACAGACGGACACAGCCGTTCTATAAGACTTCCCTTTCATATGCATAGCGTAGTTTGGAAGACTAAAAGTACGCTTATAGCCAAAAGCAGGAAATATCTTTTTATTTGATAATTAAATATAAAATTATTTGTTGCGGCTTGCAGCTTTGTACTTTTCTTTAATGGGTTACTTTCGTTAAACATTGAAATTTTCGGTAACCAAAAACTTGCAGTAGACATTTTTATATATTTCCTAATTATTATTTCTATAAAGTGAAAATATATAAATATATGAGAAACATCTTGTCTTTGCTCATGAGAATGATGGAATATTGATATGACGATTTTCTGTGAACGACGATTAATTCTAGGGGAAAAAAACTACATTACATTTTCTAACATATTTTCCAGAAATGAAGAATTGCAAGAAATTAATTTTATGAACCCTTACCCTCACCCTCAATTGATGTCCTCACCCTCACCTCCCTCACACTTACCCTCAACTGACACCCTCACCCTCCTTCACACTCACCCTCCATTGACGCCCTCCCCTCACCCTCCCTCATACTCAATTTCTTTATCGCCCTCACCCTCAACTACTAAAATGAGGGTGAGGGCGGCCCTGATGAGGGCAAAATGAGGGAGGATGACCATCTCTGAGTACTCCTCCTAAGGTGAGAAAACATAGATGTTAATCTAATTTTGGTATACGTGTTCGAGTAGACATTAGTTTTCAACATTTATTTTCTACCTCAGAATAAAATATACTACATAGTAGTATGACATAAAACAACGTATTATTGAAAACTATTTATAAATGTCATCTCACTATCTGTTATCGACAAGATAAATTAATTTAATCAATCGTTTAATTTCGTCTAGTAATACAGTGTAATATTCACATATAAAGGTAATCAAAAAAGTTCTGTTGCTTTTTGAGGAGGTCTGT
Source organism: Thermobia domestica (assembly GCF_964235325.1). Lineage (NCBI taxonomy): Eukaryota > Metazoa > Arthropoda > Insecta > Zygentoma > Lepismatidae > Thermobia > Thermobia domestica. Next base: position 262,707,530 of record NC_137462.1, on the reverse strand, counting down.
GTTCAATTAGCTCTCACATTGTGAGTTGAATGTGAATAGAGATAAAGCGAAGACCAGTTGTTGGTATGGGTATATCCAGCATAATGCCTGGTTGTGGCAGTTCAATTACATCTTGAATTTACGTAAGGACAGAGTGAAAATGGGACCTCCACGGAGCGTCAAAAGGGCGTGTATGCTGTACGAGTTCAAACTGGAGTCAAACGCCCTTGCAGCGGGGCGGAAGATGGGCCAGGCCTTTGGTGAGGGTATCGTAACTACGTGGACAGTGCAGCGGTGGTTTAACAAGTTTAAGGACGGCGACGAAATTCTCGAAAACACACCGTGTGGTGGAAGACCAACACATGTATAAAATGAAGATCTTCAGGCAGCAATTCAGGCGAACAGTAGCCAGACATCTGAGGAACTGGGAATACAATTAACTGTGAGTGGAGAAACCATTCGGCAGCACTTCCATCAACTTGGGAAGCACCACAAGTTGGGTCGATGTTTCCCACATGATTTGACTGCAGGCCAGAAGGCAACGCGAGCAGACACTTGTTTCTTTGCTGTCTCATCTGAGGAAGGAGTCATTTCTAGATAGGGTTTTGACATGTGATGAGAAGTTGGTCCTATGCAAAGCTTGACGGCGCTGTCATAATTGATTAGCATCCCATGAACCGGTTCCAATACAGCCGAAACCAGCACTGCAACAGAAGGTCCTCCTGTGTGTTTGGTGCACTACTCGCGGAATCCTTCATCGGGAACCAGCTGGCCAGAACTCCAATGCAACTGTGTACTATGAGCAGTTGAACCGTGTTCAAAACAACTCAAAATTCTGGAGCCAACACTTCTAAATCGCAAAGGGGTCCTCTTGTTACAGGACACCGCTAAGCTTCACTTGGCTAGGATGACCCGGGACACCATTGTACGCCTTGGATGGGAAATACCATTACATCCGCCATATTCTCCGGATATTGTATCACCCAATTATCACCTGATCCATTCCTCGTACAATCACCTTAGAGGACACCAGTTCAAATCTTTAGTAGAGGTGCAAAATGCACTTGATACCTTGGAACCCATTGCCTTTCAGAACGTTGGCAGAAAGTCGCCAATGCTGATGGGGACTATTCTTGATCTTCCAGATATGTCTTAGGTGACATATAGATGTTCGAAGATGGTGGGTGAAAGAATGGGGACAAGAGTAGAAGAAATAATGGGAAAACTTCGGACACGATGTTTGTTAATTACAAGAATCATATATGAAGTTTTATCGAAACAGGATACCCCATACGGAAGTTTACTTTATCACTCACCAAAAGTACTCATCTTGTTTCCAGTCACTAAATGTTGTGCATCATTTACAAACGTTTCTCTAAACAAATTATTTGATTATAGTGAACCATTTACAGGTCTCTAGGGACTTACTAGTGCTAGTTACTGAAGGTTGCTGTAGCTTCTGAGTCGAGTATCGTAACTACTCTATGAAAACTTTAAACAAATGGGAAACCAAAAACGGCAGGTCAAATATGCAGTCAATTTTAACTTGATTTTAGTAGAAAAAATTCTGAGTGAAGCGTGTAAAAGCTTAATTTTATGTTTTGCTTTCAATTCGCACACTACTGTAAACAGAAGTACGTAACTGAAAGAAGTAAAGAATTACTAAATCTGTTAAAAGAAATTCTTGATGTAAGTCGAAGAATAATATACCAGCTTTACAAAGAACCAGAAGCTGTTATAGGAAGAGATCATAAGGAAGTAAGAATAAAGGAGTAAGACAAAGATGTGGATTTCCACCTCTCCTGTTCAGCGTCTATATAGAAGAGGCTATGAAAGAATTCTTTTAGAAAAACGAGAGAGGCGTAAAAGTATATAGCCAGGTTTTCAGCACAATAAGGTTTGCTGATGACATGGCATTGATAGCGGAAAACGAAAAGGAGTTGCAAGAAGAACTTTTAAACTTGAATAATGGAAAACAACATGTAAAATGAAGATAAATAAGAAGTAAACCAAAGTAATAAAGTACAAAGAGCAGCACAGGAAGGAGTAAACATATGATTAGATGGAGAGAAAATCGAAGATGTTATGAGTTCTCCTATTTAGGAAGTCTAATATGCTGGGATGGAAGATGTGAAAATGTTCCAGAATAGCGCAGGCTAAACAAGCATTGAAGAGGAAAAGAGGACTGCTAACATCAAGAAATGTGTCGTTGGACGTTTGTAAACGATTTATTAAGACCCTATTATGGAGTGTGGAGCTTTACGGATTAGAGACGTGGACATTGAGAAAAGCTGAAATGTCCAAGCTGGAAGTATTTGATATGTGGTGTTGGCGCGGAAAACTGCGCATACTATGGACCGAAAGGAAAAAAAATGAAGACGTACTAAAGGAAGCTAATGAAGGACGACAGATCGTGAAGATAATAGGAAGAAGAAGAAACAGTATGCTTGGCCATCTTATTCGGCACTCCGATTGAATCACCATGTTGATAGAGGGAAAGGCATTAGGAAAACCAGGAAGTGGAAGACCAAGGATAGAATATTTAGATGCCGTTACGAAGAAGAGACCTTATCAAAATATAAAACAGCTCTCCCAAGGGAAAGAGAAGCTATAAAATTTCCATGTTGCGCACCAACCTATGGTTGAGGTGAACAAAAAGAAGATGTAAGTCAATCTGCTCTAAAGGCATTGCTGCTACTTCGAAAGTAGTTGCTGTATAGCTGTGCTGAATAGATGAAAGGAATGTTCTGCTCCTTGTGAAGACGCCGCGTCAAGGTAAGACCTACTTGAGTAGTCACGGCAATACAAAGAGTGTTTATTCCATTCCAATAGTACTGTACATAGTATGTTGTACAATTTGAAACAGTAAGAAGGAAACAAAGAGAAATAGGAGGTAAATTCAGAAGGAATTGAATTTTCTCGTGAAAGAGAGCTTTTAGAATTACAGTTAACGGAAGAGTGCTAACTTTAAAAGCATTTTATATGACGGAGCCAACATTTGAGACGGCCGTCTGACAAGATGAGGTTCTAAGTGCAAGACAAAAGAGACATTCACACTTCCATTTAGAATACATAAACAGCGTCGTAACAGAAAAGTTCTCAAATCCTCTTTCGTTCCAGTTTCTCCAGCTACGAACCTCGCCCTCCAGCGTCCTCCAACACTCTCCAAATGGCTTCTGGAGGTAGTGGAAGCCCCACGTAATGCATCAAACAAGCTTCAATGCAAAATTCAATTTCCTACTCAAATGTGCCGCGGGTGATGACCGTTCATGGAGCTAACAATAAAGCCTGTTATATCTGCCAACTCATATAAAAAAGGAGGCCCAACAGAGTAATTTTCCTGCTACAAAGAAGATAATTACTCTGAACACTACATTAAAAGTGTCTTTTTTATTTCACCCGGCTTCCAATTGGAAATTAGAGGGGAGAGAGAGCAAAGCGCGAATGTTGGATGAAAAGTTAATGAGATACACGTTAAGTGCTATAATCTTCTGAAATTTTAGGAGCCAACTGGTAATAAAAACGTAGTAAGGCAATTTAAAATTTCATAAATATGAACGATTTTAATATAAATAACATTTTTATGCCAGTGGTTATTGGAATAACTGCATTCCTTTTGTTTCTGTTATGAAACATAAATCTGAGTCGTTTTGTTTGACAAATTCGCAATGTTATTTGCGCAGTTGTGTTTACTGATATGTATATTTACAGTACCTGCTCTACTTACACAGTAATATTTAAAGTTTGGTAATCTGGGCTTCACACACGTGTTAACTATTACGTTACCTGTACGTTTAATTGGAATAATCCGCTTTAATACTCTCCTAAAAACTTTAAACATCCAACTATAGTGTGTATAACTACAGCGGACTATCGGGTTATGAACTTACCCGTTTCGTAAAGCTGTTAGTAAACCGACGTTTTCCGTTAACTAAAAAATACAGATATATACTAAACGAAAAATACGAAAATATAATATACGAATACGTATATTTATACGATAAATATACATATATACGAAAAATATACTAATTTACGTATAAATACTGTGTTCGTTGTAGCCACAGAAACAGGGCACTCTGTACTTTTCCTTTACATATTTAAACATTTTCTGTGAGGAAGAATATATAATGAAAATAACATTTTTAGAGACAAATAACTTACACAGTATGGGAGCTAATAACAGGAAAATGGGGAGAAAGTAGTTTTCAAACAGAATTTTGACACAATTTTTACGGTAAACACGCAAAAACACTAATAGAAGTGTGGTGTTGTCAGTATAGGCATGTGTTCTTGTTTGTATCCCGAGACATTCTTCGTAAGCCAAGAGAAACATTTTGAAGAAAATTTGCTCGTAAATTGGACTGTTTGCATACCGTTTATCCACTGTATCAGAATTATACAGAGGTTGTTTCAGATCTATTATGACGATTTCAAACTGCACTTACCTCAAGAGAAACGATGTCGCCACCATCGAGAGTGCTCTATTTGGTGGCCCTGCATCTGGGCGATTGTCCAACAATGAAGTTTCCAATGTAAGAGACTAACATACAGTGTAGTCATGACAAGCCGCAAACACTCCTTCTGACAAGCTTTCCTAGCCTACAACGGTGCAGGGTCTCCTGCGAGATAAGGCTCGTTTCAGGAGGCCGAAGACGCAAAAGTCCATCGGTGACGCATCAAGGGGATGTACTGGAACGTTTGTAAACGGAATGGCAAGAACTCCAGTTTCTGCTGCCATTTATTGAATGAAGAAGCTGGTTGAGCGAGATGTGTGATTTGATGCCTTGTCATGATGCACCCACACAGAATTCTTGTCTCTCCCGTAGGGATAGGGAATGTCATGGCGATAAACGTTAGCCTGACAATATTCCAAATAAAACTTTGTATTTTTGGCTACACGATGTATGGTCAGATTGCCCTGGTACAAGTATCCAGCAATGATCATGAAACCCTGTGTAAAAACGTTCCTTACAATCAGAGTACCATCTTTGAAAGTCCTTTGCATTTGTCGATGGACAAAAAATTGCACGTGGCTTGTGACAGTCATCCAGATAAACATATGCCTCGTCCAGTGTTACAACGAACTTCCCTTTTCACCGGTCAGGTATCGCTCTTACAGCTTTCGACAGTTGGTGGTTCGTGGATGCGTTTTGGCAAGATCTTATGAACACGTCCCTTCCCTTGTTTACCGCTCTCAAATTGCGATGAACGATGGTGTGCACTGTCTTCACAGATGTCTGTAGCACGTTCGTGATACTGTGAGTGGATTCCTCCCTTGTGACCAGAGCCTTGACTTCCCTAATTTTAACTCGTGTACGGGTAATGGCAGGCCGAGGGATGGCCTGTTTTTGCACACAGGAATTATCCTACGCCTCGCCTTACCTTTACTTTTTAAAACCCGTGATATGCCATTTTTGAACGCACTGAATCCACGCTCCTTGCCCAGTTTGATAATGGAACTAGAATTGTAGTTCACTTCGAAATGGGCAGTTATGTATAACTCCCAATAACCACTCATTTTCGGCGGCATTTGTCCCGATATGCACTTACCACACCTGTCACACACAATCAATGATTCAAGGTGCCCACACGACTGGCAACTTGCTTCTCCTTCCGCTTAATGGTGTTGCACAAGGTGTGTAATTTCGTCACCATTGATCGGAAACAACCTCTGTAGAATGGCTCTATTTATCTGTGTAGTGACAAGTATCAGAATTGATAAGAAATAATGATTATTTCATCCGTATGATTTCAGTATCTGAAGAATAGGTTCTACTCCTTCTATAACTCTATCGGTATATTCAAACTAGAGCCGTTAAAAGCCTATCTTTTCCAGTTCCAATAGTCATCACCATAGGGAAAGCAGGGTAATAGATAGAATTTTTCTTTATGAATTTAGGATCCAACAGCTGTTATACTTATATTGAAATCGAAATCTTTGACATCTACTACAACTTTCGATTTCAATACAGATTCACATAAAAAAATGTAATGTCTACTGAAAATATCTAAAACTACAAAATTTGTACTGTGCGAGAAAAGTAATGCAATTAAGAAATACACATGTTAATAGCTTATATTATTACGTCATTCATGTTTCAGAAAATAACAGTTTTAGGCATAGATTGCGTACAAAAACTTTATCGCAATAGCAGCACAGCACAGTTTCAAAGCTGTATAACAGCCCTGCAAAATGCTGTAGCTCTTGTGATATTTCGAATATACAGTATATACACTAGAGCGGAGTGACTAGTAACAATGATGTAATTTTCTTTCGAAATTGGTCATATCTTCATGCAACCCAAGTGGATCGAATTTGCGGAAAATTGGTCAAAAATATTAATATTTTTTGATCAAAGCTAATTAATGCTAATAACTGAAATTAATGTTTAAAAGCTAATTATTAGTTGTTCAACCAACACTCAAAATATATTTGTAAATGCTTTCAACATGTATATAAATTTAATTTTGATCGCCAATCGTTTGATGAGTAATATATTAGGGTTCAAATTTGATTACTTATAAAAAGTTCAATTTCTAACGCAGAAATTTTGAAAATTCATTTATTAAACATCTAGATATATATTCATAAAAGTGCTTCATATAGCCTATCAGAGTTTGTTTCGGATTCTGTAACATTTTGATACACCCTTTTGTGTTTGTAACTATAAAAGAATAGGCTATTTTCAATATAAAACATACATAAAGAATTATATGCAAGTACAAAGGCAGGGAGTTAAAATTTTCAAATAGAAACTGGGCATCAATTTGGCTTATATTCCGATTTAGTGTCAAAGTTTTTCATTGTATTCCTAGAGTCTATTTTGGCACGGACGGATCCATCAATTCATTTTTCATCACAGACAGCACGTAAGGCCTCAATTACTAATTTGATGCATTTTTCAACCGACTGAGTGTGACACAGAGAACATACTTTTGGCTTTATCTGTATTATTTACGAACTCCTTTAGATCTTAACAAGATAATTCTCTTCTTAGAGGTGGTAAACTTCATTATGTATTCTGTCAATCAATGCCGTCATGATATTCGTCAGCTTCGAAGTTCAAAACAGGAAGTCGAAACTGTCTGACAGAAGACGGATTATATTGTTCCCTTGAAGTCAGTATCCCCTAGTAAATCAGTTTCCTGATGTATTTCCTTTCATCATTCAACATGGCATTGAGAATGCTTTGTTCATGACAGAAAAATGTCGTAAAGTGAGGCGTGTTCGAACAGGAGTCGAAAACCCGGTTGACGGCCCCGACAGTGTTGTAGTCGCTTCTCGGGTCACCGTGCGCCACTGGATCTTCCGGTAGAGATCTTTGGATCTATTCTTATTTACTGACTCTGCTCCATAATTATATGCCGCACGCTACCCATGAAGCCAGAGAGATCCAGCAGGATCCTCGGAAGAGCTAAGAGAGCCATCCCAGAAGCACATATTTTTTACTGAGCTTGTGTGTGTGTGTGTGTGTGTGTGTCTGTCTCAGGGAACAAATTGAACAGTGCCTTCTCCGTAACACACTACTAGCTATGGGCCTGCTTGATATCACAACAAAGCCCAAGAACTGAACCAAACTAAGCTCAACTGACACATGGGTCGAAATAGCCGAGAGCAATCAGCAGTGTCTGGCCGTTTTGAGCTCCGGAACTAAAACTTCAAACGTGACACTGGGGATTATATATTCAGAATCTAGCGTGTCTACACGCTCTCCCCATACCCACAATGCCCGAGGGGCCCATCGGTCACCGGAGATACGTGCCTCCACATGTAAACAATATCTGTTTCCGGACTGGTTCTCGTCATTTCTTGTGAGGTTCCTGCTGGATCTCTGTGGTTTCATGGGTAGCGTACAGCATAAATGACGTAGCAGAGCTAGATGATGAGAACAGACCCAAAGATCTTCTCCGAAAGCCTCTTCACTGGCGCACAATGACCCGAGAAGTGACTATATAACCGTCACCAGGTTATTGAAGTATTTGTTTGTGGAAACTCTGTATATTTTGGAAAGACAGTAATAATTGTTTTGATTTACACAATATTCTGCGACGCAAATAAGTTTTTCTTCGATGGGAACTGTTTTCTTCCTACGCAACAGAACAAAGAAATCTTTCATCGTTTTTTCATATATACATTTACAACACTGCTTTGTGGTGAGAACATTTCAGTGAGCAACGAGATGTCCTTCAGCGCCTTACCCAGGTAAGTCTAGGTATCCGGAACATAGTTATTGGCAGAACCACGGAGGATAGACCCTAGGAAACAGTTATATAAATAAATGGTACTCGAACAGCGACCCGATACCAGGCAATGACAACTACATCACTGTCGGGACCGTCAATTGGTTTTTCGACTCCTATTCAAATACACCTCAGTTTGCAATATTGAAACCAACGTATTCGTAACTTAGAGAGTAACGTAACGTATTCATATTGAGAATACCGGTTCTCTACATAGCAATATGGACCCTGGTCTCACCGGACAAGAAAGTAAGGAATCAACAATGCATTGGGAGGAGATGCCCTTTATGATTTGCTAATTAAATGCCATTTATTAGTGTATCAAAACATAGGATAAAGACGAATTAATTTTTAATTGCATTTCTGTTCTTACAGTGCTGTAGTCCTTCTGTTCTTACAGTGCATTATGACCTGCAAAAGTGGAAGATATATAGCAAAATTTATTCTAAAATATTGACTACAACTGTTTTTATACAGAGGTAATTGTTGATCAAATTTTGGCATCCTTTCACAATCACTGTTTACAACTTATTTTAAAGAGAAACTATACAATATTACCTTTTGGTAGGTTTACTAAACATTTATTTTCTGTTACACATTAAGCTGTTTGTGCCGGGGCCGCGATTGCTCAGTGGTAGAGCGTTCTCCTCTAGTGCATGGGGCCCTTGGTTCGATCTCAGCTCGTAACAAGTGACCATTGTGGTGGACAAACGCCGTGTGCGTAGGTTTCCTCGGAGTTCTCCCGTTTCCTCTCACTTTCTTCATTCCACCATATCATTCATTTTCATCGTTACCATCTTCTTTTGCCTACACGTCATTATCGTGGAGCGTAAAAGATTTCATTTCATTAGCTCTATGCATTCACTTAGAAACTGCTTTTGATTTCAACCGGTTACACGTCTTGTGAATTATTGTAACTCGCAATGTGGTCAAAACAGTGCATATGCTCTAAACAGAGTAAACACCTATGTTTGAACTGTTTATCACAATGCTATGACCATGTATTGATTAAATGATTAAATTTCCATTTATATCCTTTATCATCAGTGAGGTTATAATGAGGCAAGACGAAATGTGAAGTAAAATTCGAACAACTAGACTACATTTGGTGCGATATCAGAGATTGAAACCAAAACCTTAGGAAGTACGATTCCTAGCCATTAGATCAAACAGAAGATTTAACATAAAAACATATTGAACAAGCAAACTAAATATAATTTCAATTTGGTGATAATGTGCAATATTTTCAACAGGTTCAAGATAATGTGTTTCCTGTATCGTTTCCGTTCGTTTCCAAAATATAACGATTACTTCTTTGTATGGTGATAAGTTTCATGACAAAGTAAAGCTCTGCGGCAGCAAAAAACAAAAGAAATTGTTAATTATAAATTGAATGTATATACTTTAACCAGTAGTGTTACCAGAAATATCCCTGAAGAGAAGTCTTTAGACAGTAGTCCCTTGTTAGAGATGATATTGACGCACATGCATAACAGAATTCCCATTCCAGCTTACATACGCACGTACGCATGGGAAATCCAGTACACACATTCATTATTTGTTATAACGACCCCTTGATACTAGAATACTTGTAAATCTTAACTAACATTTTCCCCACGGTTTACATTTTATTTTTTATTCCATGTTCGCTTTTCAATTTTTTAGTTTATTATTTCCTTTTCCGCTTGTTTTTCTATCTTTTTTTTTTTTTTTTTAGCTTCAGGGTTACAGTTTATAAAGACCAGGATTGTTAATGGCATTGCAGAAGCGTACATAAGCTTCCACTAACAACTGCTGAAACAATAGGTCTTCCCCATACTTCTGTTAGGATCCACATCCCGTGTACTCTACACTGTTTCAAAGGAAGTATTCACTCAGTTAAATGATACGCTTCCGCACAAAGGATGATTCTACACATTTCAAAAAACAAACTAACGGTTCTGGGAAGATTAAAAATATTTACATCAGTAGCATGACCTATACCATGCAGTTAAATTTATGAAATATTAAGAAAACTGCAGTTTACAAGTGGGAAAAACCGTAACACTATAATATGCACAGAAAGTTACACAATACACAACAAAGTTAATTTGTAGTTTTCATGAAATTATCTACACAATTATTTAGTTACACCTCCAAATAAGTGGGTGGTCAGGACGCGAGTTTTCTGTGAATACGCTCTCAGGTTCGATCTTCGAAGAGTCACACATGTTTCAAGACAAATAGAGAAGCTTACGTTAGTCTATTTACTCGTTTGTTGTAATTTCTATTGTGTAAGATTGTGAAAATCATTCTGCACGCGAGTATTACGATAAGGACTTTACTTCTGATGCCCCGGGCCATTAAGAAATCGTTTCTTCAATATTAATGGTTAAGCATCGTGAGAGTTCAGCTTCCAGCTCACAGTGGTTCTTGCTTACAAAAGAAATGTTACTTGATATTATCTTCCAATCAGGGTTGTTCAGCAGAAGGTGTCACCATTCCTTTCTCTGACATAGGATGTTAGATTTTAGTTGCATTTTTCTGTAGTGGAAGAGAGAAATATGCAAATAACACCATGTCATGTCTATACGCGTACATAATAAATTTCTGAAACTTCCAGAAATGAAGTATAGAAGAACTAATCCGAGAAATCATCTCTAAAATTAACGTTCGCCATGATTACCCACTGTGAATACGCTCTGGTTGTTTCACTAAAAACAAAATTAAATGAAAAGATATCGACATGCAAAAAGGAATCCCGTTTGATACTATAGTCCAGAAGGTATAACGTCGTTATCTTCCCGCGATTGGATCTGCTCGTCACTGGGGTTGGGGTAAGACGATAGCCAATCATCACCAAGCGATCCACGAGTAACCAAACTGGTCACTCCCTATAAACGTCACTACAATTTTTCGCGGGAAGCCAACTACGTTATACCTTCCGTACTATAAGATTTTAAAAAAAACATTTAAACAGTTCGGCTGTTTTGGCGTGAAAACGCGATATACAATGTATATTTCATTTTTATTTGTAAATATTAGATATTATCGAGTTTCAAAGGAATTAACCACTTCCTCAATTCCTCTATGTACATTAGTTACATAGGATTACAGCCAAAGCTCCCTCGTGGCTAAGCGGTTATCGTACGCACTTTTCTGGTGAGAGAGTCTGGTTCGAAGCCTGGCGGGAGCTCAAGTGGTTTGGATTCCATGTTAAGCTAAAGGTTCACTTCTGGTATGGTCTCGTTGCTGAAATCGAAAACAGGATTAGAGCCAGTTGAATATACTGAATTATTTCAAAGTTCTTTTTGTTCAGCTACTGCTGATTCTTCAAAATTTACATATAAAACTTATGCGTCCTGCACATGCACATTTTCATTTCGCCACTAAAATCAGTGTTGCCAACAACCTTTGAAGAAAACAGGCTAGATGGCTTTCAGAAATGAGCTTTTTGACGCAAAAAATGACTAGATTTTGAACTGCTAACCTATAACCCACATTGTATATTTTAAACCACTTTTTGTGTAGAATTACAAGTCAGTTATAATAAAATTTGAAATACTCAGTTTTATTCGCTGAAGACTAACAAGCAACATACATGACTTTAAATTACAATAAAATCCATATTCATCTGATTAGTGAAAGTCAACAGCCATATTATCAGTTGAGGCGCTGGAACTGGAAGCACCATCGTTGGATTGTGGATAGGTTGTGTTTCTGTAGACTGCCATTGTCCCAATTATCAGTACTACTTCTTTCGGCAGGTGTACCAGGCCCGTAGCCAGCCCAAAAATTTAGGGGGGGCCCGACCCAAACCTATTATACTTGATCAGCATATTATAGTTCATTTGCAAGCCTACCGTGAAAGTCTATGGGGACCAGCCAAAATTTAGGGGGGCGGTCCCCTTGCCCCCCCGTGGATACGGGCCTGAGGTGTACCCCTTACAAATACTTCTTATTTCTCCGTACACCCACACGAATCATCACGGTTGCATTGAGAATATTCAAGATAATTAGATATCCTATTTGTTTCCTTTAATGAATAAAGTCAATCTCTGTGCCTTGAAGAATCGAACCGTTTAATAAATTTGTATTAGAAAACTTTCATTTTTGCAATGAAATACGAAAACAAATATAGGCCTAATTAAGTAAACGGGGTTGTTACAGGAGTGACATTAAAATTCTTTCTAAGTCGATAAGTATTGTTAAGTAGTTGTAAATCTGTGGATGGAGAGAGAGAGAGAAATAAAATGAAATCTTTGAGTTTTACGTCCTACGGTTATGCCGGTTAGGCTAAAGAAGACGTTGATGATGAGTAATGAATGAAATGGTGGAATGAAGAAAGTGGGAGGAAACAGGAGAACCCCTAGAAAACCCACGTACACGGTGTGAGAGAGGGAGAAAGAAAAAGAAGAATGAAAAACAAATGTTTGTTGCGTAATAAAACACCCTCTGTCTAGATAAAATCAATCAATATGATAATAATGAGAGTCAATTTTTTAAGAATATGTTTTATTTTTAAAGAAAAAAGTACTTTTAAAATTAATTTAACGGCTAATAAAATAGCCAAAAATGGCAAAAGAGTTTCATAAAATAAATTATATTTAAGGCTATAAGCATTTCGTAAATTTGTATGGCTAAGTGTCTCTCCAGATATGCTTGAGTTAGCCAAAAATAGCTTAAATTGGCATCACTGACTAAAATTACGCCAAACCATGGAAAAAAGACGTTGAAAGATGAAAAATAACGAATCCACAAGAATTTTATTCATAGGAAAGAAAATACAAAATGAAATTCTATCATCTGTACGTAGATAGACAAAAAAGGTTATATAAATAAACTTTATAAAATTAAAATGTAACATACAAAAAATTGAATAAATAAAAGAAGCATTTTATGAGAATATATATATTTTAAAATTCCGAATTGAAAACAAAAAGGTATCTGAATGCCAAGGGAATTCTTTTGTATGTTACACTTAATTTCTTTTTCATTGTTTCAAGAAACTGGCATTCTCTTATTCTTTTGTTTTAAATAAATAACAATTTTATATTTTTGACTTAATTTTTTTTGTTTGTGTATTTTTTCCTACATCTCTGGTGTATTTCCATTATGTTTCAACTTTGTTTATTTTGCTACTGAAATCAGGAATATAATAACATTTTGAGATCACTACATTAAATAGCTTCTTCCCTTTGTAGAAGGCCGATGCCCTTCTCCATCATCTGCATATCGAAATGCAGATGAGGGGCACATTTGCATATTTATATGTAAATATAATGATTTTTGTGGTATAATTATTTGCTTAACATTAGCATATTCAATGCATATTATTTCTATATTATTAGTAATGAAGTGTACACACCTAGCATAGTACGTAAATATAAATACAATATTGTATTATATTGTATTTATTTCATTTGTGTTTATTTCATTTATAGGCATTATATAGTGTATTAATGGGTTGCATATAATTACTGCGTCGTTGCATAATGTATAGTTTACAAGGGATGATGGAAGGAATGATATTAAAAGCAGAGATGAAGGATTAATTAAATAGGAAATGAGAAGATTCTATTGAAATCATACATGAGTTTTCAGAACGCTTGGAAGAGAGCTAGCGCTGAGAGAAGTTTTTTTTTCTTTCCCGACTTGCTGTCGCCTAGACTACTAGATGTGAGGTCTCTCTCAACTCTACATGGAAAGAAATTACCAGAATAGGAACTAAATAAGTATCTATACACAGGAAGTAGCCTACGAACTTCCTTGGTGAATCTACACTGAGTTTGATACAGTGTATTGAAACAGAGCGTTTGTATTGTTTCAAAAGCCATAAACTTTTTCGCTTCTACATGCGAAATTTTAGCTTTCTATAGGTGTGATTTCCTATGCACCGAGTTCAAGCGTCATTTCCTCCCCCCCTTCTCACCAGAGACCAGTAACCTGGCCAGCGATCCTTTTAGTTAGTTCCCGAAATGCAACACCAATTTGAAAATGTATACTCTGATTTGACTTATTTTCTGTGCTTAATATTAATATTTACGTACTCAGCTAAACACGTTCTTGGAAATACCGCACAAAATTCTGTTTTATTTTAACAGCGTGTTTCCCTTATCGAACAAGACACTTGGATCTTGTATTTGTGAAAAATAAATAATTAACAAAGATGTTTCCTTCGATCTCTCTCCAAGCAAACATGGCTGCATTAGTAGCAGACAGTTTTGAACGACAGCCGCAGAAATTGGGTGTACTGCTGCTTCTGAGAGAGATGACAGTTCATAAATTGTATATATATGTATTCTTTGTATGTTTACCTTTATTTTGATGTATAATATCATATGTTTCTAAAGTTTATTTGTATGTAACAAGTGAAGGAAAACAAAAGTGTGCGAAAAACTTTCATAGTTTCTGCTGCGAGCAAAAAGTTCAGTGTTGGCCGTTCCTCAGAGAAGGGGCAGCATGTGTCAGCCAAGAAAGGGTGAATTTGGCTACGGATGGTAGCTGAACAAGTGCATTGTGCAGGTCGGACCACACGCAAATCGCCTCAGGGCAGAGAACCTTTTGTCAAAGGTTGCTGGAGGAAGCGAGTTTCTTCGTTTCCTTGTTTTTGGCAGAAACATATACTCGTTTTCCTGAGAGAACGGGGTAGTTCAAGCTAGACTCGTGAAGCAACAACATATAGTTTTTCGGTTCAAGGAAGTCACTTGACTTCTCTGACAGAGTGTTCGATACCCAGGACGAGGTGTGAGCAAGTTGTTTTCCGGCTCCCCTGGATTTGTCCTGTGAACAACTGAATACGCGAGTGTGTAGAACTCAGTTTTTTTCTATATGAAGCTATAATCATATTACTAAAATGTGTAAGACCTACACATAGCTGCAGTTTGTCGCCAGTGGTGCTTATTATATATAGTGACAATGGAAGATAAAATTTGAAATCATCAGTTTATACTCGTTCATTCTCTGAGTGCTATGGACGCTCAATAGAGACACCATACTTTGAATCTCGTCGCACCTCCCAATTTTAATATGGGAAAACCCAGTTTTTCAAACATGGAAGAAATACATACTTTACGATATCTCAGTTAGAGATATAAACCTAGGCCGGTAACGCCTTTAAGCCGTGCCTGTCCTTGGACTTTTAGCACAAGGCTTCCAGCAATTATTTTGCTTGGCTATAGAAGCTACTAAAGTTCTTTCATTGAACGTGTGAAATCCAGCTTACCATATCTCCTACAGAACATTTTACATTTCAGTGGAATGGGAATCTAGGAGGACACTGTGTCATACAACATAGAACTTGTGAACAGCGAGTAAATAGCGGAACAGTGAACCAGTATATAAATTGTGTTTATTTTTATCTTCAATCTGTGTATTTATATCACAGATATTGAAATATGTTTTTCTGTGAAATACATCTCTCCTCTAAAAACTGTTAGAGACAAGAAACTCAAAATTATGAGGAGATAAAAGAATGTTGTAAATATCTCTATATATATTTTTTTCTTTATAAAGGTCAGACAGACCTTTCTAAATTCAGGTTCATCCTACCTTCTCCTTTTTGTTATTTTTATAATGATGAAATAGAGTGTAAAATTATCAAGTATATCTATATTTCTAAAAAGTGTGTGTGTAGTGCACTACGAAATGGTGATAATTATTAGTGTATCAAAGTGTGGATATCAACACATCCATCCTATTTTATGTTCCTGATTCCATGTTGGAAAATAAAACTGCCAGCTCTTACCAGAACAACTGTCTATTCAATTTGCTGTATGGTGAGTACCTGTGCTAATGATATGTTTGTTTCAGGAGTGTGATTCAAGGAGGCATTTTCCCCTTGATTGTGTATGTTTGACCACCTCTCTGTATGGGGCTCAGAGAGAATTCTGCCCAAGGAACCAAATAACAGCCATGAGATAGTGAGCTCAAATACAGGCTGCTACCTGTAAACTTAAAAAGTTAAATTTTTTTTTACCTTATTTGAAATATATAACTAACTCACTATTGTAGCATCTTTGAGCATGGCTGTTATGCAGATTGCCCTGAGATCTGCTGTTCCACAAAACATAAATAATATTGCTCTACCGACTTCATAAGGGAGTGGCGGCCCTTACAGGAGAGAAACTTATCTCCAAGAGGGAATAAATCTTTTCATAATTTGTATTTTCATTCTATGCAAATATTTCAGTTAATTAAAATATTCCCAGCCACTCTCCTTTATTTTTTTATTTATTTTGTGTTGGTGTTCTTAGGTAAACAGTAGTTTCGGCTCTGGCTACCTAGCACCTCACAATAACTTGGCGCCATCAGCGTAAAGGGCATGAAGTATATTTTATATACTAGCTGGTCAACATACAGTTTGTGTTAAAATTTCGGTATATGTTTGTTTCTCTTCCCGGAAAATTTCCAAGAACGTAGGTGTCTTGTGTTTGAAATTTAATTGTGTCTTGAATATTTTGACAACCAGTACTGTGTTTTAGAGAATTCAGTTTGTTTAGAACTTTGGGGGGAAGAAAACTTTGTAATCCCGGTTTGTATTTGTAAATGGTTGTAACGCGAGCACAGGCTCGAAGAGTAGGAAATATGGACACAGAGTTTGTTTTTGAAGAGTTCGCTCAGAGGGCTGGGGAGCTCTGAGAGGAGAATAGTGTTGTTGACGCGCAGAGCGCTAGCGAGCGTCCGGTCAGCGTAGTGGGAGACGCTGGCGCGGTAGATACAGTTCCACTAGTCCCCAGTAGGGAACAGGAAGTACCATTGCGGGAGGAAAGGGAGGTAACCACAGAATTAGCAGAACCAAGTGTTAGCCCAGCCATAATTGCATGTAGCTCTAAGGGAAGTAATGAAAATTTAGCCGCCATGCTAAGTGAACTTTTTCAGGGATTAGAGAAAAAATTAGTAGAAAACGCATACAGTTTAGAAAGAAAACTAGAATCAAAACTTGAAGAGAATAATCGAAGTTTAAAGGAAGACTTGAATTTGAAATTAGGAGAAAGCTCCAGGGGCCTAGAGAAATTAGATAAGAGACTTGAACAAGTTCATAATGAAACTAGGCATAATTGTGAAAGACTTGAACAGGCCATAGAGTCGGTCAATGCTCGTCTTGAGGTTCGTTTAGATTCCATGACATCAAGACTGGAGCAGACTGAGCGGGAATTGACAGAGCGACTTGAAATTACTACCGTAGAGCTGAGGGGGGAGATTGAAGGCGCTCGGGAAGATCTCAATTCTCGTGTCACGGAAACCACTAAGAGACTAGAAGAGAATTACTCAGAGCTTTCTGAGAGTGTTAGACAGGTCTCGTCTCGTGTAGAACAGACCACACTTACTCTGAATAATCAGGTCAGGCGAGTGGAAGTGAGTTTCGCTTGCCAACTAGCCAGGATCCGGGGGGAACTAGAGCAGGAAACGCCACTCGATGAGATCAGGTCGGAATGTAACGGTAGCATCCAACAGATGCAAGAGACCGTTCATGACGTGTGTGCACAACTCGAGAAGAAAATGGAGGAGTGGAAGAGCTCCATTCAGAAGGAGACGAGTGAGGTGATAGAGGGGAGACTCGCTAACATCTCTGTCTCCGGCACACAAGAAAGACCGCCATCTCCGAACGACATCTCGAGTCGCGATCTGCCTGGTTCTCAACCTGGGAACCTCGCTACTTCCCGCGAGACAGAACCTGTCCCGTCGACGTCTCGCTCATGTAATCATGAGACGAGACAGCATCTCGCAACAGCTTTTGGTCTCATACACAGGGACGTTACCTTACCTGTGTATGCTGGAAATGAATCTGAGACCGAAACCTATAACTTTCTCCAAGATCTCGACCGGTACTTTGAGGTCACTGGAGTACCGGACGAGATGAGACTCAGTTTCATACCGCGAGCCATTCGGAATACTTGTTACCAGTGGTTTCAAGTTAACCGGAACAAAATCCACACCTACGAAGATTTTGTGCAAAACTTCAAACAGTGTTACCTTAGCGAAGAGCGGCTGGCGAACCTAAGGGCTACTATTCTCACCTCCCACTTCGACAATCGTGTACACAAATCCCCCGCAGAGTATCTGCTGGATTTGTTACACAAGAATAGCATATTGGAGCCAAGAATGTCTGATGCTACTTTACTGAAGGTACTTCCGCGTCATTTCCCGAACTGGCTATTTAGGGCTATAGTCTTTTCTCGCCCAAAGACAATAGCAGAACTTTTAAATCTAGTACAGGAACTGCAGTCGTCGATGACGAATCGCGACCAGTTTTTCCAGAGTAACCAGGGGAAAGGGGTCAACATGCTCCAAGTGAGCATGGAAAACGAGGACAATAACCCCTCTGGCCACAGTGGTAAGCACGCTGCTCGTAAAAAGAATAGAATGAGAGAAACCCAGCGTCCTTACCAGAGAAAGAGACATCAAAACACGAATCAAAACAACCACCAGCGATCCCCGCCTCGCCACCAGAGCAGCGGAAGTGGGTCGTCTGGCTGGTCACGTGGGGGGAACTCCCACTCCTCTCACAACAACAACGTTCGTGGAGCCCGCGGTAGGAGGGGAGGGATGCGCCAAACGGATAGACCACAGGGAAATTCCTTCCGTCACGAGGACCAGGAAATCCAGCTGTTGGAACGTTATGACCGGGCGCCTCCTCCTACCAGCCAGAATCAAAACATTACCAGGAGTAACCAACCTTCTTCTTCTGCTCCCAGAGAATGAGGATTGTCCGCATGTGCTTGGAACAACGGTAAGATGGCTATGGAGAATACGAGTACATCTGAGTTGACAAATGAAAATTCCAAGTATGTGCGTCATTTAGAAGAGAATGTAGAAAATAGACATTTATATGAAAATTCATGTGAAACCGCAGTTAAAGAAATTTTTGAAAATGTAGAAGAAAAAGAAGAAGAAAATTGTAAACTTTGTTTAGAAATTAAGGCAAAGAAGCATTTCAGTGAAGGCATGTTAGAAAATAAGTTAATCTTGTTAAGTAGGACTGGAGAACACATCGATTTAGATAGGGCAATATTTGAAGAGGCCAATGGCATTTTTAAGAATTTATTTGATTCAAGTAATGAAGAACTACCAAGTAATAACGTCATCTCACTGCCAGAGATTAATGTACTTTTGTTTGGAAAGGAAGTTAATTCTTTATTAGATACTGGGGCTACTTGCTCCGCCATTTCTAAAGAAATTTGGGACTCTGTCTCAAATAGCCACCCCACACCCGCATTTTTGAGTGCTAAGAATATACGGGTTACGTCTGCTTTCGGAAGTAAATCAGCGACGATCATAGGCCAGACGCTGTTAGTCATTCAGATACATGGGAAGGAATTTCATACATTAGGCATCATTATTTCAGGTCTGAACAGATCTTTGATTTTAGGTTCCAACTTCTTTACAGAATCTCGTGCCGTGTTAGACTATGACACCGGCCTTTTACATCTCAAACATCCTCATGATGTAGAAGTGAAATTTAGATCAGTAGATTGCGAGACTGAGGATCTAGTAGTTCGTTGTTTAGAATTGAATGGTGAGTGCGAGAAACCATATAGTTTCATAGAGGAGTTAGATACTTTTGAGTGTAATTTTTCCCCGTCAGACGAAAGACGGAAGGCCATACGGGTTAGCGCACAGAATGAGCATAAGACCTGCAGAGAAAAGGCTGCTCGTGCCCCGAACTTGGATGATGGTAGATTCCCAAGTGCCCAAGAAATGGCAGTTCATGTATTCCCACCAGAAGAGTGGTTGAAAGTGAACACACGTGCCTCCCATTCCGATATAGAAGATTTTATCTCGAACTACTCAGATCTCTCAGCCTCACAAAGAGAGAGTTTGAAAGCTGTTCTTTTAAAGCACCAGGCGCTTTTTGATATCAAGCCAGGTTGCATAGCTAACTACGAGCACGAGGTTGGAGTAACGGACGAACGTCCCATAAAAACTAAATTGTATCCTTACCCAAAGAAATTCAGGAATTTAGTATCGAATGAAATTTCGCGTTGGGAGGCCTGGGGTGTGATTAAGAAGATGCCTACAGCTTATATAAACCCTCTGGCAGTGACGCCGAAAAGTGACGGACGCATTCGAGTTTGTATAGATGGTCGAGCTCTGGCCAAAATTTCAGGGGATCTCTCCGACAGACCTATGCCACCCCTATCTGTTCTCCAAGACATCTGCGACAACTCTTGGTTCAGTTGCGTTGATGCAACCGAGATGTTTTTACAGATTAAAGTGAAAGAAAGTGACCAGAAATATCTTGGGTTCCTACATGAAGGCATTTCGTATGTTTTTCAAAAACTCCCCTTTGGAACAAAACAAAGCCTTGCTTCTTGCGTAAGAGCATTAGATATGCTGATTGGATCAGAAGCTAGAGAGTACTGCGGCGCTTATGTAGATGATTTAATTCTAGCCGACAGGAGCTTCGATGATCACTTAGTACACCTCGACAGAGTGTTGGGTTTACTCACTGCGGGCGGCCTAACTCTCAGGCTGAAAAAGTGCAATTTTGCGAGAAAATCATTGAACATACTTGGTTTCCATCTTTCGCACTCCGGTATCGGCAAAGATCCGGCGAAAGTGAAGGCGGTGTTAGATTTTAGAACACCACGGAACGTAAAGGAACTGCGTTCCTTCATTGGCTACTGCCAGTACTATCGTTGCTTTAGTAGGAAGTACTCGGAAGTTCTCCATCCGTTGTTCCAACTTCTAAAGAAGAATGTTAGGTTCAAATGGGAGCCAGTACATCAGGCAGCGATGGACAGGATCAAGAAAATCTTCCAGGAGGAAGTAGTACTGAAAACCGTCCTGCCTGACAAGCAATTGATTCTAGAATGTGATGCGTGTGATATCGCGTGTTCTTCTCTGTTGTACCAGCGTGATGACAATGATGACATCCGTGTCATTGCTTTTACATCACGTGTGTTCAATGCCGCACAACGAAATTATTCGATAACGGAGAAGGAATTTTATGGACTCATAGATGGCGTTGTTAAGTTTAAACAGTACTTAGTTGGTACTAAATTCATAGTACGCAGTGACCACCTTGCTCTTAAGTTTATTCTCTATTGTAGACTTACAAACCAGCGCATCACCCGGTGGGCGATGTTGCTCTCCAATTTCAATTTCGAATTCCAGTTTGTCAAGTCCAATGAGAATCTGAGTGATTATCACTCTAGGTACCCTCCTCACACAGAAGAAGACCTCAGTGTTGCACGGAAGCCTATCCTCCAGGAGTCGCTGATGTCCATCCTGACGGAAATCACATGTGAGTTGAGGAAGATGATAGCCATACTACCGGAGATGCAGTCTTCAGATCTTGTCTACGGCAAGATCAAGAAAGATGTCGAAGAGAAGACGGACTCACCAAAGGTGAATGGTGCTTGTCACCGTTTTGAAGTTTTGAACGGACGCTTATGCAAGCGTGACCGGGAAGGAGTCCGAATATGCATCCCAGAAGTGTTAGTAGTTCCACTGCTCGATTATTACCATTCAGATCGAGGGCACATGTCGGCTAGCAAACTACTTCCACTTCTATCAGAATTTTTCGTATGGCCAAAGATGAGGGCAAGTGTGAGGCGTTTCTGCGCTTCCTGCGAATTATGCCAGAAAAGCAACCCCCCCCAATGTTATCGTCCGGGACCTCTGAATCCCGTCGTAGTTGAGAAGCCAGGCTATTTGGTCTGCGCTGACTGGTTAGGGCCTCTAACCAAGGGAATTGGGGGAGTCCATTACATATTGGTATTTTATGATGCATTTTCTAAGCTAATTGGCTTGTACGCATGTAGAAAGGCAAACACTACCACTGCCATAAGGAAACTAAAGGAGTATCTGAAAGTTAACCCTAGTGTGGAACTAGTCTTGACAGACAGAGGGTCACCTTTCCAGTCTAACCGCTGGAAAACAGAGTTAGCAGATCTTGGTATCAGGCACATCACGTCGACGCCATATTATCCGCAAGGTGAAATGGCAGAGGTAGCTGTCAAGGCGACAGTACGTTTACTACGTAAATTGTGCCATGATAACCAGAGATTGTGGCCCAAATACTTGGAGAAAATAGAGAAGTGCTTAAATTCGGCCAAACACCTGACCACTGGCGTGTCAGCCTTTGAGTGTCACTTTGGGCAGTCTATGTCAAGAGACATAGCCAGGCTGTTTGAAATCCCAGAAGTGGATCAGCGCCATGACGTGCAGTACTATGTAGAAATTGCAAGAAAGAACCATAAAAGGAATGCTGCTGCACGAAAACGTAACTTCGACAAGTCACACCGTATTGTAGAGTACAAAGTGGGTGACCTTGTTCTAACTAGAGTTTTCCCCAAGTCGGATGCTCTAGCAGGTGTGTCAAAGAAGCTCTTGCTCTTGTACTCGGGACCATGGCAGATTGTCGCCGCCACTGGTCGTAACATGTACACACTAGGGGATCCAGCGACTAAAGAAGTCAGGATGACAAGAAATGCTTTTCTGTTGAAACCATACGTTTCCAGAGAAGAAAAGGAGCACAGTGGTACTGGTCAATAGAGAAGACACAGAACACACATCTAGGCATCACGTAACCGGATTTGACAAAATGTGTATATAGTGTTAGTGTTTAGTGTATATTTCAGTGAACTAGTGTATTAGTGTAAGTGTGTGTATTGGGAACTTATGTCATTTATGTTTTATGTAACTTAGGGAACACTGAATTCTCTATATTTAGCTTTTGTGTATTGATTTTCATTTATTATGTTTACTGTGTGCTTAACTTTGTTTTTTTTTAACCTTGGATGTATTGTGTACCTCTAATATTTCAGGAACGAAAATGTGCCCTCCGTATGATCTACGTCCTGTACTAGAAAGTACAGCACCTAGAATCATAGGGGGGAAATTACTGTAGAAGGCCGATGCCCTTCTCCATCATCTGCATATCGAAATGCAGATGAGGGGCACATTTGCATATTTATATGTAAATATAATGATTTTTGTGGTATAATTATTTGCTTAACATTAGCATATTCAATGCATATTATTTCTATATTATTAGTAATGAAGTGTACACACCTAGCATAGTACGTAAATATAAATACAATATTGTATTATATTGTATTTATTTCATTTGTGTTTATTTCATTTATAGGCATTATATAGTGTATTAATGGGTTGCATATAATTACTGCGTCGTTGCATAATGTATAGTTTACAAGGGATGATGGAAGGAATGATATTAAAAGCAGAGATGAAGGATTAATTAAATAGGAAATGAGAAGATTCTATTGGAATCATACATGAGTTTTCAGAACGCTTGGAAGAGAGCTAGCGCTGAGAGAAGTTTTTTTTTTCTTTCCCGACTTGCTGTCGCCTAGACTACTAGATGTGAGGTCTCTCTCAACTCTACATGGAAAGAAATTACCAGAATAGGAACTAAATAAGTATCTATACACAGGAAGTAGCCTACGAACTTCCTTGGTGAATCTACACTGAGTTTGATACAGTGTATTGAAACAGAGCGTTTGTATTGTTTCAAAAGCCATAAACTTTTTCGCTTCTACATGCGAAATTTTAGCTTTCTATAGGTGTGATTTCCTATGCACCGAGTTCAAGCGTCATTTCCTCCCCCCCTTCTCACCAGAGACCAGTAACCTGGCCAGCGATCCTTTTAGTTAGTTCCCGAAATGCAACACCAATTTGAAAATGTATACTCTGATTTGACTTATTTTCTGTGCTTAATATTAATATTTACGTACTCAGCTAAACACGTTCTTGGAAATACCGCACAAAATTCTGTTCTATTTTAACAGCGTGTTTCCCTTATCGAACAAGACACTTGGATCTTGTATTTGTGAAAAATAAATAATTAACAAAGATGTTTCCTTCGATCTCTCTCCAAGCAAACATGGCTGCATTAGTAGCAGACAGTTTTGAACGACAGCCGCAGAAATTGGGTGTACTGCTGCTTCTGAGAGAGATGACAGTTCATAAATTGTATATATATGTATTCTTTGTATGTTTACCTTTATTTTGATGTATAATATCATATGTTTCTAAAGTTTATTTGTATGTAACAAGTGAAGGAAAACAAAAGTGTGCGAAAAACTTTCATAGTTTCTGCTGCGAGCAAAAAGTTCAGTGTTGGCCGTTCCTCAGAGAAGGGGCAGCATGTGTCAGCCAAGAAAGGGTGAATTTGGCTACGGATGGTAGCTGAACAAGTGCATTGTGCAGGTCGGACCACACGCAAATCGCCTCAGGGCAGAGAACCTTTTGTCAAAGGTTGCTGGAGGAAGCGAGTTTCTTCGTTTCCTTGTTTTTGGCAGAAACATATACTCGTTTTCCTGAGAGAACGGGGTAGTTCAAGCTAGACTCGTGAAGCAACAACATATAGTTTTTCGGTTCAAGGAAGTCACTTGACTTCTCTGACAGAGTGTTCGATACCCAGGACGAGGTGTGAGCAAGTTGTTTTCCGGCTCCCCTGGATTTGTCCTGTGAACAACTGAATACGCGAGTGTGTAGAACTCAGTTTTTTTCTATATGAAGCTATAATCATATTACTAAAATGTGTAAGACCTACACATAGCTGCAGTTTGTCGCCAGTGGTGCTTATTATATATAGTGACAATGGAAGATAAAATTTGAAATCATCAGTTTATACTCGTTCATTCTCTGAGTGCTATGGACGCTCAATAGAGACACCATACTTTGAATCTCGTCGCACCTCCCAATTTTAATATGGGAAAACCCAGTTTTTCAAACATGGAAGAAATACATACTTTACGATATCTCAGTTAGAGATATAAACCTAGGCCGGTAACGCCTTTAAGCCGTGCCTGTCCTTGGACTTTTAGCACAAGGCTTCCAGCAATTATTTTGCTTGGCTATAGAAGCTACTAAAGTTCTTTCATTGAACGTGTGAAATCCAGCTTACCATATCTCCTACAGAACATTTTACATTTCAGTGGAATGGGAATCTAGGAGGACACTGTGTCATACAACATAGAACTTGTGAACAGCGAGTAAATAGCGGAACAGTGAACCAGTATATAAATTGTGTTTATTTTTATCTTCAATCTGTGTATTTATATCACAGATATTGAAATATGTTTTTCTGTGAAATACATCTCTCCTCTAAAAACTGTTAGAGACAAGAAACTCAAAATTATGAGGAGATAAAAGAATGTTGTAAATATCTCTATATATATTTTTTTCTTTATAAAGGTCAGACAGACCTTTCTAAATTCAGGTTCATCCTACCTTCTCCTTTTTGTTATTTTTATAATGATGAAATAGAGTGTAAAATTATCAAGTATATCTATATTTCTAAAAAGTGTGTGTGTAGTGCACTACGAAATGGTGATAATTATTAGTGTATCAAAGTGTGGATATCAACACATCCATCCTATTTTATGTTCCTGATTCCATGTTGGAAAATAAAACTGCCAGCTCTTACCAGAACAACTGTCTATTCAATTTGCTGTATGGTGAGTACCTGTGCTAATGATATGTTTGTTTCAGGAGTGTGATTCAAGGAGGCATTTTCCCCTTGATTGTGTATGTTTGACCACCTCTCTGTATGGGGCTCAGAGAGAATTCTGCCCAAGGAACCAAATAACAGCCATGAGATAGTGAGCTCAAATACAGGCTGCTACCTGTAAAAAGTTAAATTTTTTTTTACCTTATTTGAAATATATAACTAACTCACTATTGTAGCATCTTTGAGCATGGCTGTTATGCAGATTGCCCTGAGATCTGCTGTTCCACAAAACATAAATAATATTGCTCTACCGACTTCATAAGGGAGTGGCGGCCCTTACAGGAGAGAAACTTATCTCCAAGAGGGAATAAATCTTTTCATAATTTGTATTTTCATTCTATGCAAATATTTCAGTTAATTAAAATATTCCCAGCCACTCTCCTTTATTTTTTTATTTATTTTGTGTTGGTGTTCTTAGGTAAACAGTAGTTTCGGCTCTGGCTACCTAGCACCTCACACCTTGCTTTACAATTAGATCAAGATTTACTATCCGCCATACTGGAGACAAGGGCGCCCATATTGTGGTTTTCAAGGGGGGGGGCAAGTATTCGCGACATTTCAAATATAGGGTCAAATTTTGCTGTAACTAATGTAAAAGTTCAATTGGGTTTTCGATATTCCGAAGTACGATTTCCTCTAGGGGGCGAGCGCTCCCCTTGCCCCCCTGATGGGCGCCCTTGACTGGAAAGTATATATTTAAGGAATATATAAAAATATGCATACATATATTCTTGACATTTCTGATGAAACATACACCTAAGGAAGGTCATTACAGTTTTTCCAGAAAAGTATATCTTCTGCCATATTGTTATTTTCGATATATTACGGTAGTTCAGAAAATGTCACTTAAATCTTGAAATTAATCTAACAAAATTCAATCGAACAATGCGCTGAGTTTTGTTCTGAGAAACCGGATTAAAAATTCAAATAATCACACAAGTTTATTCATACTGCATATAAACGAATAAGCTCGTTCATATTAGTCTTCGAAAAAATCGACTGAACGAAGCTAACTTAACCACCGATGTGCTTAATACTTTAGAAATTTTTCCTGAGGATCGAGTCAATTTTATAGAATTATTCATTTAATATATTAAAGAGAGCTGATATTGTGTTGATTGGATCACGGGAAAACGGCTGAATGGTTTAAAATGAATTTTTGGATATAGTTATCAATTTTAACTGGATTTTTCAGGAGACGATATTTTGTGTGTTTGCATCATTCTATTTCTGTGAAAGAAAAGTAATCTACATAGAAGAAAATTGTAATTGCCTACTTTTCAAAAGATAACGGTGAAATTATCATCATCTATAGCAAGAGTTATATAAGCGTTTTTAGGCATGAGTCTGTTGACTAAGGACATTTTGGAAAACAACACTGTTTTCTTTTGTCTACAATTAATTTGGTGTATGGAGTTTTGGCATGAAATACAGTTTAATATACGGAGATGTTGAAATGGAACTTAATAGAACCAATATCTCAAAATGTACAATTGATTTAGGCTCTTTTGGAATCCACCCCTTCAATTATTTTTCTATAAAGGAAAACTTCATAAACTATTTGAATAACTCTGACAATCGGAGGCTTTTGAATAATTCACTCATATGTTGAAGAAAGGAACTGATATATAATGATTTCACTTTACATGTTTTCTAAGGTTAGAAAATTTGTTATTAGCACAGCTTGGGAATTCTACCTCTCGGGATTGGATTTTATAACGTTTCAGGTTGGCATCACTGGGCAGTTGTGTGTTCCGTCCAATTGACGTAGCAGTGCGTGTGAGGAAATCATGGTGTTCACGTTGAAACATTCAATAATTGAGGAGCAGCGAGGTGTTATCAGATTTCTAGCTGCCGAAGGGGTTACACCGGAAGATATTCATCGCCGGATGGTAACCGTATACGGGGGATATTCCGTGTCCGATAAGTCAGTGAGAAAGTGGAGTGCTTGTTTTCATGAAAGCCGGGAGCGTTTGAATAATTACCCGAAAAAATGAAATGAAATGAAATTTTTGAGTTTTACGTCTCACGATTATGCCGTGAAGGCTAAAGGAGACGGTGAGGATGAGTAATGAATGAAATGGTGGAATGAACAAAGTGGGAGGAAACGGGACAATCCCAAGGAAACCCATGCACACGGTGTTTGTCCACCACAAAGTTCACTTGGCAGGAGCAGGGTTTGAACCCGTGACCCCGTGTACCAGAGGTGAACGCTCTACCACTGAGCCAGTCCTGAGTCATTGAAGGACCACCGTTCGTCTCAGTAACCCGAAAACTATATAACCCACACTAATATCGGTAACTTTCGATCATTTTTATATATCCTCCCCCAAGTTGCGGGACTGAATTTGGATTGAAACAGCACCGCAAATGTCCCTTTTCATCTCAACGACCCCAAAAAGTATGTATTCGAGAATAATATCGGTAATTTGCGAATATTTTAAAACATCTTACCCCTCCTCTACGTTGCACTGTCAAAGATAAATAACAAAAAAACATCTCAGGTCCGAACTTCATCTATGTTGAAAATTTGATTGAGATCGGTTTCGTGGTTCACAAATTATTACGTTTTATTTATTTTTATATAATGTACCTCTCTCCTAAGTTCTACAGTCAAAGTGACATGATAAATTTTCCAGGCCCGAACCTCATTTAGGTTGCAAATTTGATTGAGATCGGTCTCGTGGTTTAAGACTTATGAAGTTTGATTTTAATACATCTTCAACTTCCTCTCCCCCTCCTTTAAGTTCTACCGTCAAAGTGAAAAGATAAAAACCTCCCCAGGCCCAAACCTCATCTATGTTGAAAATTTGATTGAGATCGGTTTGGTGGTTCAAGTGTTAAGTCACAAACATAGTTACTTTTAATTTTATATATTAGATTACTTGGACTACGGCCTCGCACCTCTTAAACCCACAATTTCAAGTTTCTTTTCCTATTTCAACTACCTAAAAGATGAGATTTTGTATCCCAAAAAAGTGCCCATTTAAATAACATGGGGAATTTCTTTAACTGCCCTTCAGATCTCCTAAGACTTAAAAATATTCACTTTTGGCAATTTTCCTGTGGATTAGTCCCGAAAAGATACTATAATGTCAAATTTAATTATTGTAGCCCTATAGGAAGTGCCCAATAATTTTATGGCGTAAAAAGTGTCCCATATAATTAACATGGAGAAGATTTTTCAGTTCCTCGTAAAAGCCCTTTGTTGGAAATTGGAAATTTTTATTTTTAGTAATTTACTTAGTAACGCTAACAAAAACGTACAAGCACACCGAATTGCGAGTTTTTATTCCAAGTGCCTAAAACACCAGATTATAGATAAAATAAAAAGGGGGCATTTGAATAACACGGCGAATTTCTTCGTGCCTCCTTTATACCCCCTAAAAATAAAAATATTCAATTTTGACAATTTTTCTGTCGGTTAGTCCCGGAAAGCTAGAATCATACCAAATTTCAACTTTCTATGTCAACCGGAAGTACCCCTTTATTTTATGTCAGTTCACGTAGTTGTAGTAGTATATAGTCAGTTCATGTAGTATATAGTTAAGACTAGATAACACAATATCGCTTGTTAATTTGTAAGACATATTGTAATGCAATCAATAGTAGCTACCCAATGATATGACATACAACAGTAACAAATGAGTGAACATATTGCTTATTTCTTTTCAACCGTAAGAAAATAGAGCTCAGTTGAACAGGAGGATAGAACGATATCCCTACTTAAGTTCGAGTTTAAATACAGGTGAATAATTTAGCAGAGGAAATGGTTCAATCTAGGGAATTTCCTCTTATTTCCGAAATTGCACAATCAAGGAAGAAACGAACTCTCTAACTTAGGCCTACAAATCGATAGACTCAGGTGAGAAAGAGAGACTTAGAGAATGACTCAGTCCAAGTTCGTTAAAGCTATTTTTGATCCTATGTTTACACTAGATCTCTAGTAAATTTTGTGGTTATTTATCATCTTCCCAAAATTAGAGTATACACTTACCTTTCCCATCAATTAGTCTATGAAATACTACCTTCTGTTTCCAGAGAGCTACTACAAATAAGCTATCATTTGAATTATCATGAAGTTTAACAGAAATTGAGGTTAAAGTTTGTCTCGTAAATCAGACGAATGGAGAGTAATACATTTCCTTGTTTCCAATTTACCTCTGTATTTTACGCCCTCCGATCAAAAGCAGAAAGTCAAGTAAGAAAAAGTGATAATCCATGCTTTACTAGAGTAACGGTAGATAAAATATTGTTTGAACCAGCAATATATTTTCAGATAGCTTTAATACAGTGTTTAACTTTTCTCATATTCTGTCTTACTTCTTCCAAGAAAACATGTGGTTTGAAAAAAAAAAATTACATTCGTCCATGCAATCCAAAACCTGCAAACTACGTAAATTCAAATTGGAGCCTTTTAAGTGTGACCGTGCTGGTGCTGTTGTCAATGTGTATTTCCCCGTGCGTCCCTCAAAAGAAAAGGAACAAGTTGCTGTGGCCGAGATTCTTCAATAGTCGGATGCGGACAGTGTTGCCACATTGAATTATTTAACGGATTTTGCTGTGCACTGCCTTGTTGGCCATTCTAAGTATCGTACGATCTTCACTCGCCAAAATCAAATGACTGATGACAAATTGGCAACACAGCCGAGGCCATTAACTTCTTTTCCCAAAGCAAAGGGAAGGTTTCCTCCATAAGAGAGCGACGAAGGTGGGAGCGAAGTATGTTTCACATATTTTCAGAGGGCACATTTGAAACAGAAAGGCTCTAGGCTCTGCTTGTAAACCTACGAGAAACCAGTATTGCATATCAACTTGCGATCTCGGCAGTATGCTTATAACGGAACAGAATTATTAAGTTTCCCTCTTGCGGACAATAGTAATTTTTCATTGTTCTGTTCGAGGGAAATTTATATTAAATACACATTGCCTTTAAAACATTCCTAATGTCTATGGTTAATTTTCTTCTGAATCAAGCGAATGTTTAATAGCAGCTTAATAACAGGGTTTCATATATTTTGTTGCAAATAATAATTATAGTTTGTTTGACTAACGAACTCCAATTTCGATTATCAGCTCCGTAACTTATCCCCCCCCCTGAGATGGCAAGTATTAACATATGGCAGGCAGTAGCCAAGGGGGAGTCCGAACCCGCCCCCTCGGGAGCAGAAATGAAAAAAATTAAGGAAGGATTAAACAAAATGAAATGAAAAAAAGAAGGATCAGGGTTAAAAATAAAAAAAACTTCAGGAAGCTTTTGGTTACTCTTTGTTATTAGAAGTTTTGTATTATTTGCAATACATGGTGGCGAGGTAAGAGAGATTCCTGGAAGAGTCAGGGAATTTGAAATTTCAAGAAAAGTTACTGAATTCTCAGAATTTCTGCTACTAGTCAGGAAGATTGTAAGCTTTCGAAAGCATAGTGCCGCTGTGTAACAGCTTGGACTTTTTTAATCATAATTTTTCGTCATCGCATCCTTGCAGTATCAAAGTATCAAACATGTTATTTCAAGAAAAAAATTCTACTGCTCGTTTAATCTGTCATTTGGAACCAACAGTAGTTAGCGGAATAACAAAAACAAAAGTTTGTGTGGAAAGTTCTGTTAGCATTTGATTGAACAAAGAATGGAACGCAGATATTGTAAAATAGTTTACAAAACGTTATTGAGTATGTAGTTTTTATAATAGTGAATTTGTAGTTTTTATAATAATTGAGGTCATAATGAAAGGAAATTTGTTATATTTGAATAAACTGAGGAAGGACGTAAATATTGTAAAATCTTCAATACGTTTTATTATTATTATTATTATTATTATACTCGAGATTTCTTCATAGTTTGTTATTAAAATATTTGCCAACATATCCTCATTTTATTGCCCTAACAAACCAATATATGTTGATAATAAACTAGTTTAGATTGATCAAACTCCTGGGCCTTCAGAATTTCATGTCACACCTCCGCCCCCCGTTACGAAATTCTGGCTAAACAAACCAATATATGTTTCACTAAAATAGTTTAGAATCATCGGGCCCCTGGTGTGAAGACCACAGTATTTCATGTCACGGACCCCCCCCCCCTTTACGAAATCCTGCCTACGTGCTTGCATATGGGTTCCTTAAAACAATACAAAGAAGGACCGCCCCTATTAAAATATGAAATTTGCTAAGTCTCCCTAGAATTCAAAACTGTAATAAATATATTTTATTATTTCCAGGTGCCATAGTTTGCATTTTTCTAAAATAGTGACCAGATGTTTTATCTTAAGAAAACATTTTGCAGCAGCAGCAGTATTTTGAATTATTTTCAGTTCTTTCTAATGGTATGGTGGGCCCAATCTATGCTTCACAAATTAAACCAAGAGTAGTATTTGACAAAACTTATATTTAATTAATTATTTATTTATTTATTTCTGCAGGCTCTAATAGTAAAAGTTTTAGGGAAATGAACCCAGATCGCGTTTTTACTTCATTCAAGTAGTTGTTTATGAGATATCTGGAACTAATTCCATGTTTCATTTACACATCCAATTTCCTATATTATCATATAAAGTAAGAAGGTTTTATGTTAAAATAGGCCCCTTCGGAAAGTGGAAAGATTAAATAGGTCCCTTCTGCCCCTCCCACAAATTACGACCCTGTTGATGATTCGCAACTCAAAAAGAAAAACAAACAAACAAACAAATATCTGCGCCTAGACTCTCTTACATGCTTACTAAGCTTCTCCGTCTTCCACTATGCCAAGTTTGATCAAAATGTGATATGTTTCATGGAATGCATACTTTATAATTATATAGGTCTACTATTTTTGTGATTGATTTTCATTTTTTTAAAAATAAATATCATGTAAATGACTACAATCCCAAGTATTTGTAAGTATACCTGAGTACATAGAGTGAAAGCTTAGCAACTATAATTTTGAGGTTAATTGGATATAATTTAATTACAAATCTACCAATTCTACGTCGATATACAATTTTCTCATTGTAAACGGATTATAAACGACTGTTAAGATTCTTCTTTTCCTGTTAAAAATTGAATCACTGCGTGTGGTTTTATTCGCGTTGACTAAGCAGACTATCTTAAATCAATTTCACAGACTACCCACATAGAAGAGATGAACGTAATTCCACGAACTTTGTTACGTTTGCGGTTAGAAGATAAAGCCACCACATAGAAACAGGTACGTTCGTCTAAAATACGTTTACTCATCTACAAGATGGGAGGAATGCCCAGCTGTTGGTTGTTTTGTCCAATGAAGTTTATAATCATACTTTGTTGCGTCCATAGAAGATGTTTACAAAAAGTCGAAGGTTGCGCTTCTCACAGCCAGAACAAGACTGTTTATTATATATATATATATATATATATATATATATATATATATATATATATATATATATATATATATATATATATATATATATATATTTGATATCTCCGTTTTTACTTCTTAATTAGCAGTCTGCTCCTAAGTCCCCTTGTTTTGTATACGCATATTTAACTCAAAGCTTCTTCATGTAATACAATTCATATACTAGGCCAATTAGTGAATTTACAGCGCACCACTGACGAAGATAAAGTAAGAACCATACTTGTATTTCTTAACCGCCCCCCCTCGCCCCCGCACACACACACTTATGCGACGGTTCATTAAATGTGGACGACATCATCTTAACCTTTGCTTTATTCTTGGTATTCTGCTTCTTCTTGTACAGTTCGCAGCAAAAAAAAAAAAAAAAAAAATCCTGCAACATAAATATGTATATTTATTGTGAAACAACGAAGTCTTTCGCTCCAAAATAAGTGTACAAGGGAGGACACCGAGGTTTCTCCTGGCGTGATTCGTGCCACTTAGACGTTACGTTGATTCCCTGCGCTGTTACGCGCAATTTCACAATAAACTTACATGCTCATGTTGCAGGTTTCTTGCTGCGGACTGTACCGTATGCGTGGAAACTAAGTAGGGCCAATCCCACGAACATTTCAAAGTAATTACATGGAATTTCAGTTCTATTTTTTTAAACTAGCCCGGTACCATCTACCTTACATTACAGAATGTGTGTGGTAACCAAACGAGGTTAAAGAATACATTTTTAAAGTTAAAGTCATGTCTCAATTAAAGTATTATGATAATACGCAACTATAGTCTTCCTGTTACGCCCGGAGTATAAAAAAGGAATAAACCGTGTTTTTAAATGTAGTTTGGATACGAAAGTAGTGCAATACTGTCAATACGTGAGAGTGTGATGTTTCAACACTACAAGAGTTCTGTGGCTGATACGAGAATGTGAGACTATGAAGTGTGGTGAGTGGTAACGGTTGTGTAAGCAGCAATGCCGTAATGTAGAGAAGGAAAAGTACAGGCGCCATAACAATATGTCTCGAAAAGACGAACAACGTGGTGCTCGGATCAGTTACGAGAGAGAGAATCTCTAATACAGGACAATTTGCTATCGCGTGCGCATTTGAAGTCAATTACATTGTTGTATTCTCTAACAAAAATGGATGGTCATGTAAGCAGTACAATCACTTAAATGACGCCTCCAGTTAAATCATGCTTGTTTATACGATACAGGGTAACACCGACCCGACTGGCACATTTCAAACTTGAATGTTGTGAAATTATATTGGTTGGCGGGAAAGGAACCGAAAGAGGAAACAACATACGTTATGTTGTCAGTCGCAATGGAGCATTGGGGCACAGAACATTGTGTTATCTCAGTTCGTAGTTATTACGAAACTAACTGTAAGTATGTGCCAGAATTGCAAAACTTTAATGTTGGTCGACATGGTAAGGTTTTGTCTTGCTATACCATATTGGCTTGATTTCGCGTGAGAGACCCGGCTTCGATTCCAGACAAGAGTTCATGTGGTTCGGATTCCACGTTAATCAGTAGGTCTACGTCTCATATTGCCTCGCTGCTGAACGGGACGTTAAACTCAAAATCAACTCAACCATATTGGCTTGAGTGAAGAAGTTGTGCTGCATGTGAAACAGAGTTTTAAGAACAGTGTGAGCTCCTGAGAGACCAACGTGAAAGTTTCATCTAAAACTAATGTTGCACTTCTGGCACAGTTAGTTTTGTAACAATCACGAATTGAGGTAACACGATGTTATGTGCTCTAATGATCCATTGTGACTGACCATATAACATGGCGTTCTCTCCTCTTTCGGTCCCCACTCCGCCAACCAATAGAGGTCTGCATTCTCTCCTCTTTTGGTTCCCACTCCGCCAACCAATATAGGTCTGCATTCCCTCCTCTTTCGGTTCCTAATCCGCCAACCAATATAGGTCTACATTCTCTCCTCTTTCGGTTCCCACTCCGCCAACCAATATAGGTCTGCATTCTCTCCTCTTTTGGTTCCCACTCCGCCAACCAATATAGGTCTGCATTCTCTCCTCTTTCGGTTTCCACTCCGTGAACCAGTATAGGTCTAAGTTATTATGCCTGCGCAGTATTCAAACTTGAAATGTGTCAGTCGGTTAAGCGCCACCCAGTATTTGCCTCATTTCTGTCTTACATTTAAATCTTACCGTAGTCTGAGTCCTTCAATTAAATAATTTATACTAAAATGAGTTTGTTCCTGTATAAACAATGTTAATCATTCCAAGACTAAGCTGAAGCATAATCTTAGCGATCACCGATTGCTCTTTATAATATGATACGGTGGGTTAACTACACCAAGTTGATTTCATTGATAGTGATCTTCCAAACAGTATAATAACACTGCTCTACAATGATTTTGCTGTTTGGAAACTTAACATTTTCTTCATGTTTTTGACTTGAGAAATACAAACACTAGTTTTGATGCCATATTATATTATGCCAACACTTAGTTGTAAAAAAATACTTTTGATGCCATATTCTTCTGATTATCTTCGAATTTGTAATAAAAGACGTGCAGCTACTTATTCTGCTAACATTGAAAAACTATGTACAGTATCTGGTAGCACTGAATAATATCAAATCACAACGCGTTACACGTTTGGAACGGAATAACCGAGTTGTTTAAACTGTGACTGCGAGTACTACGGATGGTCGTATGCTTTGTTCTTGTGCTGTTTGTTGTTGAGTCGAAATGGAACGTAGGAAGTATCGGAACAATCCTGATTACACAGTTCAACAAATTTTGATCGAAAATATGTAAATTGTTTAAATTTATGATTTTTGCATTCATTCAAGCATAATATGAGAAAATGTAATAGTAGTGCATTATTCTTAGCTCTGGTTATGAAAAAAATACCCTTGTACAACACTATCAGTATATTTCAATTGTATTAAAATTTATGAAAACATTTTACCAAAGTAGTTGTAAATACCGAGATTAAGTTATTTTTATGTTCATTTAAACGTAATGTGATAAGTTTGGATATAATTAAGACATGCACTAGCCCATAACTTTTATACCTTCGTACATCCATACTTTAAAATGCGCAAATCAATGCTATATAACGAGCGTCAAATTGTGATAGAACAAATTTGTACAAACATACACAGAGAAAAATCCGTTCTCCGGACAGCGGTATATTGTACAAATATACGGTATCCTCTAGCTTACTATAGAAATCAGTACGGAGCATACGTTATCCGTATGCTACATAGGCACTGCCCTTAGATGTTACATCATGCCGATACAGGATGTCTGACATCTAACAGTTTTCCGTATACCACATGCATATACTTAGGTTACCTTCGTCAGCTATATGCTATATATGTCCATTTGTATGTGAGATCCTGACCGCCTACATTGTTTCATACGGAAAGTACGTACAGATGAAACACTTATACGGAAAGTATTATAAAACATGCGTTTTCAGTTATACGTCTGCTGTACGTTAAGTCCAAAAACTACAGGAATTACGCATGTAACCTATCTTTTTAAGTACGCCACCTACAATTTTTTTCTCAGTGTGTTTTTGCTACATCAAGTAAAATCAGCACGAAGTAATTCTAATTTCTTTCTAGTTGAATAAGAATTGACAATTAGTATAGACAAAATCCAACAGTTCCAAAAGAAGCAAAGTAAAATACAATATAAATTCAAACCAACAATTTCATCACAATATATACAAAAGTTTCGTGAGATCCCTTGTACAAAATAGATTCCTGTTGAATTCATTTTGAGCGTCTTTGCTTGGCCTGTCTTTTATACAGTACATCTGGAGCGTCCCTTGCAATAGTCCAACAGTAGTCTGCTAACATGTTAGAAATCCATTTTCCCTCATATCTCACCTCCATGGCTGCAATATCTTGATGAAAACGCTCACCATGTTCATCACATACTGCTTACCAATTATCGGGAAAAAAGTGGAGATGGGAATGAAGAAAGTGGAGGGCCAGAGGCATTTTGCAACAAAGTTTCTCGTAGCATAACAACTCAGTCACTATTTCTCTGTAATTTCTTGCTCGGTGTCTTTCCAAGAACTGTGAACAAACACATCTCAAGCTTTTCCACACAGCTTTTTTCTCACCTTCTAGTATTTCATCATATTCATGATCTCTGAATAGGTGTCGAATCTGTAGTCCTATAAGGACGTCTTCTTTAACTTTGGCGTCACTTAAGCGAGGGACGTTTCCTCTTAAGTACTTACAGGCCTCACCCTCTTGATTCATGCTCTTAGCAAAACTTTCCATGAGACCTAATTTAATATGAAGCGGGGAAAGCAAATTTCGCTTACGATCTACAAGTGGTTCATGTTCCACATTTTTCACCCCTGGCTGAAGAGTTTCTCTTGTACTCCAGCCACTTTTGCCGTAGTGAGATGCACGATCTCTACTGTCCCACTCACAAATAAAGCAACAATATTTTGTATACCCTAACTGCATACCTAACAACAGTGCTATCACTTTGAGGTCACCACAAATGAGCCACTGAAAATCACAATATTTAATGGATTGAAGTAAATGTTTCAAATTTTCATAAAGATTCTTTCAAATGAACTGCATAACCTACTGGAATTGAAGGAAGTTCATTTCCAACACGTAAAAGTACTGCCTTTAAGCTCGTCTTTGACGAATCGGTGACTAGCTTCCACTCAGTAGGATCGTAATTAATTTTGAGAACCTTGAGACCACCTATATCTATACATACCACAAGCGTGGTTTGCATAGTAAAAAAAAAAAAAATAGGTGAACTTTCTCCCCATTCCTATACAATTTTCTGCAATACTGTAATTGAACGAAAGTTAAAAGTTAGAACTTAATCAATTTTGAATATGAAATGTGAACGAGAAATAAAAGCAAGGATAAGAATGGCGAAAGAAAATTCAATTTTGTGGGACCTTGATTAAAGAGTTAAGAGAAATACTCATAAAATGCTTCGTGTGGGGTATTTGCGCTGTGTGAGTCAGAAACAAGGACATTACGCAAAAATTATGAAAAATGAGTGGAAGCTTTGGAAATATAGGCGTGGAAAAGAATGGGGATAATTAGATGGGCCGAGTGGAAAACAAATGAGAGGGTGTTAAAACTGGTGAGGGAGAAAAGAATTTTAAATATTGTTAAGAGGAGGAACTGGCTGGGACATTGGGCAAGAAAGTATCATGAGGGATGCTAGAGGGTACGGCGGCAATAAAAAGAGTGAGGGAGCGAAGGAGACTACAATTAATGGACGATATCAAAACAGAAAAATCGTACGTGAAAATGAAGAGGTTAACAGAAGACTGTAAATGTAAAGCATGGAAGCTTCTTAGTTGCAGCAAGTGACCAGCCAATAATGGCAGAATACATATGATAATGACTATAATAATTTTGGGGCCATACTTCATTAACTAAGTTATCTATTTTCGCCTTGGTGACGTCATAATGAAACTCTTGGTATTCTTTTGTATCAGTTTCATCTTTGTGGGTGGCGTAGTATTCGCAAGATATTTTTGTCTCAATTTTGCCGAAAAGTATGCATGAGAATTGTGTTCAGTTTTGTGAGAACTATTTATTAATATGTGTTTCAACTTTGCACAATACTTTACTTTCGTTAAACGCTGACAATGTTATAGAACTTTCATTAAAATATAGTTATGTTGTTTTTCCTTAACATAATTAAATTTATTTGGTATTAATATTTACGGAGACGTGTGAGTATGAAAATATGCTTCTACGTACCTGACAGAACGATCAATGCCGTTTTGTGAGAAAAGTAAACCTGATGAAACTTAAGTGTTTCAGCTTCACCTTGATATTTTTCAACTCCTGCTTGGCTCAGTCTCTCTCTATATGAGGGAAACATAAATGTCCAATGAAGATATTCGTACGTCACCTCACGTTCTGAAGAAATGGTCCTGAGAAACAGCTTCTTCTGTTCCTGTTCCTTACTCAACCAGGAAACTAGGATAAAATAACTTTTTCGTGAACGTCATTTGCTTTATATTTATTCCAGTCATTGGATAACTTAAGCGCTTTAGAGCTCATGTTCTGCTTTTCTTTATATATACACGATGAAGTACACTAATTGCACAGTATTTAATTCATTCTGTATATGCAACTAGAAGTATATTGAACATCTTTCATACGAGGTAGGTTCAGAAAATTTGCCCAAATACAGGGTGCAAAGTAAATGAATCAAGAAACCTTGAAGAACAATGCCTTGGGCCAGAACGAGTAAGAGTTCCTATGAAATCGTTAAGGTAACGTTAAGAGAGTACGATCTTATTAAAATTTCTTGTATCAAGTCTTCAACAAATCATCTCTGTTTCTAACACAATGACATTTAACCTTTTTTCACGCACTCCTAACGACACTTTTTCATTCAGATCGTGCACCCCAGATTTAAGATATTCTTAATCCAAATTATATGTAACTTTATCAAAAATAAATTGTATAATTTATTAGTTATCATTTAAGTAAACCCTTTGCGATAAGCAAGAGAATTATGGGCTAAAAAATAAATTGTATAATTTATTAGTTATCATTTATGTAAACCCTTTGCGATAAGCAAGAGAATTATGGGCTAAAAATAAATTGTATAATTTATTAGTTATTATTTAAGTAAACCCTTTGCGATAAGCAAGAGAATTATGGGCTAAAAATAAATTGTATAATTTATTAGTTATCATTTAAGTAAACCCTTTGCGATAAGCAAGAGAATTATGGGCTAAAAAATAAATTGTATAATTTATTAGTTATTATTTAAGTAAACCCTTTGCGATAAGCAAGAGAATTATGGGCTAAAAAATAAATTGTATAATTTATTAGTTATTATTTAAGTAAACCCTTTGCGATAAGCAAGAGAATTATGGCCTAAAAAATAAATTGTATAATTTATTAGTTATCATTTAAGTAAACCCTTTGCGATAAGCAAGAGAATTATGGGCTAAATTTAATAGAACTGTGAGACAACAGAAGTATGTTATTTCAAATTTTACTTGCTTACAACAAAAATGTGACTTATAGAAACACTTAAAAAAACATTAAGTAATTAAAAAATACTTATGTGGGTTATTACAATATAGAATGTTACTATTAGCACACATGTCTCTTTCGTAAGACATTTAAATGATTATATTTTCGATTGAAGTGCGTGTGATTTGAATCACGCGTTAAAAAATGAAAACTAATATAACATCCCACTATTATTCTCGTTAGGGTAAAGAATATTCACATAGATGGTTAATGAAAATGAAATGAAATAAATCATGGAACGTAGCAGGAGACAGGAAGAACTCCTAGAAAAACCCATGAACACCATGTTGACACCATAAAATCACATGGCATAGAATC
The DNA here is from genome assembly GCF_964235325.1 of Thermobia domestica. Lineage (NCBI taxonomy): Eukaryota > Metazoa > Arthropoda > Insecta > Zygentoma > Lepismatidae > Thermobia > Thermobia domestica. The sequence goes on along the minus strand of NC_137462.1, from coordinate 262,667,125 downwards.
GGTTCAGGAAATGCTATAGTGCTGCCAAAATGTCTTGAGTCGTGGCAAAAATGCGAACTAAAGCTCACACCCCGACACACCCATGCGTTGAGTCAATAAGGGTTCAGCAGCTGCTAAGCGGGAGAGCCTTAGCGAAAGAGAGTGGAATTCCTTCAGCCAATAGCAGCGCCTGAAACACAAGACTGGGTGTCAAGTCAATGTGGTATATTTTTAGTACCAAGGCTGAACATTAGCATTGAACCAACGTGCCCCAGCAAGCTCAACTCTGATTCGACGTGTCATTCAGCATCGGTACTTGACGTTACTTAAATCCTCAAATCAACAAAATGAAATTTGTAGCTATTATTACAACTTTCGTTTGATATTTAACAATTAACACAGGTACAAGATGAGTAATTCCACTATTTGAGACTTCCCATTTAAATTATGGTCACGGACTCTGATCAACTCAATTATTAAACTTTTGTCCGTCATTGTATTTTTAGTTCATTTACTCTCCAAAAGACTTACGAAGAACACTGAAAGAGAACTTTGGATATTTCAAAACTTAATTGTGATTAATTAATGCATTTTTTTATATCTGTAAAGTGTTACATAATTCTGTCTTTGAAATTGTTTCCAAGTACTGAAGTCATCTACCTTTAACAATTCATTGTGTAACTTCATGTATTGACAAATATACTAAGAGAAATATATTTGTAGTTACACGTACTTACTATTTCACCACAAGTAGTGTGTGCAAGACCTCAACACTAGTCGAGAATCAAAACTAATTCGATTTCCTAAATCGGGTTTAGTTGCGATGCTAAACTAAAAAGAAGAGAATTTCGTATCAAACTGTGGCGCCGATCTCAACATTAAAGAAACGCAGAAGTCTATCATTTTAGTGGACTTCTATTAGATCACATGTTTAAATCTGACAAGGGACATATACTAACAGTGACAGATAGATATTTATAAAAATTGGTACCCTGGCTAATTGTGGATCGCTAATCATCGTGGTGATAGTCACTATATGCGGAAATACCCTGCCTACTCGCTACGTATAATACACATGTATACCAAGCAGTGACTGGGTGAAGCTAGGCCAAAGTATACAACAAAAACGCCGGTAAAGGCCAGAAAATGAAAAATGTGTGCAAATAACCTGATACCTACGGAAGGGAACACGTGACCAAAAACACGACAGTAGTCACGCACATAGTGTTGCCATCCCAACACAAATATACAGTTTTTCAAATAAAACGTATACCATTTTATGGCATTAAAATAATTGCAAAAATTTTCAGTGTTTCCAAATAAGGGAGATATGAGGCTCTAAAGTTGAGAAATTATGGGGTCCATACTGAGAAACAAACATATATACAACAAGACTGCAGAAGGAGTAAATGTACAGTAGGGAGTAAACTACAGCACAACCTTCTCCTGGTCACTGCTGGGTATATGTATTATACGTAGTGGATAAAGAAGGTATTTCCGCATCGAGTGACTATGACCACGATGTATAGCGATCCAAAATCAGTCAAGGTACCAATTTTCATAAAAATCGTGGTGTCACGGTTCGCATACGTCCCTTGTGAGGAATGTATTGATTTCATATTTATCAATGCCTAGTCATATTTATCAATGCCTAGACGAATAAACATAAAATTTCACACACTAAAATCATTCCCCCGAAACTCTATTCTCTCATTTCACCATAAAAGGATATTCCTGAATATTGGGGTAAAAGTTATCGATGTCTAAATTTCAAAGAAGAATGTGTCATTGCTATGACTATAATACCTTCGCGTGTGTCTCGTTCTGTGTTAATCATAGCTATCTCATAGTGTAACCGCATTATGAAATTTTAGAAACCAATTTCTTAAATTTTATGAGATTATTGTGTGTGCGTGACGGAAACAAAACTACATGTAGACAAAAAATTCCAGTAATATAGTAATACAAAATTTCTACATAACAATACTAAAGTTTCAAGCCCTCTCAAATATATATTCTCTTTTTAAAAACATATATGTGTACAGATATTCCAATACGAAGTAACACTGACGCAAAAGACATTTCGTGGAAAAGCTAATTACCGAAACTCACTACTCAATTCTAAAGGCAAAGCCAGGGTACGAAGTCTCTGTATATTAATGAAGCATAAACCCACCGTTTGTACATTAATGAAACACAAGCTCGTGTGACCGCTGGGCAAATGGTAATAATGGTGGTTATTGCGTTGGAAGAAATCGTTTAGCGCTCCTTTCTTATCTGGAACCCTTTTGCTTCATTGAACAATGTTCTATCAGACAAAACCCTTCCTTTGTCTATTTCCACTGCTATTTCCTCCTGTTATCTCGAAGCCTACAATTTCTTCTCTGTCAGCACACTAGATGTAATATAGCCGTCTTCTTTAGGGTTGAGGAATTGCGTATGGATGGCAAAAGCGAAGAGAACACAATCGTAATTACACGAGTTCTGTAATGATCCTCGAAATAAACACTTGACAACTTGACATAATATTGTTTACAGACGTCACTTGTCATCAACTTTGTGTTTAAAATGTCTGCTGGCAAAGTGTATTTTGTTCTCGAGCAAGCCTACTCGAAATATCACGACGTTATTTAAGACAGTACTTCCTCTTTGTAGATTGAGTTTGCATGGAAAAGTTTTAGGATCAGTTAGTAATAATTTAGTAACTATTTACAGAAAATCCATGCTTGAGGCAATAATAACAATACTCATAATGTTTCCTATACCTTAAAGAATTTTCCTCCACTTTCAAGGTAAGCTCCTTCAGGCGTCAAATAAAAACATATTAGTTACCTGTAATCTTAAAACTTTCATCCCTAAAGGATGCACCGATCTTGTCAGCTTTTCTGCACAACAATATTTTAATTTTTCAGCACATTTCTTCATCAATGAAATTTCTTAAGTTTTCTTCGAAATTACTTAGAAGTATTCTTTCTCTTCTGTTATGAGTAGGTGGTATATGTTAGTAAAACAAACCTTTATGATGGACATTTTAATATCTCTATCCAAAAGCTAAATTTTTGTGGATTACAAACAAACTTGTCTACTGTTTATTTCACAAATCATGCCTGTATTGGAGAATGATATTTCTCAGCTGTATTTTCATTATGCTGTACTGTAAATTGCAAAAACCTTCATTATTATCATAGCTATAAAACTTATGCTCATTCTTTGAAGGTTTCCTGTAGATTAAGTTTCCAGTCTAAGCTGCAAAATACTATTCTGTTCCCCCTCACTTGCAATAAAATATCAGACAACCATCTCTGGCACTAGCAATATACTGGAATTTAAACTACATATTTCTCGTTATTGTATGTTATGCAATTAAATATTGGCGCGATTTATTTGAAGTAACTCTATTTATCATTCTTTTCGTCATTTTATTCCATGAAACTAATTCTAGTTTCCATTATTTCTTTCTACTCTCAAACGATTTAATTTACTAGAGTGTAAGATAATAAATCAGTGGCACAAAGATTCATTAATATGAGTAGATCTTCCTTCAACTTCATTAAGAGTGTCAGAAATAATTTCCTTGAGACTTTTTCAATACACTGGTCGCTATTAAACCAATTAAGTGATAGAGTAATATTTTATTTAGAATATTGAATTTGTTTCTTTATTAGAATTATTTGTTTAATTTCATTCTTATCATCATTTCACTTATCCTCTAACAAGGGTTTATAAAAGTATCATGAGTGAGTCATTGGCTTGTCACATTGGCCCACATTTGAGCTACTCTACTCTCTGCGACAGGTCAGAACCAGGCTCGTAGCTAGCCCAAAAGTTTAGGGGGCGGCGGTAGAAGTTAGGGAGGACCGACCCAATCATATTATACTTCATCACCATATTATAGTTCATTTGCAAGCCTACCGTGAAACTTTTAGGGGGGCAGCCAAAGTTTACGGGGGGGCCCGACCCCCTTGCCCCCCGTGGATACGGGCCTTGTCAGAACTATGTTCAAAGTCTTTGCGCATGAAGGCTTCCCGCACCTGACTTCTCGTCACCTTAGAGGATGGCATCAGCACTTACAGATATGAATCCTTTTACATACTCGTATTTCATAACTTCCATATTTAAAACATGCACCTAATTCTAGCTTGAACGTAATTACTCTTTCTGCAAATCTCAAAATAAATAATTAGAAAAGAAAATTAATCAATTACATAGGAGAAGCTGAAATGCTCATTCTTCAAGCAGCAAGATTAGATTTATGGAAAATAATTGAATTATTTTACTCTTTAGGATACGAATTTCAATGATAATTTAACGTTAACAATCCGGAAGATATTTTGGAATAAACTTTTGAGCCTTCTTCCCAGTTAGTGTACGCACTTTGATCAAAGGGACATGTTGAAAATACACATTAATGTAGAGCAAACTACATTTCAAAATTTACTTTAAAAAGGTTTAAGCGTTTTCCCATAATGCGATTACAAACAACAAATGACTTCGATTCCAAAATAGCGAAATATATAGAAAATATTACCTTTCCATCCTTAAAATGGGAAATACGAAACACTGGGACGTGTGTAAGTTTACCGTTTAACGAGGAGTTGAGTACAGACTCTCATATTCTTAGTTTGAGGAGCTCGATAAGTTTCATCCCACGTGTTCTTCTTAAGATACACGAACGAATCGAGGTCACATACATCCTAGCTCGAGGTTGGTACAATCTTCCAAAATGTAGTTCCAACTGTTCAGCCATTTTCCAGTAATCTGAACACAAATCAGGCAACTTATCTTTCAACAAGTCGAAAAATACATAAAAAATGCCGTATTTCCCACTCTTAAAATTAGAACTTTCATTTAAAAAAAAAAAAAAAGTTCGGTAATTTCTAATAAGGATTGTAAGTACAGAGTTTCGTCTTTCTAAATTTATGGCTTCGTGAGATAATAAATTTTTCGCGTAAACCATAGTATGATCCTCAGCTCCCCTTTAGATTAGGTTCTCGAGTAAGCACGATACGATAAAAAAAAAATAGTTCGAGGTAGATGACAACTATATCCTTCCCCCGAAAAAAAAAAAGAAAAATACATTTAAACTGTTTCGTCATGTTTCCGAGATTGGATCACCTACAAGATCAGCTCCATTTTCATATATTAAATCAATAAATAGATGAAGTAAGCACAAAGCTACACGGCAATGGATTAGCTGAGCGGTCATTGATATGAACGACCTTGCTGCTATTCCATAACTAGTTAGTATTAAGATGTGTGGATGGCAGGAATGTGCTATCACCTGGAAGTGCCAACGCGGCAAATGTGAGACCTATGTTTTTCCATGAGTTTCCAGTGGAATCCATGCCGACATACTCACATCAGTGCTTAGCGCATTATACAGTATGGCGCTAAATTCGTTGTACAAAAGCAGAGGAGTGATTCCTGAGAGTAAAACAAACAAAAACGTTCCTATAAACATAGGACGAAAACTCCATGGTTTACGTGTTATAGGCTGCCAAAAACATGAAAAAATGAATTTTAAAGGTTCAAACCTCCAAAACTATTTGACCCACCGTAGTCGGGTCAAGACTTCACTTACGGACTAGTATGTGATCTATCCAAAAGTGAGTGTTCCAAAATTCTGACGTGCTTCCACAACATTTTTTAAAGAGGGAGTTTGACTACGTTCCTATGATATAAAGTACTCTCCAACTACATTCATAAAAAATGTTGCGTGAGTACCTTAGGATTATAAAACATGTATTTTTGGATAGAGCACATACTAGTTCCTAAGTGAAGTCTTCATCCGGCTACAGTAGGTCCCATAGTTTTAGAGCTATGGACCTTTAAAATTCATTTTTTTCATGTTTTCGGCAGCCTATAACACGTAAACGGTGGGGTTTTCGCCCTATGTTTATTGGAACTATTTTGTTTGTTTTACTCTCAGGAATCACTTCTCTGCTTTTGTACAACGAATTTAGCGCCATACTGTATACTATCAACAGATACTAGACATGCATTTCATCAATACCTATAATATATTTTGCACGACTAAACCCTATATATTGTTGACACAAGCAGATTTTGAAACTGAATGAGTAAATTTATCTCCACCTCTTCTACCGAATCTTTACTTTGACATCGTATGAAGTAAAGGTGTCTTTGTACTGGAGAGCTATAAATTGACGTGCAACGAAAGTAAAATGAAATGAAAAATGTTGAGTTTAACGTCCCACGATTATGCTTGTTAGGCTATGGGAGACGATGATTAAAACAAGCGAATGATAGAAGAATTGGGGGAATGATAAAGTGGGAGGAAACGAGAAAACCCACGGACATGATGTTGTTCATCACAAATTAATTGGGTGGGGATTGAACCAGGGACACCATGCACCAGAGGTAAGCACGCTACAACCAACCCAACTTGTTCCCTTTCTATAATAGTAATACACGTAGCCTATTTGTGTAATGAAGACATACCAACTCAGTTATTGTACGTGATAATATTTCTAATCCATATTCTTAATATATTTATTTCTCTCCAATTCCTAACAAGGGAACATCTTATATTGATACTAACATTGCCCAATCAAACAATGCGCAATGGATAGAGGAGTGAAGAAAAGTGAGAAATCCAAAGTTTTACGGGCCGACACCCAGAAACACAGAAGATACAGAGGAAAGAAGAATCTGGAATCATTGAAGATAGCAATGCAAAAGATACACTGACACCGAAAGAACTTCAAAATGATTACAGTAATCACAATGACATTTACACAACAGTATAGTAAGTAAACATTGTACCCACAGACATGCTCAATAACATAATATGTAATGCAGTGTTGCCAACGGAGCACAAAATGAAGTTCTGTTAAATGACATGCAACAAATTATAACATGTAGCAAATCTAATTATAAGTAGAACCATACGTGTGAAGTTTTTGATGTAAAGTGTTGCCAACGGTTGCGGATCACTTGGTCATCCAAGGTCATGGATCATTTCAGTTTATGTGATGTATTTTGGTACTATTCTGACATTTTCTTTGGCAAAAATGCTTCGACCGTTATTTTTGTACTTCAATGATTATATTCCTGTTTATGGTCTCATATTTTTGTTTCAACTAGTTCGAATCGTATACTGTATGTACTCGTCTACATCCGAGATTCATATAGGAATTCATATAGGCCTGTCTTCAAACGTTGGCAACACTGTACGTTATGACTTCACAAGTGTGGTTCTACTCCTAATTAGATTTGTTAGATGCTATAATTTGTGTTCCGTGCCATTTAACAAAACTTCATTTTGTGCTCCGTTGGCAACACTGCATTACATATATTATTGAGCATGTCTGTGGGTACAGTGTTTGCTTACTATATTGTTGTATAAATGTCAGTTTGATTACGTTAATCATTTTGAAGTTCTTTCTGTGTCAGTGTATCTTTTGCATTGCTATCTTCACATGATTCTAGATTATTCTTTCCTCTGTATCTGCTGTGTTTCTGGGTGTCGGACCGTAAAACTTTGGACTTCTCACTTTTCTTCACTCCTCTATCGATTGTGCATTGTTTGATTGGGCAATGCTACTGTCTATATAAGATGTTCCCTTTTTAGTATGCAGTTTCCTACAGTCTCTTTTGAATCACATGGGGAAAAAAACTTACCATTGAATACCTACTCTCCTGTCTTAGTGATTCCATTAGTCAAACGGGTCCAATCCTTTCCTTCACTGATTACTGGGATTTCAATTAGATCAACGTCACGATAGGTCCAATGGTCGACATTTTCTATGCATTAAAATTTAAACAAATTTTTAAATATAATGTTAAAGTATAAGCTTGACGAAATAAGATTTAAAACAGAACGCTAAAAATAACTAACAGAGGACATGACGATGCTAAAAAAAATAAATAAGAAAGTATCTGACAATAACTCAAAAAAAGAATAATAGTAACACACAGAAAACAGATAAGCCTTCAGAGCATGTTAACTATTCCAATGTCACAAATGAAAGTTATAACATGGTCACTAGAGACCGTATTGTCCCCCGAGACCTGGTTAAGACTTTTAGGTAGTCATAAACGTCCTCTAAGTATTGTCGACATATTACTAGAATGTGCTGGATACTCAAGGAAACGATACCATCTTCACAATACGGACGGTTAGCGCCAATCATTAAATAGAAATGCATGTGATGAGATACTCGAAATGCAAAGCGTGTCAGGACCACTTAATCTTGTTGACTGTATGCAAAGACGTCTTCCAACTACCCAAAATAAGTTATCCTGTGTAAAACTTTGTTTCTTTGGCATTGTTTCAATTCTTTTTCCAGTGAGAGCACAAAATCCTTTCTTTGGTCTGGACAACTAGATAAGACAGTAAACTCGTCCACTAAAATGTATTAACTAGCATGAGTAGTTACGGTTATAAATATATGCATCGTCTTCCGCATTCAGATACCATCCTTGACTGAGGATTCCGCAGGGATACTTCTTGATCGTAATAGTAATTTAAGACTAGATATATCCCACTGATAGATCTCATTGTGCTAAACAATATGATATCGATAATTATAAGCCTTCATTGATTGATTGATTTGTATTGTATATTTAATATCCTGAACATGGGTCTGTTGACAAACATCCTACATGTGCTTATGTTTTCAAGCATTAACCATGTGTGTCCAAGCACGACTTACTAAGGTGGCAGACGACAGAAGCACTAACGACAACACTGGTCATGTGACGACGAAAATCCACCTGTGCCACCGACAACCTAGAGCACTTATATAACCAGGAAAATCTCACCGACAACCATAAGTCTTTAGCTGGTCACCTCCACTTTCTTAGCTTGTCTGGAGCTTTGAGAGGAACCTAAGCCATAGCCTTTAGTTTGCTCCAAACTCTGTGAGACTCCTAACTCGGCCGCTTAGCTTGCGTCGAGCTTTGTGGCCTTTAATCCTCCCTCTGCTTGCGCGGAGTATTGGGGGATCTTAAATCCGTTCCTTTTAGCTTGTTCGGAGCTCTGTGAAGATCCTTCTTTAGACTGTCTGACCCATGGGATACCATATTTTACCCAAGTATTAAATTACTTTACATTAGTGATACTTGTAACAGTGTTTATAGAAAAGAAAGTTTTGTAATAAAATCTGGTAATGGGAGAAAACTATTCCGGATTATAATTTGCTCTACTTACATGTGCGTAAGCAGAACTTTACAATAATTTGTTCTTGGTATACGAAAATAATACTGTAGAATTTCCGCGCGTGGCAACATTGCAGAGATGAGAAGCGGCGTCCATAATTGTATTCATAAACCGTATGATTGAAACATAATTATTTAAGCTGTGCCTCCTCCTCTTCTCAACTTGGCCACACACTGTTTCGTGACCACTAAGCTTCAAGTAGAACCAGTTTCCCGGTTGTTGCGGCGTTGCTATTATGTTTAATTAGTAACAGTATTATACAGTAGAATACTTTAGTTATAATGATAAATGTTGTGGCTCACGATGACCTGTATTCTACAATGTCTGAAGAGCATAATCCACCAATTGATTAATAAGAGTAACTAAGCCAAAATGGGAAAATGAGATACACGTTGCATCATTATATGCATTATAGATCTAATTACTATAATGTGCAGACTGTCCCCACCCTCCGGCAGGTAGTCTTCCCTCTACTACACTACCAGTAATGTAGAATTTCGTTTTGAGTATTCCCAGTTTGATAAAGTTTTCCCAGTTGTACACATGAACCAACTGTTTATTTCACAAGAATATACCTCATAGTATGCGACATACAATATAGTTTTCTTTAAATATAGTCGTCGCGATATACACATGTACAGTATGCTCCATTGTGGTATCACCTTATACATGTCCTCTGATGAAAGTCTGACACATACTCGTTTCTAAGGATGCTCACGAGTCGAGTCGAGTCAGAATTTTCCTGTGAAAATTCGAGTCGAGACATAGCTGTTCCAATAGAAAAATATAAGTTTTTCGAGTCGAGGCATCACTTTTACAGCACATTTTCGAGACGAGACAGCCTCAAATCTTGTTTCGTGTGCATCCCTACTCGTTTTGATATATTCTTCGTTGGTGAATGCTTAGGTTATTGTTGAAGAGTATGCTGTTTCGATTCTGTCGTTAAACGATACATTCACATTTCATTGCTCGTCACAACATAGTTCAGAAAAGTTTCCCCATTTATTTTATAACTCATAATAAGTTCAAAAGCGCAACAAAGACATTTTCGTATTGTTCATTTGACATTCATGCCACTCATTACGAACACAATTTTCTGCATTCCAAACATTTCGTTAAGTATGATTCTCAGCACAATAAGTACTTTTCACAATGCCCGTGTTGTCATCCATGTATTTTTGATTATCTCCCATGGGAAAGGGATTGGCGTATTGGATAAATAATGATACACATAATTGCCACCACCTCAGCTCTTGACTTATCACATGAATGCTGTAGATCACTTACTGTTGACATCAATGTTCCAAAATTAAACATAAGTAATGAGATGCATGCCTACAGCCATGAGAAACTTACTTTACGACCAGGTTTTTCATATGATATCCTGACTCAATAAGATATTAATCAAGATATAGAATAGAAGCTCCCAATAATTCATGTAAGACGGACTGTTTATCTTCTTAAGAGAAAAGTTCATATTAAAATTAAGCTTTGTAACTTGATGAATTACAACAATAATCCAGTTGAGAATGCTCCAAGATCATTGTCATAACGAACTTAAAAAGAACTGTTTGTTGTCTACGGCAAATTGCCTTTATAAAAAAAGTAAACCGAATATAGTAGGCTATTTGTCTCTTATAACTAGAGAAAAGTAATTGCATATGAGAAACTGGCATGTCTAAAAAGCAAGTTGCTCGAACCATGAGCATGATATTAAAACAGTAATGTCTTGAATTGAACGATTCGAAGCAAAAGGGGAACAGGGATTACAAATTAAAGCGAAACTGAGTCGACCTCAAGTGAAAACGGAAGATGAAAATGTTCCGATTATTATTGAAGGTAACGCATTAAACTCGTTCGTTACTGCAACAGACCTGAAAGCAACTTTAGGTCAGGATTGCAGTGCATGTAACTGTACTAGTGTTATTTGTTCTGCTTTGCAGGTCAAACCAACAGACATATTCATATTCGCTTAGAGTTTGCAAGGACGCACATCAACAAGCCACAAGACTTCTGGAAACGTGTAATCGGGAGTGATGAGAAAGTGTTTAGTTTATACGAAGGAGGAAGCCTGTTAAAACGTTCTACGATAGGTTGTTTTACGATGACATGCTCAAAATGGAGAGCTCAAAGCTGAAAAATTCGCAAAATATCATTTCTCTAGGATTTACGGTTCCCGAAATAGGGTTTCTTAACTATTCCAAAAATCGAAAGTTTTGGCCAATATCTGGGGAACGGCATAAGTAACACGAAAAATTCCATGACTACTTTCAGATCGCTTTTGATACTCTATCAAACGGAGGCTCAAAATTGAAAAAAAAAATCACAAATCACACACACACACACACACACACACACACAGAGAGAGAGAGAGAGAGAGAGAGAGAGAGAGAGAGAGAGACATAAAAAGTTCTTTACTGAATTTTCTATGTTCGAAGAAAATCTCGCTAAAATAAGGAATACAATTTTTACAATTTACACTTGCTTTAATTAAAGTGACTAGATGAATTTACTTGTAAAGTATGCATACGTGTTTCTTTAGGAAAGTTGTGTACCTCTACCATGTACAAACAAAGAAATTTTAATGTGAAGACAAAGTCGTAAAACTAAGAGCTTCTCTGTAGATAGAGATATTGGTCGCTTTTAACAGTGACACTCTTAATGGGTGTTTGCATTAGCAGCAAGTGAAGTGTATGTTGAAAGAAAAACGACTAAGAGACACCAACTTTGTGCATTACCACCTGCTATCAGCTTCTGCCGTTAAAATGAAGGCAATTTACATAGTATGAAATCAACTAGAGACATTAGTTTTTTCTAGCTTCTGAAAATAATCCTGATCAAATAAATTATCTAGAATTACAACGAGGAAGAGTTATCAATGTCAGTAATGGTGGCTTTATGTTAATAATATTGGCACATACTCCTTAAGGAATTACAAAAAAAGTTTTTCACCGAATATATATAAAATAAAAATGGAAATGAATCTACAAGAAGTCGTGAACAGAAAATATTAATTACCATGACCTGACAGAACTACAGGCAAAACAATTCAGAATGATTGGTCATGCGATACCATGAAAGTACGTACTTTAATGTAGTGATGCAGAATTCTGACCCGCGCCTTTCGATAAATTTACACAGCAACATGTTAACACGTTCCAGAAAGTCTTATTGTAAATTTCAAGTTGTTAAAGCAAGCGCACGAAATCTTTCATTATTTGACACCCGTTTGTGTATCTCTGTTTTACAATAAGGTTTATAAACTATTTGACTTGAGTGAAGGTTGGGGGCTGCGGTAGCTTAGTAGTAGAGTATTCACATCTGATGCATGTGGTCCTTGGTTTGATCCCAGCTCGCGCCACGTGAGTTTTGAGGTGGACAAACACCGTGTTCGTAGGTTTTCTTGGGGTTCTTCCATTTTCTGCCATTTTCTTCATTCCACTATTCTATTAATTTCTCACTATCACCGTTTCCTTTAACCTAGCTAACATAAGCGTGGGACGTAAATTTAAAGATTTCAGTTTTTGAGTGAAGGTTGGTGCGTGGTTTCTTTGAAAATTTCCAAATAATCTTTTTACCTGGAGAAAACTGTCAGGAACAGGAAAAAAGTGGACAAATTCACCTTTCAAACTTGAGTTTTACACAAATGTACAATTTAATGAAAAATGTTCTTCGATACATTTAGTTGAAATCATTCAATTTTGCTTAAAAATTGTGTATATGGTGCTGAAGTATTTTTTTCTTTGAGAATACCCTACGAATCAAAATTATTCGACAATAATCATGCAGATTTACTTGATCTATTAAAAATATGTTTCACGATAACTTTTATAATAAACTATCAATTTTTATGAAACATAGTCTGTTTCACTTCGGACTTAAGATTTACTCCAACTGATTATAGCAGGATTCAGTCAGAAACAACAGAGTGTGATATCGTCTAATCTTAGAAGAATAAGTTAGTTGGCTTTGCATGAGATACGGTGTATATTAGCTTCTATTTAGGCTCTCTAATGATACATATTGGTTAGTTGTAATCAGCCAGAATTAGGGGGAAATCTATCTAAGACAAAATTAATATGTAGTTGTGCGTCAGAATCAATTCATCTTTTTGCAGACAACAACCAAATACTTTGGAGTACCTTTAAACTGGAGACTGACACTTCGCAATCTAACCATTGCAAGGTAAGAAGACAACCTGTACCATTCTTGCCCTAAACAAAATCTGCAGGATGAACTAAATGATCTAAGGAAATGAACCATTATCGTGAGGACTCAAAATTTTATTGCCTTTCCATATCAAGACATCAACGCCATCTCGAAAAAACTGGGCGATACTGGCTTCTTAAATCTTTTGATGACTATTTACATGGAAATTAAACATGGTGTCCATAAAGTTACTTAACATTGTCTATTTACACAAACTTTATTGACGTAAGGACAAACATACCAAAAGGTTCATTGGCTATGAACATACATTTTAACAACTGTAACTTTCACTCTGATTCACACAAATATATGTACTGCAAAGAAAGAAAAAAGAAAAAAAGTTCGGTAAATTTGAACGTGATGGCCTTGTAACTGTAGACTTCTTTTCCAGCGCTATTTTGTGGCTCGGAATACTTGTCCAAGCATAAGCTAGCGTAACCTCTACCGCAGCTGCATAGATGCGTTGCTTTAACTGTTCCACAGCAGTGGCTTATCTCATATACACGAGACTTAACGAAGCCCCGAAGAAGAAAGTCCATTCGGTAAAGTCGGTCGACCAGGAAGTCGAAGCTCCTGGTACTCCATGACCAAATCCATCTTTGTGGGAAAGTGCTATTGAGGTATTACCATCCAATTAGAGCAAAATAAGATGGATCTCCATATTGCTGGAAAACAATAGTACCCAGAATGCCGTCCTGGATCAACTGAGCCACCTGGAACTTCTGCAGTATGCCTAGATAGATGTCTTTATTCAATCTACAAACATAATTGGTAAGTACGCTTTCCTTTTGGTAATAGCTAACGACACATAACCTTTGGTGTGTCCCTTTCTAATTAACCGCAATTGCAGTTGTAAGTGCTCAAGTCTAACAATTATTTCTGTTTATTAATCTGTACGTGTGGAACGATGCTTCGTCACTAAACAAAACATTTCCGTTAACCTTTCAAACCTAAAGACTGCAACACATTATATAGCCTGTAGCTTTTTCTGCATAGTCTTCTACCTCCATCATATGCAAAATTTACACATAATAAACCCCTTTTTTCAATGTGAAGCGTATTGTTTTCTAAACAATGCTTCGAAGAAAGGCAAGGTATCTCTTGAGTATTCCCGTCAATAGAAGTAAACTGCGGGTTGTCAATTCGATTGGTGGTCTCCTATGACATACTGGTCCCCAGATCGCTTGTCAGCATATAGGTTGGCAGTTTTCTTGAACTTTTTGACAGTGTTATTAATACCTTGTCTTTATGAAAGAACTTTTGCACTTAAGACTAGAGTATTCTTATACATGTCCTATCACGCAGATGACCGCAGACTGTGACTATTCGCTCTTCATTAGAGTACAATTTTGCGCAACAGGTTAGATCAGATCACCTGTAAAAGAAACGAGTGACTTCATAGACACCCTGTATGAGAAGACTAACTTTATGCAATTGAGAGAATACAAGCTATTTCAAGACCAACTACGGTAGCAAATTCCTTCAGAAAGAGTTCTTCCTAAACAATTTTGAGCAAGAAGATAAAACCTACAGATACACCTAAGTCAACCTGTAATCCCTTCTTTTTCTTCCCATCAGTAAAGAAAACCGATCATTCTTTTATTATTTAAGCCCCAACCGGTGCAATAGCAACCAGCCCCAACTACAATTATGGATTAACAAGAATGCGACACCTTTAACAGCATCCACAGCAGACTGTGGATAGCTAAAAAGTTTGCCTATTTGTTGCGTGAAGGAAACATCCTCACAAACATTTTACTTGTAATAGAAATGGAAAATAGAACTTCGTTAGATACTTGACTTGCTTTATTCGCTATCATCATCAACAGTCACAATTGAATGACAGACAATCTTTTCTTGATATATCGTCCATATACAAAAGATGTATCATAATAATTTGCAAATTTTTTCAGGTGTATATTTGCTTCCATGTGGTATTGCTACAACTTGTAGCTATTATATCTGTCAGCCAATAGGTGGCAGCACTTGGTAGTAGGCAGCTAGGAGTAGGAGACAAGAGGCGGCAACGTCAGATAGTGTCAGTTTGAGTGTGGACATAATAGAGAGCGGTACACGCGATCAGAAATGGGAGAGTTTCTGGAACGGGAAGCAGGCAATTTAAGTGCGGACATTTATAGATAACTTGCTACTGTATGTGGAGAAGATGCTCTATTACGGGAAATAGTGTACCACGGGATAGAAGGTTGGAAATGTGATCACACGTCGACTGGGGAAGTATAAGTTCAGGAAGGAAAATGAACTTCCGTCACTTTACATGACCAGTGTCTTCTGGGATACTGACTGGTTAAATCAGGCACAACCACCATTAGCTCTCCATACATCTGTACTCTAGAACATCTGCGAAGAATAATTTGGAAAAAGCGGTCAGAAGATTGCTAACGAGATGTCCTTTTGCAATACGATAACGTCCTCCTGTATACTAGCCTAGAAACAACTATCCCCATTGCCAAATTGGGTTCTAGATGTTCCTACATACAACGGCGCCGATCCGGGGGGCCCGGCCCCCCCAAAGCTCATGTGGGCTCCCCTAGTGTATTTATAATTATACAATATTTGGCATAATTTGAATGCAATTCGTCTTAACATCCTCATGGGCCCCCCAAATTTACAGAGAAATCGGCGCCCTTGCCTACATGCACGATATTTTCCCGACTTAGCGTCTAACGATTACCACTTGCTTGGGTCTTTGAAGGATGGCCTTCGTGGTCAACATTTTCGTGACTTTAAAGAGCTCGAAAAAATCTAATTGTGGATGCAATATACACTCAACACGTGGTTCTCTAAGGGACTAAAGAAGCTGCAACATTAAAGGAACAAGTACATTTCGTTGGAGTTTCGGGGTATCGAAAGAGAAACACTGTTGACTGTACATTGAAATTTGAAAATTTTCCCGTATCATAGATCTCTCAACATAACTAAAAGAACTAAAATTCCGTTGCACCAAGCTGCTACC
Organism: Thermobia domestica; assembly: GCF_964235325.1. NCBI lineage: Eukaryota > Metazoa > Arthropoda > Insecta > Zygentoma > Lepismatidae > Thermobia > Thermobia domestica. The sequence goes on along the minus strand of NC_137462.1, from coordinate 262,650,779 downwards.
TGCGATATCTGTGAAATACTTATAGCACCATATAAGAATGTGTGAAAAACAAAATTCCAAAAGAAATGTTCAAATTTAGTAGTGTGTTTCCCGGGATAAGTTAATGTATTTGTATTGGTTAACAAGATTTACTTGGGAAATAATATTCATATTGATTATTTTCATGGAATATTTTATTATATACCTGTTATATAAATCACGTGTTTCTCTAAGCGCAAATGAATATCTTGACAGAGGCGTAAGAAATAGATTTCGTTTGAAAATACTACGTCCTACTCGACATTTTATCAGAAAATGAATTTTATTTACTGGTAACACTACATCACTTCTATAATAATGTGTAACACACAGAAATCCTTCGTTTAGTATTTTTCTAAAGATCCTTATGATCTATTGTGCTAAAAATGAATTTTATTGTAAACAGAACAAAAGATGGAGATACGGTAGTTTTTCCTAGAATTTTGCAATGAAACAAGCGTGATTTTTAAATAATAAAATTTACATAACGGTAAGTTCATTCGAAATATGCGTTTTTCAATCATGCTATGTACTATATATCCTGACATTCTGAATTAAATAAAAGATACGGCTAAAGCTATATACAAAGGGTATTGCTTGTTTTACAAAAGCCCAATTCCACGGAGAACACGCATTGTGAGAAAGTGCCTTTCATCTCCTGTATTGTGTACGGTGTGAGGGGAGAATGGGTTTGTCAGTGGGAGGCAACAGAGAGTAGTAGTGAAATTTCCAGAGAGAGAGAGAGAGAGAGAAATAATCTTGCTGCTCACAGTACCCCTACCGAGTACTTCACAGGGTGTGAATGTTGTCTTCCCTTGCCTACATTTTCAATTTGTTTTTTTTTTTTTTACAAAGATGAAGAATAATGGCGGGAAAAAACTACCAGGCACCACGTAATACCTCTCTTTCTCTATTTCCCTATCAAGACAGTCTATTCGAACAGAGCGGAAAGGAGAACATAAAAGAGGATATGAAAAGACAAATAGATTCTCTATTTAGAGCTAGTGTTACTTCTCAAATTGCTTCAACTGCCTGCTGTGTATAGGTTATTACATTAAGAACAAGACGTGCGAGAAAGTCGTCACACATTTACTCGGGGTGAGAGAGAGAGAGAGACATATACAGAGTAAGGGCGTTAACCCTCTCACTACCAACGGGCGGAGTACTTTGTGTACATCACAGGACTTGTTTTGTAACTACTGTTCTAACCATTTATTTAAAATTGTAAACAAAAAACGTTATTGCTCAACACGCTTGGCTAAAGCATATACCTTGGGGTGGTACAAATTGAACGTTAGTCTGACTCATAAATGTGCTATTTTAAGTTGGTGGACACAAAGTATCCCCCGGCCATTAGTAGGACATGGGACTGACATTTAGAAATTTTCTCCTAGATGGCAGTATTATAAATAACTGAATTATAAATTCTTATATTATAAATTATTTTCTGAATTTGGTGGTTAGTTTTATCCCCTGTACTGTTTACTTCAGTCTAGTAATGGGTAAATTCCCGGGAAGATATTTTTCGGGAATATTCCCTGGGAATATTCCCGGGAAGATTCCCAAAATGGGAATTTATTCGGGCATTTATGTTTAAACAGAAAGAAAATTGCATTCTATTACTATATTATGATTTCAAAGTTGAATTAATTTTTATATCACAGCATATTATTACTGTTGTCCACAGAGGCATCCTTACAAAGTATATTCTGAACGGTACTATGTTACTTTATTAACACTTTATTATATTTAGAGAGTACGCATAAACGTATATTTATTTACAATATGTTCTATCAATTAAATGTGTCTGAAAAATTATATAGTAAGACCTAATATTTTTAAACCACTAAACAGTTTAAATTTATATGTAAGTGGATTTGCTCAACTTGACTATTACTGATATTGTAAACAACTTAAATTTATAAATGTTTTAAACCAATTAGATTGGGTAAATGCTAGAAGATATATGTCTTACCAATTTATCGACATTTGCGCATACAGACGTTAATTCACATGTAAAAGAAGTCCGAGTACCTCTTCAGAAATTCGAGTCAGAGAGAGGAGACAGACCGACGTCTATTACTAATAGTGGATCATCGTTTATTAATAGTACTTCATCTCTATTACTACATAATTCTAAATTACTTTACAAAATGGTTCCTTTTCATCATTTGTAAATTAGTACTTTGCTAATTTTGGCTGTTCTTTAACATTGGGGGCCAGCTTTTGCACCTACTTTTTTGCGATATTCTATTCCGATGCGGTTGTTTTATGGTTTCATACGTTAAACTACGTTACCAAAATAAAATTCAAACAGTATTGCAGAGCGAGCGTTAGCGAATGAATGCGGGTTAGAGCCCCGCATGGCACGTTGTTTTTTTATCTTCGTTACCAACAATTCACTTTCTTTCCTCACAGAAATCATTTCCACTTACCTTTCCGTTTTGTATAAATCCCCTACTGCCCTAAAAAAATGTGTTCTTTTCTTTCTTAACTACTTTAACATCACTATCAACTCATTTCTTCCGTAAATCATCCTACTTTTCGCTAGTTTTGGCTCCTCAATACTAAACAATTACCTTACTTTTTAGTTCAAATGGAAATGGAACTTAAAAACTCATATTATTAGTTATATAAAGTACCGTCAAATAATATTAAATTTTTTAACCTTCAAATTCTTTAAAACCCAGAAGTAAATCATAATATATTAAAATAAAGTAATTAGTCATATAGTTCTTATAATTTGGAAGGTAAATTAGAAATGGAAATAAATTCCTTCCAGGGAATTTATAGGCCAGGGGAAAAAACCGGGAATATTCCCATTTTTAAATTCCTTCCCACCGGGAATTTCTCACTGCCCATCACTACTTCAGTCACAGCATTAGTATGTATCAAATTTGCTATTTTAAATTGGTGGGCACAAAACATCCCTCGCCGCCCGTTGGTAGGAGATGACACTGACATTTAGCAGTGTCACTCATAGGTTGCAGTATAATAAATAGCTCTTAAGTCTTATTCCGCATACTGTTCATTTCACTCTCTGCAGATTTTTGTGACAGTTTCTAATTAGTTTCTTTTGCGAGACATATTTAGTCTTAAAATGTGGGTACGGAATGACCTCCTTTCCGCGTTACAAAAAATACCTAGTAGGGCGTGAGGTTACTTACTCAGTTTCTGTAGCAAGTAAAGACCTCGAAAAAGAAAACATAAATCTATGTAGTTATAGGTGACAAATAATAACCTTTTGAATTTCCACAATCATAAAGTCGAATTTAACAATAGAATGTTGATTTTTTAAAATAAAAAATAAAAATACACACTAGAAAATAATCATCTTTCGTTCCAAAATATTTTCTCTTTTTCAAATACCTCTTGTTTTTCTTGATATAGTATTGAATGTGAATCATTTCCTAACGAGTGCTGTCACGTCACAGTTTGGTGTTCCCTTCCTAGTAAATCAGACGAAGAGGAGGGGCTGGCAGGTAATCTACCGCTCATAAGCATATTTGTGTGTTAGCACTCAAACAAGATCAATATCGCAGTCAATAGTTTTCAGGCAAACTAGTTGTGGACCAACACTTACTGTTGAATCTCATCCGCTCCCCTCATTTCTCATATTGTTCCTTTCAGTTTTTTTTTTAGATTATAAAAGAGCAATCCTTCGTCGTACATAACTATTTAAAAAGATAATGGGAAAATCAGTTTGATACAAGAGTATTTCTAAAAGTTTTCGATCTGAAATAAATGCCGTGCCGCGGTAATAAGCCGTGAAGCAGTCCGGTTAGAATATTGGAAGTACCTGAAAAGTATGCAACCAATCTGACAAATATGTACAGTTGGGTTGCATACCAACAAGGCAAAAATCATTTATAATAACTCTGTATGGAAATACATGGAGACCCCATATCGAACCAATATTGGTAATAATCCATGAAGTAATTGTATTGTGTGTGCAAACACCGTGTGCGTGGGTTTTCTCGGGGTTCTCCCGTTTCCTTCCACTTTCTTCATTCCACCATTTCATTCATTACTCATCATCACCGTCTCCTTTAGCCTAAACGGCATAATCGTGGGACGTAAAACTCAAAGATTCATTTCACTTTCTCTATTGTGTGTATGTGTGTGTCTCGGACGAACAAAGGCGCGAACAGACCGTGTAAATATATGAAGAAGTTATGGTTTGTACTTCATATAAAACTCGTTAAAAATCATCCGTGCGTATAGCTGTAGGAATCTTACTTTCCTGACACATCAGGAAAGTATTATATATTATATATATATATAATCTCAGAAGAAATGTACATCATATTGTGACGTTAGTTAAGTAAGGGAAGACATAGTATGCTTTAGCAAAATACGCAATGAAAAAAACATTCCATGAAATCCTCCAACAAACGGATCAGTAGTGCTAGATGAAGGATTTGCTGATGTGGGGGTAACTTTTGAGCATTGTATTATGTTTTATGACATCATCACCATAGGTATTCTGTCATTGTTGGCAGATCACCTATCGTAACTGAGAAGCTTCCATGCTCCACGGTCTTTCGCTAACCACTTCGTCTTCTCGTACTCTTTTTCTGTTTTGATATCATCCATTAGTTGCAGTCTTCTTCGCCTCCTCTCTTTCCTGCCACCATACCCTGTAGCGCATCCCTTATGATACAGTTCATTCTTAGCCAATGTCTCAACTAGTTTCTCTTCCTCTTAAAAATATTTAAATTGTTCTTTTCTCTACCTCTCATTCGTTTTCCACTCGACCCAGCTAATTCTCTTCTTTCTTCTCCACACCCACATTTCGAAAGCTTCTACTAGTTTTCATGATTTTTACGTAATGTCCATATTTTTTACCTATACAGTACAATATTCCTAACGAAGCATTTTATGAGTCTTTTCCTCAACTCTTCGTTCAAGATGCCACAAAATAAAGTATTTTCTTCATCCTAGGGGGCGTGGTGGCTCAGTGGTAGAGCGTTCACCTCCGGTGTTTGGGGTGCCTGGTTCGATTCCGGCTCGCGCTGTGTACTTTGTGGTGGACAAACCCCGTGGTCGTGGGTTTTTTCGGGGTTCTCCCGTTTCCTCCCACTTTCTTCATTCCACCATTTCATTCATTACTCATCATCACCGTCTCCTTTAGCCTAACCGGCATAAACGTGCGACGTAGAACTTAAAGATTTCATTTCATTTCATTTTCTTCTTCCTAAAAATTTCTTTCGGCATTCCTATACTTGCTTTTATTTCATATTCACAATTCATATTATTACTAATAATAGTATCCAAATATCAAAAACTAATTACTTGTTCTATTATCTTCCATCCTACTTCTATATTTGCTGATACAGAAAAAAATCTGAATTAATAGAATTTATCACGTTTAACTATTAATAATTAGGAGCTCTATATTCCGTATATATATTTAATGTTTCCGTCGTATGGTCCCTATTAACGAACAAAAGTGAACATACCATAAACTACTATAGAAGCAAAGACAACTTCCGCTTCACTCGGACCCTTTTGCGACATATCCTTTTAAAGTCTAATCTTGTAACATAAAATAAAGCTTGGAGCAGGGTGGTTCAGTGGTAGAGCGCATTCCTCTCGTGCTTAGATCCCTTATTAGATCCCCGATCAAGTTAGCTCGTGGTGTGTGTCTTCTCGGGGTTCTCCTGTTTTCTCCCAATTTCTCGTCCCTTTAATTCTTCCATGATTCACTTGTCTTAATCATTGTCTTCCTTTGCCTCAAGAGCATAAATGTGGATCGTTAAATTGAAAGATTTCATTTCATTTCATAAAATAAAGCGCGCTATACAACAGAAACAAACTTATTTATTATTAGTAATAGTAAAATTACTTAAATGTTAATAAGTTGGTTTATATTTAAACGGTAAACTTTTAGATCTGAAGTAACATATCAGTTTTACTATCTTTTCTATTGTCTGCCAAGGGGTCCATAGACGATCCACGGTTTGTTCAAACACCGTGTTTGCGCAAACACTCGACCATACACGATTCAACTATTTGCACAAACTTCAGTTCAATTTTGAGTTTGATCGCATAAACATATCCACTGAAGCAGGTTGTTTAGCGATAGTAATTGCTTGTGCTTTGGAAAGGAAAAGACTCGCGAAACCAAAAAGGAAGAAGAGGGTGTGGATGAAAGGGTGGTTCAAGAAACGGTCTAGTTTAGTCATCAAAATCTAATAGCCGAGCTTGAGATAAGTTCGACTATGGGCTTATTTACGAATGGATTCAACTATATTTGGTGAAATATTGGAAATGGTTACGCCTCTTATTCAAAAGCAGGATACAAATATGAGAGATGCGGTATCTCCCGATCAGAGGTTGTTCGCCACTTTGCGTTATCTTGTGTGCCGAAACACGTACGAGGACTTAAATTTGAAACAGCCATTGCACCCCAGACGTTTGGAAAATTATTATAGAAACATGTGAGGCCGCAATTTTCGGATTCCTGTTTTGATAATTTTCACTCTTTACCTTCCACAGTTCAGGTAAATTTCGAAAAAGTTCAATAAATTCTCTCCAGAATTCTTGAATCCTATTCATTAACGCCACAACGCAAGAACTAAGCATTTGTATACTAGGCCTTCTACTCGGAAATAAATCTCGTGTTTGCACAAACATGCCCTTACACGGTCCATGTGATTGCGCAAACATCATGTTCGTGTAAACAATTTTCGAACGAGCTCGATGTGAAAAATGTTTGCACAAACGTTTGCACAAACAGTTCATACAGCAGCATACACGGTCAAACTGTTTGCACAAACCGTGGACCGTGTATGTGCCCTATAATTCACTACTTCTTTCTTTCATGCTTTTCAATGATTCAGGTAAACCCAGATAACGTGATCTAGGTTAAATGAACGCATCCTTCCAATACTAGTATAAAAGTGTTCTATGTAAGTTAATGACCAACCTCAACAAGACTCGAATTCTCATAGAATAGAATTCTGACCTAAATAGGTTTCAACAATTTATCATTTAAGTATTCCTTGGTGATCCACAGAAACTGAAATAGATGAAGTGGAGCTATGAAAATTCACAGAAATAGCACAAAATAAAGACAAACTGATATTTGTCTTCAACAATAAAAAAAATATTCGTAGAAATGTTCCGCGTAGAGTTATAGGCACTCTTGAGAGAGTCAATCGATCAATACAATACATAGAACTTCCACATCGCAAATGAAGATTAATATCTTCGAGAGAAATCGTTTTGAAACAATGTTAGAAGGCTGTAAAAAAAGAAAAACCTATAAAAGCTTTTAAATCTCTATAGATTAAGAGGAATGATTTATCATTCACATCAAAACATTTCAATCTGCTAGCGGTTTTTCATTAAAGAAAATAGTTCTCCTCATGTTCTAAATAGAGAACCTATACCAAAAGGTATAAAGTAAATGTTCAGCTGTACTAAAAATGGGCCGCGGTGGTGCAGTGATAGAGCATTCCCCTCTGGTGCATAGGGTCCTCGCGCCAAGTGAACTTTGTGGTAGGCAAACACTATGTATGTGGATTTTCTCGGTATTCTCCCGTTTTCTCCCACTTTTTTCTACAATTTCCTTCATTTCTCATTATCAGAGTCTCCTTTAGCCTAGGCAGCATAAACCGTAGGACGTAAAGCTTGAAGGTTTCATTTCTGTATTGAAAATAAAAAAAAGACAAGAAGCCAGTTGTAATATAAACCCATGAATTAAGTTACAATGGAAGTTAAACAGAGTTGTCCAAAAGTGTGAAACCAGCCAAATAAAAATATATCATAGGTTGGTGCGAATGAACTGTCCTCTCATACAAAGGAGATGATTTATCTAAAATAAAACGATATTTAAGCTGAAAGAGATGGATGATAAATGAAGCTGATTAATTATCAATGAATCGGTGGAATGGGAATGTAAAATAAAAGTAGAGAACCCTGAGATAAACCCTGGATATGATATTGCTCACTACTCTCATTGTGTAAGACCGAATCTGGGATACATCCAAGGATCCATTGTAGGAGAAGAATTAGTAATTGCTTGAATTTTAGGAACACATCCGTTTTAATGAATTATATACTAATAGACGGGTGAAATTCTTTTGTCGGAAGACATCTCTGCCTGGGAAAACTTGAAGTCACATTACTGAATCCATTTTACCAGAGGTGAGCATTTGACTACTGATCCATTGTGTCCCGAAAGACATGATATAAAGCACCATCATTATACAATTTCTCTCATGTTTTTCAGTAAATGCTGCATAAAGACGGTTACCTCATTAGAATGCTGGAATATCATCTGCAAATTTTATCAATGCCAGTCTAAGTTGCACTGTGCTATATGAAGCAATATCAAAGTTGTACTGCGCTATATGTAGCAATATTTATGTTCTACTGTGCTGTATGTAGCAATACCTAAGTTGTACTGTGCTGTGTGTAAATATCTAAGTTGCTATACTATATGTAGCAATACCTAAGTTGCACTGTGCTATATGTAGCAATACCTAAGTTGCGCTGTGCTATATGTAGCAATATCTAAGTTGTACTGTGCTTTATGTAGCAATATCTAAGTTATACTGTGCTGTATGTAGCAATATCTAAGTTGCACTGTATGTTGCACAAGGTGGTTTATTATTTGGATAGCTACTGACTTCAGTAATAATCGAGACAGAAGGAATCTATATAGTAGCAATATCCTTTTACGTAATACTTGATAACATATTGCTACATCTATCTTAACGTACTTGTGTTAAGTCCTCATTAAAGTATGTTTCGCATTTATTTAACCATCCAGAAGCATTACTTTTCTCTAAAGTGTATTCTAAGTAGATGGACAAATGGTTGTAGATATCTTTCAAAGTACATTTTTTGCTTCATAACCTCTTAAGCAAATCTAAAGGCACTAAACGTACAAGAAAGGGCCTTCAAAGACTCATCTTCAAGATATAAAGCTATTTTAGGACTACAACATCTGAGAGAGCATTCCAGTTATAAAGAAGATAAAAATGTTCTCAGAAGATAGATTCTTTGCTTAGTAATGACTATACACTGCTTTTCCTTTAAGGAAACTTCTATTCCTCAAAGATACGTTATTAGCAAGGATTAAAATAACACAAAGTGGAAAAACAGCTTAATGGAAATCCTAAATCTATGTTTTGGAAAGTTCAACGATATTGAAGTGGCCATTGAAAACATGGAACTTGAATAGTCTCTAAGTCAGTTTCAAGACAGAGGGAGAAAAATGGTTCGTACATACAATCCAGACTTTATATATTATTAAAAAGAGCATTTATATGCAAATGTTACAACCAATATTCAGAATGTTAGAAGATGTCATTCTCCAGCCCTCTACGAAAGAAATAAACGTTAAATTTATTGACAAGCTTGAAATGTTTGTGTTCATGATATACAGAGATGGTCTTAGCCTTTGAGGAACCCAGAAAAAAAAACAAATCCCATGGAGCCCCTCGCCAAGCGCATGACAACATAAAAAAATAAAAGTCGTTGATAGAATATCGCCGGTCAAAATATTGGCAAGCAAATATAGGATTATTCTCGATTCCAACGTATCTTTGTTTGTAAATTGCAATATTCCACAGGCCTGTTCAACTGAAGCAATATCTCATGTACCTTACAATCAAGAAATGGAATAATACTTGCTGTATAACAATTTTGTTTTTGCTTTTGGTTGCCGTGAGTTCCATAAATTCATTTTGCATTTCTTTTTCCAAGATGATTAATCTCGTTTTTCACCATTTGGCACAAAGCTGCACACATTTAGGACATTATTTGACTAAACTTTTAAAACTGCAACAATCGGTACTCAAATTTTCTCTGTGACTCCTGAGTGCAAAACTATGTGAAGCTAGAAGCTGAACAATGAAAAATAATCTCTGCAAAATACTTTTCCTGTACTGCTGTTCTGCCCAAAATTGGATCTCGAATAGATACTCGGTAGTTGTTTCACGTTTCAATCTGTTTCAAGATCAAATCACTTAAACAAACATACATTCTTTGTGGAGCTAGTTTTCTTTAAATAAAATTTCACATAGTCACCTTCATGCTACAGCTTATGCATTTCCCCAATTCAACTGAAATCTTTGTTACCAAGCGAAACAAACGACACACAACACTGTATTCAGAACTTTTAAATGTAGAATTAATTAACCAGTTTCTGACTTGTGCCAAAATTATAGTGTGAAAAAATATTAAAATGCAGAATACCATTACTTAGAGATCTATTGTGTATCAAATAGGGTCTTTAGTCATACTCGTATTCTGCTCTTCGTTGCTTATCTACAGTACGCGTATTGCTGGATCATTTGACAAGTGTAACTATTTGGTGACATATTCTTGGGCTGTTGATATCGTTAACGGAGTAGAAGGCGCTGACCATGAAGATACTAATTCCGCAGAAAACAGTGACTTGTGTCGGATCCATCATCTTTACTAAGATCCTCAGGTGAACCAGCAAGTCCCACTTTGAACTCGATTTCTGAATTTTGAATATCTTACAATAGATCCACGCTGCGGCGCAAATCTGTCTTCAACATTGGGGGGAGGGGGACAAGTAAGACAGTTTCCTTTTCCTTTTTTTCTTTTTCTTTTTTGTTAAGCGATTCTCAAAATATTTGTGAAGTTCTAAAACAATCCTATGGAGGATCAGGGACCAGAGTTGTCTTCAACATTGGGAGGCGGACAGATTTGAGGCTTATTCCGGGGGAACGTTAATTTCATCTCATTTTCCTTTGTGACAATCAGACACAAATCATCACGTTTTTTTTCCCCAAAACACACATTTCAAATCGGATTATTGAGGGGGACAGTCTCCCCAGTTCCAAGATTGAAGGGGATATGTCCCCCTCATGCCCCTGGGATTTGTGCAAGTGGATCCACGAAGGTACAATGCTAGTTTCACTATTCTCTCCCGTTTCCAATGGTTTTTACTGCCTGATTTATTCATTGTATTAGTCTCGCGATCACGTGAAAATATTTTCTGAAATCATAAGCCAACAAACATTTTAAATTTGCAATAATATTGCAAAAGTTTAACTAAATCCTGACTGAAGACCGGTTAATAACCGGATGTACGATACTTCTATAAGCAGTTTCACTCACGAAATAAATCAGAGATGTCAGCGGTACAACACACTGGAGTTCCCGGAAAAATAACCCACACTTCTGCTGTTTTAAGCTTTTATTATTTATCATTGAATATTTGAAATTGTTATTAATTTTGTGTATGTGAAAGACGAACGTGCATTATACCATTTTATATTTGTACCGTATTTGTTTTGAAGTATCCCTGTTAAAATATAAGTAATGTTCAAAGAGCAAAATAATTTAAACACGATTAAAACAGGTCGCATTATACATGATATCGTGCAAATAGCTTAGACTAGGGTTTTGGATACACAATAGGAAAAGTCTCTTTGAACTGATGCCAAACCTAATCAATAGGTAACATAATAAATTGTGAAAATTTTCTCTGTAATATACTTTTGTTGCTATCAAAAGATCTAGGAGGCTAAGTGCTTTGTTTTAAATGGTGCTGCCCGTTAAAGCCACCCCTCTTAAAGAATGGATCAAGCCACTGCTAAAGCAAGGGAACCCGAGATGATTCCTTTCCGCACAACCAACTAATGTATCATAAAATATATTAATAAATAATTCAAGAGGGCTTTTTGCTACAGTTTCTGGCATTGGAATTAAGATCCAGCTGTTACATCTGCCAAATAACTTGCTGATTGAAGTCAGCACAAATGCCCACCTGCGCCGGGGTCCTGAAGAGATTTGTTATGACCTCATCTAAACCATTGATATTAATATCTTTACAAGTTAACCTTGTAACCACCGTTTCCTAGTCAGGTATAACAATGTAGGGTAATATTTTGTCCACATGAAAAGTATATTGGCCATTAATTTCTCTCTTTAATTCTTTTTTGAATTTCCGAATTAAACATAAAAATTCAAATTAATTATTTTCATTAAACTTGAATTTAGAAACTCTTTCTGAATCAAAATTAATATAAAACATGCGAACATTATGTTACGAAATCGTTAACGTAAAATGTTTAAAAACTTAGTTTAAGTTTAGTGCCGTTTCAACACTGAGATTATATGAAGCATTAATTTATAATTTAAGGTGGAATCAAAACCATCGTAATGCGTTCAAATTATGAATGCTCTCCTATGGTTAATCGGACCCTAAACCATGCGCACGAAAAGCGCATGCACTAGATACTATAACAGCGGAATGCTTCAACAATACTAGTCATTTAAAGAAACGATTCTTGCTACTATTGCAATTGACTGAATGGATATTTAGAAAATTTCCGGCAAACTTGAATGCTTCCGAACGAGGTTTTAAAATTCTTTTACATCAAAGTATTCTGAATTAATAGTATTGGAAAGTGAACTTACTGGATTTACGGTGCTATACCATCGCAGATAGGCGTTGTTTAATCAAATATTATCTCAACTTACAATCCTGTTCACTTACTCAGAAATACTACAGGATAAATTGAGAGGTAATGCGCGAAAACAGAAATTAAATAAAATGTTTAAGTTTTACTTCCCACGCTTATGCTGGCTAGGCTAAAGGAGACGGTGATGATGAGAAATGAATGAAATGGTGGAGGAGTGAAATGAAGAAAGTGGGAGGAAACGCGGGAATCCCGAGAAATCCCACGCACACAGTGTTTGTCAACCACAAAGACCACTTGCCTCGATCTGGGATCGAACCAGGGATCACACGCACCAGAGGTGAACGCTCCACCACCGAGCCCCCGAGAGGCAATGAGAGTCACTAATACATTTAATATAATAGATGGAGAGAATAATGGGAATTATCCCACAAGGACGCCGATTTCTCTGTATATTTGGGGGGGCATTCAGATGCATAAGGCATATATATTAGGATTTTAAGACAAATTGCATTCAAATTATGCCAAATATTGTATATTGATAAATACAATAGGCGAGCCCACATGAGCTTTGGGGGGTCGGTCCCCCCTGGCCCCCCATGATCGGCGCCCTAGTCACCCCATCTGAAGGCCGTCACTGATAACGTAATTCTATTTTCTTCACAAATTTCAATATTCCATGACCATTTTTTGTTAATTCTTAGTTAATTACATGACAGGAACATCATCCTCTACAGAACGTTTATGAACACACCATCCGAGTATAATTAATATATACAGGGGCACGGTAGCTCAATAGTAGAGCGCTTATCTCTAGTGCTTGGGGTTCCTGGATCGATCTAAGGTTAAGTGAGCTTGTAGTGGATAACGCCCTGTCCGTGGGTTTTCTTTGGATATTCACGTTCCCCTCACATTTCATTCCACTTTTTCTTCCATCATTCACTTGCCTTAATCATCCGTCTCCCTTAACCTTAAGGGCATAATCGTGGGAACTTAAACTGAAGTATTTCATTTCGTTTTAATTTTTATTAATATATGTTAGAATAAGGATATATCACTGACCCTAAATTTCACACATCCTAATGTAAAACCAAGATATAGTATATCCTGTCTTCTAAAAAGAAAAAAAATCTTAGTGTTATCCATTTCTTCTCAATAGTCATAGAAACTTTACTTATGACTGAAAATAGTTATCCATTAAATTTCTAGTAGATATCAGTTCATCTTTCACCTCAAGCACTAATGCTACCTTGACTAAATTTTGGTGTGCATGTTCGATGCCTTTTTTTTCCTACCACGCCATGCCTCCTTACCTTACTCAGTATGCCAATTTAGCAACTTTGTCGCTAGATCTAACGAGATTTCGTGCTCTTTAGCTACAAATCTAAAGACTTACTTAAACGAATTACCTGAACCTGCTTGCACATCATTCTACACAGCATATCATTCACGTATGAGCATAAATCTCCTTGCAATTCCTTACAACAGCTGTACATGTCCCTGTACAGACACAAGTGAAGGATGTCTTGATAAAAATGGATAAGGGGAAGATTTTTCTATTAGTTTTTCAATATCTTGCACCGTTGGAAGATTTGAGCCTACTTATGGTTGGAGTTTCTAATTCAAGTATGATCCGTGTTTTCTTTCTTCTTGCATGCAGTATTTAATAAGCAAATACATTACATACACAATTAATTATAATGCTACTGATATATGGTATTCATTGGGCAAAACACTCCAAATACGAAAAGTGCATCTCATCTTAGACTGGAGAAATGGTTATCCTTAGTTTCTTATTATAATTTGGCCAAAAAACAAACGTCCGCGGGACATGCAACCCCTATATACAACTATATGGTGTTGGAATGTATAACTCGTAGGATATGACGTTTAAAAAAAAAAAAAAATTCCAGCACTTCCAGTATACCCCTAAAAAATATAATAAAGAAATAACGACCACGGTTTTTAAGTATTCAGTTTGAACTGAAAAATCTACATAAAATTTGGAATCGACGAGAGAAAACGGCACGTTTCTAGCACTTGTGGCTTTTGAGATATTGTCGAAAGGATTGGAGGCAAACATATACACTTTTCGTTGGAGGCAAACATATAAACCTAACATTTTAATTTATAGATTAATCTTTACGACGAAAATGCAACGTCGTAATTTTTAAAAAAATCATGTAATATGATATATATTAAGAGCTGCAACAATTATTACTATAGTAATATATCTTAAACTTCAGGGAAGTCCATTTTAGTTGAGAAGATTGCTCAACAATGGTGTAGGCCTAGTATTAATAATCTACGTTAAAAGAATACAGAAGCTACTATGTAATTTTGGATAGCACGAAGCAAATATCACGAACAAGTATAAACCCGTTTGGCGATTTCAGTAATTTAGCTTCCACAATCTTTGCCCCAATCAAACGCAGAAGTAGAATTAATAGTTAGTAGTACAAACATGATGAAACCCAAATTGCGTAATATACTTGTGCTGCCTGTGCTAAATACCATTTTAACAGTACATTATTCTTAAAATCATTTGTACAGAACTGTCAGACATAACATTCAAACACATACACTTCTACAAGACGTCAATAAAGCAATTAGAACGATGACTGTCTGCAACAGCGTATTACACGACTCTGCATTTCTCGGGTGTTTCAGAGAGTTGCGATGTTGAAGAATTTGAGGTTTGCTCGAAGTCTGAGTAGATGTGTTTTCATTTATTGACCTATTATCTCTTTCTGTTTAAGATTATGCATAAAAAAAGATAATACGGTAAAAATGTAATTATATATATATATTATGGCATAAAAATATAAGGAATAATGCTGAAAAATAGGAAGACTCTTCTCATTCTGCCTGAGGCTATAATACAAGAAAGGAGAGAAATTTGACGAAAAATCAAAGTAGTGCAGAGAAAAATAGTGTCGATAGATAGTCTGAGTGTGCCCAAATTGAGAACAAGTGAAGGACAAAAAAAAAGAATAAATAAATAAATGAAATTGAAAATTTCAGTTTTACTCTAGTACGTCTATACCCATCAGGGTAAGGAAGACAAGTGAACGAGATGGAAAAATGGGTGGAATGACGAAATGGGAATACCCCGAGAAAACCCACTGATACGATGTTGTCCACCACAAACTTAGTGAGGATCGAACCAAGAGCCCCACGCACCGAAGGTAATAGCTCTAGCACTGAGCCACCGTTCCTCCCAGGAGAAAGAAATGATTAGATGAATACCACCTTACTTGCAATTGACCCTTTATAATGTATTTTGCTCATTAATTTTTTGCTTAGCGGTACGTCTACCAATTTTTAATTTCAATTAATAACAAGCTAGCAACTTTCTTGTATCTACCTAGCAACTACGCTTGATCTACTGTTGACAACACTGGACTTACGTAATGTTATTTAGTATATTTCAATCTCAGGAGAAGATATTATCTTAAACTCGCTATAATAGGAACAAGCACAGCACAAGTATAATAAAAGAAGACACTGTGATAGAAAAACATATTGAATTGAAAATGACGAAGTCAAATATTATTGTCAGTAATAAAAAGACATTTGTTTTCATTTACCTGTAAATGCGTCATTTCTCCCAGATAATTACGACATTAAAATTAAAAACAAGACGTACTAAGCGTCTCAGGAAGAATTTCTTAAAAAAAGTGACTTGGGAAGATTTAAGAAAGAGACTTCATAAGCTCTACTAAGAACTAACCTCTAAGTGAATGTCAGCTACAACTTTTTTTTTTTTTCGTCAGCCAATAAAATGTAGATGAGAAGACCCAGTTTGAGATAGAAAATTCGTTCCTGATTAAAAGTTTTCCTGTGAATGGTTGCTGAGCAACGAGTTTATAAATGAATCTTCATTATCAGGGATCCAATTAATTGAGCCTGAGGCAGACAGGTTAATGATCGTACACACATCCTGATGTGGATCTTCCCACTCCGCCTCCCACTTGTTTTTTACCTTCTGAATTTTTTTTTATTTCATTATACAAAGCTTTACTCATCAAAGGAGAAAATGTCTATCCATTAATTTCTTTTACGGTTACTTTTTAAATAAAACTTTGTGGTAAATCTAGAAGAATCTGTACTATACACTAGGACGTAATTTGATATTAAGGTAAATATATCGCAAGAATGAAGAAGAAAATGGTGAAAAGAAAAATCGAATTCTAGGTTTTAACGGATTTACATGTTTTATGGCGTTTACATGCAGAGAAAAGTTATTTTCTGATGATGTTCGTTTATCCATGCATTCTGCCTGATATATACTTATACGACCAGAAATAATGTGGTACAATATATACGGACCAATTTTGCGTACTTGATTCTACAATTTTCCAGGATTCGGACATTCTATCTATCTTAAATATAAGCATACGGAAAGATTGAAAACCGAAGATTGCAAATTTCTCGATAAATTTATTTACATTTTAATAATTAATATATTATTGATAACTCTAGAACACAATGTAAGTTTTTTCTCTTCAAATAGTCAACAAGAGGAAGTTTATTGTTAGAGGGATCTTTTCGGAATATTTTCTACATATTTCATAAACAAATATTTTGAACAACTCTACAACCGGAATGTAACTCATTTATTTAGAAAATAATTCATAAATCATAGAGGTTATTTTTAAACCATACTTTTGAATTAAGAGTGTGTGACTGAGAAAGAAACATAGATTAAGTTTTTACCGATATACATCTTTGATAACTATTATACCCAGAAAGTTTTCTTCCAGGCTTTTTCTGTTACTTCGGAGCCCATGCTTCGGTGCGTAAATACTAACTAAGCCAGAAGAAACCAGTTTTAATAAAATATTCCTCAGACGGTTATTTATAATTTTCCTCCCACAGCGAAATATATTAGAATAGCTTACAATAGAAAAAAAAAGTACGATTTTGTCCAAAGTTACAACTAAAGCTAGAGTGTAGTCAACAACAAAACTATTTCCCCTATGATAGCCGTAACTCCATTAGGTCAGATCGAGTACTTATCGAGTGCTATCATGAACGCTTGGAAAGATGCAATCCAATTTACACCTACCGTTTCAACCAGCAGATTATATTCAGTAAGCCTGTAAAACACTGGAACAGGCTTTTGTTTGCATATTATGCACGAAGAAATTTCTCCATTTTGAGATGAATCTCTATTGTTTGCAGCATGTTATTCAATGAACGCTCCATATAATTGGTATTATAATTCAATATGTGTATAAAGTATTATTTCATTACATTCTACTCAGGCCCGTATCCAGGGGGGTCTAGGGGGGCCGGGCCCCCCCTAAATTTTTGCTGGCCCCTGAAAATTTTTACAGTAGGCTTGCAAAAGAACTATAATATGGTGATGAACTATCATATGGTTGGATCGGGCCCCCCCTAACTTCAGCCGGGCCCCCCCTACATTTTTGGGCTGGCTACGGGCCTGATTCTACTGTATAGAGCTGATAATACATCAATTAGAAAATGGTTGAAATTAACAGAAAATATTAAATCTGGAACGACTGTAATAAATTTGTAAATATTTGTATCCATTGATTGACCTACTCTAACTCTCAGTCATTCCAGTCATTGGAACATCTCTTTCCATCTCATACAGAAGATCTTGCATATCACATAATAAATAGGTTTAAATGGAAATTAAATTAGTACTCCAGATACTAAAGCCTATATGGAGGGAAGATCATTAGTTAACTCATCATTTACTTCTTCAATACAAAAAAAGAGATCAAATGAATCGCCTAGTATGAAAATCCCCCAAATCCATTTTTTTATTTATTTTTATTTATTTATTTTATTTTATTATTTTTTTTTTACAGAAATTGAGTTATATATCGCTTGCTATATGTTTGATCTAAAGGATTTCCATGGAAACAGAATTTTGTTTAAAAGCTTAATATTTCATACTAAAAAAATAGTTCAAATACGGGACTTTGTAGGCGTGTGTATGCAGCTTCACTGCACGGTTTGCAAGATTACTCGAAACTAAGCGAAATGAATGTGGCGAATTTTGATACTAGGCGACTCAAATAGACTTTACTGAATGAAAAGAATGTCTGGAAACATTCCCTAAAAGCCTGTCTTACTAAAAATACAAAATTTACTATTTTTCTTCTGCCCGTTTTTCATAAGTGAAAAGGAGACAATAAAATTTAACTTACCACAATCATATATAATGTTATTCTACAACAGAAATTATGAACCCGAATAATTTTCAGCGTTTCCAGAATAACAATTCCCCCAAAATCTAAGCTAAGGCAGCGACTACAGGAACAACTCAACTGCATTTAATTACGGATTACGTTCTTTTGGTATCATGTGAACTACTTTTTAAATGATAGTTGTATTTAGTTTCTAATAAACGAATAGTTTTCACATAGTTATTAAAATTAAATAATAATGGTATTTAAAAATTTGTTCATAGAATACCAAAACAACATGATACGTAATCAAATTCAGCTAAGTTCGTTCCTCTAGTCGCTCCCTTAACTTAGATTTATGGAAATTGTTATTCTGGCAACATTGTAATTTCTATGGATGGTAACACTAAAAATTCTTCAGGTTCATATTTTCTCTTGTAGTATAACATTATCTATGGTTGTGGTAAGTTGATTTCATTATCTCTTTTCACTTATGATTAAACAAGCAAAAGAACAATGGTAAATTTTGTATTATTTTTAGTAAGCAGGCTCATAAGTTGAAGCCGAGATTTTAATGTTGGTTCCAAAGCCTAGGAAGAAGAGGATGTTCGATTGATAGAATGAAGGGGAGTTAGAGTAGGTTCGTGAATGAAGACAAAGATGTACATATTTATTTACTTCAATAGTCTCAAATTTTGATATTTTCAGTCAATTTCGACAATTTTCTAACTCATGTATGATCAGTGTTTTTTTTTCTTGTCACATGTAGAAATGTAGAATATAGCGAAATAATACACTGTGCAAGAACTGATTATAATGTCATTGATATATGGCAGTTATTGGACAATACGCTTCAAACAACAGAGACTAATCTTAAAGTGAAGATTTTTCTGTGTATCAAATTCACAGTAGAAGCATGTTTCATTCCTCAAAAGCTTACAAACTGTAGTCTGCTGGTTGAAATGCTAGGTGTAAATTGGGTTGCATCTATCCAGGGGTTTACGTAATGGAGTTACAGCTATCAAAGGAGGAGATGCTCTTTGCTGCTAACTGTACCAGTAATGGAAACGTTCAGATTATTTCATGAGTCCACTGTTGTAGAGTTATTCTTAAATTTTTTATACATGAAATAATAATAAGATTGCTTTGTGGATTTTCTCTAAACAAATTAGTTATGCTATATTTGAGTTTGAGACAGCGTCATGTTCAGCAATAAGACTATATGAGACGTTGACCTACAGATTAACATGGCATCTAAATCACACGTGCATCCGGTGGCTGAAATGAAAAAAAAAAAACTCCAGCGGCGAAAACGCGTATGAGGTATGGGCAAAATCAACCAATCCCTTATTTAAAAAATACCCAGAAAGAAGTAGCCCATAAAAGAAACCTACGCCTTTTGGATTTTGCCTCAAAATATGAAATTGTTAATGAAATATTGACATTTCAACATCACGAAAATTGTTAGAACATTTTTCAAAAATGTATTTTTTTTTAATGTTTACCCTTCTGGAAGTTCACCCTTTACCCTTAAATGTTAACCCTTATTTGAGGAGTAGGAAGAAAATTTTAAAAACATAAGAATCTTATTAAAACCATTAAACCTGAAATCCTAAACCCTTTACGTTTAAGATTCAGTAAGGATATATGGCAGATAGACTTAAATAAGAAAATGATTTCTAACGTAAGTTATACGTTCCACTGTTATGCCGGCTACTAAAGGAAACGGTGATGATGAGAAATGAATGAAAATAGCGGAATGAAATTGGGAGGAAACGAAAGAAACCCAAGAAAACCCACGCACACGATATTTGTCCACCACAAAGTTCACTTGTTGGAATCAAACCAAGGACTCCATGCACCAGTGGTGAACGCTCTAGCACTCAGCCATCACGGCTTCACAGACTAAATAAGTATATATACATAGGAACAAACAGACGGACATTAACATATTTTTTTACGCATGTAGAGAATGTGAAACATATAAAGAAGTCGAAATTTCAAATTCGATTTGTTTTCTCTCTTATCGTCATCCGAGAAGAAAAGTGCGCATGTAACTGCTATTCAGAAACTTTTCTGCAACCAGATGTGAAAATGTCATGTAAAACATTCTTGATCTCACACGATTCATAGTTGGGTTAGAGAGTACATAGGATTTTTGATTAAAATGAATCACTTCTCCATACTGCGTCTGTTCGAAAAGTGGGAGAGAAATGTTGGAAAAAATATTTGAAACTTCCAACATATGTTGCCGGAATGTGTACAGGAAAAAGCAATGCAAATTTATTAGCTCTCTTACAATTAACGCTCATCAATTTACGTTTAAATTGTTTTTTTTAATAAGAATTACAACGTAACGCCTTTCTGTTAGAGAAAACAAAATCTTTCTTTTAGTTTAACGTCTCACGGTGATACCCTTGAGGCTAAGGGAGACGATGATTAAAGCAAATGAATAATGATGGAAGATTTGGTGGGATGAGAAAGTGGGGGAAATGAGAGTACCCCGAGAAAACCCACGGACTGATGCTGCCACCACAAACTTACTCAGCCAAGGATCGAACAAAGAGCCCCACACATCAGACTTAAGTATTGTATCACTGAGCCACCGTGCCCCCCCTCCACCCTGTTAGAGAAAACTAAATTATTTCACTTTGGTATCACCTGCGTTATTATTACTTGAAAACCTTGGAATTTCTCTGCTGCATCCTGTATAATGTAAATACTCAATGGCTTTCAAAATGTGAAATTGGACTTGCTGCCTCATTTCAGGGGGAAACGCAGCAGAAAATCTTTCGTCGTCCATTATTCACCCCTCAACGGTTAAGTTTCTCGAGATGCCTTGGGGATGTGTTTTACTAGTTTGTAAACAAATGTGGCAACTGACCTTTAAAGAGACAATCAATTGACCTAAACTGTCAACCACAGTGCTGGACACTTAATTCTCCTTGAGGCTTCTAAAATGGTAATGGAAACCAGGAGACATACATTCTATTGCATCCACTCTCTTATCTCCTTCCTTAAACTACTCTCGTTGAGTCACGCATTTCTCTCTATAAACAAAGACCATTGTCTCTTTTCATGCAATTTTCTTTTGGTCGCCATCTGGCGAAGATAGCGGAGATAGTACACCAGCAAAACGACATGAGGTTAAATGATTAAGGCGCCTTGGGGGCCAGCAGAATGGTGGAGCGTTCCTTTCAGTAATACATTCTGAAGACTGCACACCATCAAGGTCTGCAAACAAACAGAACCAGAGCACTTCTTGAAGGCAATAAATTGGACGAAGCAAAGATAAACAACCACTCTCCGGAGTCTGGCCTGCTCAGTGGCGGAGAAAGAGGGAGGGCAGAAGAAACGAAAGCAGTAAAGACAGTGGAAGGGGAAGAAGGATGCTGTTGCTTTTGGTAGCTACTTTAAGGATTGGTCTCAAGTGCGGTTTTATCCTCTACTTCACTTGAAGAGGCTTTGTATCACCACTGTAGGAACAACAACCTTAACAATGGTTTACGTTACGTATTCAAGTGCCACTTGCTCCTTCTTATTATAGAGTTAAAGTTATACATGTAAACTTAAATGTAGTAATTTAATGCTTTGATTATAGTTGGTAAACTTTAAAAATAGAAGAAAATTAGAAATGCGAAGGTAAAACTTCCATTAACTCTATGGCCCTCTTTCTCTCTCTCTCTCTCTTCGCTCTATTTATTATTATTATTATTATTATTATTATTATTATTATTATTATTATTATTATTATTATTATTATTATTTGGGTTGTACGGGCTTGGACTTGTTTTATACATAGATAGACTAAATAATTGAAGCAAGCTTCTGTTATCCAACATTATATTTGTGTTGTGATCCTTTGCCTGTTTTTGTTCTTTGGTAACTTAGAAAAGGCGTGTTTTCACGACTTCACGCGGTTTTTCTTTTTTGCAACTTCCCTATTGAATCAGTTGTTGCACATTAAAGTAGATCAAGGTAAGAGAACTGAATCCATTTTTCAAGATGTAAAAACATGTTTCACTGCATAATTTTTTACACTTACTAGGGTTTGAAGAAATGAGGAATAATACTTTTGAAAAAGTGGATACTTTCAAATATCTAGGTTTAATATTAGCAGACCAAAACCCATATTTACAAAAAAAAAAAAAAAAAAAAATAATAATAATAATAATAATAATAAAAAATAAATGTCGACTGAAAGCAAGGAATTCGTGTTACTATTCTGTTCAAAATATTTTTTCGTCACAAATTCTGTCGAGGAATCTGAAGCTTAAAATATATAAAACTACGATCATGCATGTTGTTATGTATGGTTGCGAAACATGGTCTCTTACTTTGAGGAAAGAACGTAAACCAAAAGTATTTGAGAACAAGATCCTAAGACGAATATTCGTACTCAAAAGGAATGGGAACGGGCAATGGCGAAAACTTCATAACGAGGAATTGCAAAATGTATACCGTTTACCAAACATTGTTAGGGGCAACAATTCTAAGAGGCTAAGGTGGGCAGGTCATGTAGCCAGAAAAGATGAAAGTAGGGATGTTTTCACAGTTTTGACTGGGGGTCCAATCGGAAAATGACCACAAGGAAGACATAGGCGCAAATGGGAGAACAATATTAAGGTGGACCTCGCAGAAACAGGAATACAAAGTAAAAACTGGATCCAGTAGGCTAAGGCCACAAGTCAATGGACATCTTTTGTAAATGCGCCATTGAACATCTGGGTCCCATAAGCCATGGAATGAGTGAGTTTCAAGTATTAGTTCTGGGTCAAAATACGTAAAGATAAACTGGTACATTTAGCACTCTATTACTCTTTAAAAATTGTTGTGGCCTGAGGCAGATCCACGAAGAACTCGGGATGACCTGTGGTACTTTGTTTTCGAAACACGGCTGGAGGTAGAGGAAGGGGTTAGATTTGTCACACATTTAATAGCTTCCATGCCCAGAAGAATGGAGTGTGTAACTAATATTGTGTTCATACAACGATAATGTATATTTAGTATGTACTTCTAAGTACTGTTTCTATTTACGGGCAAAAGTGCTATTTAAAAGAGCACAAGCGGTTAAGAAGAAGAAGAAAATATATAAAGAAATAATTTAAAATATTTTGTATTATATCGATATATTTCTTGTTTTCGTTGGTATAACAACTTGTTTATCTTGTTGTTAAGGTAACTAGGAAAAGATAGAACGAAGAACTATATTGTCAGAATTGAATGTATATTATTTT
Organism: Thermobia domestica; assembly: GCF_964235325.1. Taxonomy (NCBI): domain Eukaryota; kingdom Metazoa; phylum Arthropoda; class Insecta; order Zygentoma; family Lepismatidae; genus Thermobia; species Thermobia domestica. The sequence continues at coordinate 262,626,947 of NC_137462.1, read as the reverse complement.
AATGTGACAAATACGGTATATGCTGATATATATATATATATATATATATATATATTCAAAAGTGCATTAACTGTGTTGTGTGATTCATTGTAATCTCGTATACTTTATAAATATTCAATATATTTGGAACTAGGAAATGTAACGGAAGAATTAACGTTACATCCAAGACCCTTCTGAATTTATGTCCCCACCTTTACTCCCCAAAACAGCCCTTTTCAGAGATACCTAAATGTTTTTCAAAATATTTCTAGGAATATACCACTCCTTGTATCCTATTTTTGTACAATTCGACTTCCAATTTCTGGTGTTTGATGACATTGATACTCATACGTTGCAAATGTTGTATTTATTAATTTTATTAATGCATACACCCCTCCACACACACACACACAAAACAAGAGAGAGAGAGAGAGAGAGAGAGAGAAAAGAGAGAAAGAGATGAATATACAAATGCTTATCAGAATGTTGAAATGAAACCCTTTGTAAAGACTTTTCGTTCTACAGACAATTTCAGTTTCTTCACGTGACCTTAGGGGATCGGGAAAAGTTGTTTGCCTAGAACCACGATCCGACTTCGGATATTCTGTTTATACACTTGCTTTGCCCCTATAGGAATATATTCTAAGATTTTAATGTAGTTTTTCGTGCATTGCGGAAAATAGCATTTCATAAAAAAAAAGAACTGACCCAGATGGGAACCGAACTCACGACCTTAAGATTTGAAATCCAACGGCTTACCACTGAGCTGACACAAGCATTCCTTGTCAACTGCTTCTAGCGATGTATATATAGACTTTCAAGACAATGACATTCATATCCACTGCAAACGCTGTTTTTGTTCTATTTTGAATTTTATTTTACTACGCAGGCGAGAATTACGTCTTATGTCTTAACTTTCAGCATTCTTTTACATATTGATAGGTTCCTTTCATATCTAAATGTTCTTTTACGTATGGAAAGCTAAATGACAAAAAAGCCTGTGCTGAGATTAATACTTGGTTTCGAAATGTTGTATCATTACGTATTTCAATCAATGTTGCTTTTTCTACACTTGGTAACAAGTCTTATTATATTTAAAAGAAGAAACCCACATCTGAAATTTTTTCCCGATTGTAAAGGTTGGTTTGAAGGTTCGAACCTGGTTTATTTTTTTCCGAAGATATCCGAAGTTGGACTTGGAAAATGTTTTCTTCAAAACGGCAAAAAAAAAAAAGAAAAGAAAGAAAGAAAAGAAAAAGAAAAAAGAAAAAAAAGAAAAGAATGTAGTCATTCTTTATGGAACAACATGTACATGAATTTCCTCATGTTCTCCCGTTTCTATTCGCTTTCTTCATTCCACCGTTTCATTCATTTTGCATCATTGCCGCCATCTTGAGTCTATATGACGTAACCTTGGGATGTAAACCTGACAGATTTCATTTCATTTTATTTCAAAAAGATAATGGTTGGAAAGATTGAAATCTTAAATTCTATTGGGTGTTCTAGAATTTGTGCGTGGGATAAGCGAAGGATGATACTACAGATTCTTTTAAAAGACTAAAACATAGCATAACATTTAACCTCCGGAAGACTTGTTTCGGAGGTAGAGCCCAGTAAAAATATAGCGATGTGGCAACATCATGCAGCACATACTAAGACGAGTGTCGAACAAAGATGATGTTACTTTCATGGCGTGAAAGGAAACAATGAAACGAAGTGGAAATAATATGCAGAAATGACAAAAAAAGCACATCGTTTGAGGAAACATACCATATAAAGGTGCGAATGTCAACATCGACTCGAAGTAGGTACACACTCATCGCAAGGGAGCCTCCTAGCTGCTTGGCACGCTGAGATTGTGTATATCATGCATGTGTGTGTAAGTTTGTTAGTGTAATCAGAACATCTATAATCGTATGAAACACTTTGTAGCACAAACACGTTCAGACATTTGCATGATATGTCAGTGTGCTTGCACACTATTCCCACTTTGTTCATTATTTCAATTCACATTTATCTTGAAATAGTGTTTTGAATCATTAAAATAAGTGAAATCAGTGATGGGATTTGAACACGGATTACTTGGTCGTCAGTTACACACGTTACTCCTATTCTACACTAAGCATTAATTGAATATGTTTTTCGGTTCGGTACTCGTCTTACCAAATGTTGTGCGGTGTTGCCACATAGATCCGTACTGGGTTCTACCTCCAAAGCAAGGCCGCAAAGGTTAAAGGTCATACGGTTTCGTCTTTAGCACGACTCCTGCTAAGCCTGCAAGTGAGTTTTACAGCACAATATCTATGACCCTCTATGATTGTATGTCCTAAAATCTAATAGCATCCTCCAAACCAAATACTAGAGCTGTACAAACAACATATCTGTTTTATGTCATGGCTACTTTTTACTCGTCTGTTCTCCCGTTTGAGGAAAAAAAATTGTGTGTATTATAAAAACTAGTGAACTAATTCCTCTGTCGGAAGTTGTAGCAAAAGCGCTCGAACAAAGGACAAACAGAACCCAACAAACCGGAAAACAAACAAAACCGCGGGGAAATCTACTCTTCTTTGTGTCCAACTCCTGTTTTTTCCAAACTTCTTGCTCTTACTCGCTGCTCTAGCACAAATATTTAGTTTGATTCTTGTCGCTTGTTTTGCGTTTAATTAACACCTATGTTTGTCATTATGTATTACGTTATACGAATATCTTAATAAATATTCTATTTGTGTTTCAGGTGGTAGTATTTTGAGCTACACATACCTGTTGATGGGCCGCGGTGGCTCAGTGGTAGAGTGTTCACCTCTGGTGCATGGGGTCCCGGGTTTGATCCCAGCCCCGCCAAGTGAAATTTGTGGTGGACAAACACCGTGTACGCGGGTTTCCTCGGGGTTCTCCCGTTTCCTTCCACTTTCTTCATTCCGCCATTTCATTCATTACTCATCATCACCGTCTCCTTTAGCCTAACCGGAATAACAGTGGGACGTAAAACTCAAAGATTTCATTTCATTTTCATATATCTGTTGATGTGTTATTATTACGTATCTTGTATATTTCTTCAATAATGTCTATGGACAGTGAGACGAAAACATCCCAGTCCTCTCCGATGGGATAGTACTACCATCTTTGCTCTTCGTTCAAGGTGTGATTCCCAATGGAATAACATTAAACGTAGTATTATAGGGAGCTAGCTTGTTTACCAGCGGGGGCTGAGGTAAAGGGGGAAGAATTTCAACAATTTTTCTGCCTGACTCTTGCAATACTCTCTTTCCTCCTATATGTCAGCGTTGTCAGCGTTAAAAATTTGTCACATTAATGTCATTCTGAAGAGTTAGTGTGAGTTGGTTATTTGTTGTGTGCTGTTGTGGTTGCGGTTTTGTTGCTTATTATTCATTTGACAATGGCTTCACAGCGTAAGAGAGGGCAAACTATACACAGCAAAGCTAGAGAAGTAATAAGGAAGGCCATAGTGCAGTGTGACGAAGAAGCGAGGGAGAAAAAACTGAAGCATTTGTTATCACAGTTTAATTTGCGTGTGGCCACGTATACAGAGATCTTTGATAGGGATTGCATAATTGCATAAACTCTTTGAATAAAGTGAGTATTAGATGAATTTTTTCACAACGCACTGGCAACCCTGCCCAAGATCGTCGAGTGACCGTTTCTTGGCGACGGGGTGGGGAACTTGCCAATCAACTCTGAATTCCTCAGCCTCGCATTAAAGCTAGCTCCCTATAATACAGTGGTCTGTATTCCGCTTTCAACTTTGCGTTTAGTCATGGTACTGAAAATGAATGCTAAAATTAAAAACAAATGTTCAATGGTAAAATAATTAAATAGCGCATATTATATATATACTATTAAATATTTATCAATGTAGTTTTACAGCACAGTTTGACTTCCGGTTTTCGTAACATTTCATTAGTACTTCGGTATCCCATGCACGATAATTTGATATTTTGACCTTACTTAAAACACCTATTGCGCTGGTTTCGAAAAAAAAATCGATTTTTCTCTTACTATACCCAAATATTTCCGGTCCTTCCTACGTTTTCAATAGACGAAAAACTGTGATGCTACATCGCAATTTGATATCTAAATTTGTTTCGAAGTTACAAGAAACATGAGTAGATATTTCTATACTTCTAAAATTATCGTACTTGTAGGAATTTTAACAAAGTGATAGTTTCCTTGTTGTTCTATATTATTACAGCAATTGTTTTTGGAAGTTGTAATTAAAACAACTTCTCTTAAAAAACAATATGTTTAAGCTACGTTGCACGCTTAATCAACATATCTCAAAATCATATTCAAAATGAAATGTAATCTTTGACATCCCATGATCAAGTCCTTTAGGATCAGAGAGACGGATGACTAAAGCAATCGTATGATGACGGAATGAATTGTAGAATGAAAATGTGGGAGGAAACGAAAGTATTTCGAAAGAAGCCACGGACATGATGTTGTCCACCACAAATTTACCTTGCCGGGGATCAAACCAGGGACTTTACACACCAGAGGTAAGCTTTCAACCGCTGAACCACCGTGTTCCCCAAAATTCATATTCAGAAAAAAATGCCCTAATTTATTAATTACAACATCCTTATGGTGTCATTATAAAGCCTAGATAACGGTAACGAGAATGACGAATGAACTAGGAATCTAAGGTAATTACCGTAGCAAGAGTAGGTTCCTAAATAAAATTCTAATTTTTTTTTTAAATTAAGGAATTTCAAAAGTGCTTTTACCAAGAAATGTTGTTTTGACAACCAAGCTATTAAACTATCATGGTTAAATATCTGTTTACCAATAAACGCTTTGTTTTTAAAATAAATCAATATTTACTGGTCTTTTTTCAAAGATCTGTCCGATGGCGCTCTTTCCTTGCACATTTATACACGGTACTAGGCTCGCTCACAAGCTAGAAAGGTGGAGTTGGATCTGTCAGTTCTGTTTCCCTGTGAAAAGAATGAGTAGAACTCTGGAAATTGGTAATAATTACATTGTTATTTGATAGATTAATGGAATGAAAATGAAACATAATATTTCTGTCTAACGTCACACTATTGTGCCCTTAAGATTAAGAGAGACGATGATTAAAACAACTGAATAATGGAAGAATTGGTGGAATTAGAATGTGGGAGGAAACGGGAGTGCCCCGAGAAAACTCATGGACATTATGATGTACACTCATATCCAAAATTATTGTCGCATGTCTATAAATATGTTGTTGTAGGAATATAATTTGGTAACGAATTCGCCCAGTATTTCTTATAATGCTAGTATGTACATAATAGGCAAAGACATGTATGTGGCAAATTTCATGTCAAAAGAGCAATAAATAAGAACAATAAAACGAAAATAAAACTTTCTTGTCCATTTAACAACATTTTATTTTACTCATTATAATTTTCGTATTTATAATTCTTTTCCTATGAAATTCTCCACAAATATACATTTATTGATTATACACATAGTAACAGTATTAAAAGTATCCTGCAAAATCATTATCAAATTATATTCTTACAAGAAGACAGTTATAGATTTGAGACAATAATTTTGGACACGAGTGTACATCACAAACTAACTTGGCCGGGGGTCGAACCAGGACCCCGTGTATCACAGCTCAGCGCTCTACCACTGAGCTACATGTCCCTTGATGGATTAGTAACTTGAATTAAAGGTACCGGGCCTTATGCTGATTCGTTTCAAGTAAGATTAGCGCCATACTATGGGTTTGACTATAGCATGATTTAATGGGTATTCAGGTTGTTAGTATGACGCTAATCACATGAATAAGTCGCATCATGTATATGGAGACTAAAAAGAAATGTTTATTGTAAAATAATATATTATCTTTCATTAGACAAATGTGAAGACGATAAACTTTATACTTAATATTTTAACGCTGCGCATGAGTAGTTGTTGAGATAAAATTCTCTTAACAAAATACTGAAGCTGAATAAATACATGCTTAAAATATATAAAACATTTTTGAATTACAATGTTTACATGAGTCATAAGATTATTTCCTCTGATGTAGGCATTGTTATAATGTCGAAACTGTGAAATTACTTGGCAATAATATTTACAACTATTCTATCAGATCTTGTTTCTGTATTGTCAATCTAAACACAACAACACACTGAGCAAGTCTATGCGATAATAGATGTACATAAAGAAAACTCAATCACGTAACAGATTCAACACAATAATTATGTCTTCATTAAACTTCTTCTCCCCCTGGCTACTAGTAGTTGGTCACCTTTTATATGCTTCTCGGAGATCAACTTTTAATTAGGCCCCGCCCTTTCATTAAAAAAGTAACATTTGTGTTTTTCACTTTCACTTGTTCAGCTGCACACTTGTTCCAATTTTAAATATATATATATATATATATTTGCTAGATTCCTTCTTGTTTTTTTAATTATCCTTGCTATGTTTCCTTATTAATTTGTCCTCTTTCTGTTTTCCTTTTCATTTCTTCTTCTGTAAGTAGAATCTTCTCCCATTCTTTATCGTGAAACCTGTGTTCCAATTCATTACTTTAATATTTTCCTTGTTTTTTTCTCATTTTGTCGCCAATGTTCTGTTCTCTTCTTCTATGACAGGTGTGCATGTAATAAAGAAGTGAAAGTGAAAAACACAAGAAAATTAAGAAAACCAAAAATGGTTCAAAAAATTTCGATCTTGGCCAATAATTAGTTTTTGGATCAGGTTCCACAAAATTTTTGAACAGCCCCTAAATCGAGTTTTCATATTTTCTAAGGAACAAGCACATCATACTGAGCTAATTGACATGTAGCTTGGATTTGGCTATAATATAGTATGTGGTTCTCCAGATATAAGGCCTACAAAAAAAAATGTTGATTGAAATATATTATATCTTTTGATCCAACAAATGTTACGTTTTAATGAAGGGATGGAGCCTAATTAAAAGTAGATTTCCAGAAAGTATATGAGAGATGACCAACTCCCAAGTAGCTAGAAGGCGTGGAAGTATGAAAAGGACACTGTTATTATGTTGAAACTATTGCGTGATAGCGTTTTTTAAATATATATTATCACCTAGCCTTGCTCAGTGTGTTATTGTGTTTAGTTTAACAATATTCCTGCAACTGTAGTGTTTGTTCAGACTTGTATAAGTTTCATCGAATCCGGGCCAGTAAAAGTCCTGAAAGTTATATATGTTCCGAAAGTCTGGGACAGTAAAAGTCCCGGAAGTTATTTATGCCCCGTATATCCGGGATAGTAACAGTCATTTATGCTAAATGGTGTATACTCTTAACTTGTTAAGGGAAAAATACAAATACAAAATCTTGTAAGTATTGATTTAAATTAATAAACTACCAACAAAGCCAAAAACACTAATTCATATTCATAAAGAGTCAATGAAACATTTGATTTCTTTAGAAAAGATCCCTCATACAATGTAAACCTAATTCATTTTGTATTGGAAAAGAAATATGAGAGAGATAGCAATTTCTCCGGAGAGGAAAATAAATTTGTCAGCCGTTAAACGTAACGACAGTGACAAAAGCTTGGATTCTACTGTTAACCGAAGCATACGAGAACCAAATCTACAAGGACGCGGTAACCGCAGCATGGGTAATCCATTACCGAAAAAGCAGCTTTCCACATTATCCACTTACAGAATGCCGAACCCTACAACTTCCTGCTGCCTTGAGTATACGAACTTTCCTTAAAAGCGAAATCTTTGATCGAATATTGATTTTAAAATAGTCGAGCGCGCGCTCTTATTTCTGCGATTGGCTTGAGAAAAGAAATATTGAAATATAAGTCATCTCTGCTTGTTATTTGTGATACAGCTTCCTCTGTTGGAGACACAATGTTACAAAACTATCCTTGACAAATCCTCGTTCTTCTTTTCGTCGTGGATCCTGAAAGAAGTAATTGCGTGAGAATGCCGTACAACTGAGAGAAGAATCAAGTGCGCATGCGCGTCTATCAATTCACTTGTTGCTCTCCGAAAAAAAAACAACAACTCAAAAGCTGATTATTTCAGTTGGCATGGAAACCGTTTGGGAAAAAGAGAAGGACGGAAATAAAATAAGCATTTTACTGACATTGTATGATTGGTAGTAGTCAGGAAGATAACATACACATATGAGGACAACCTTGGTTCAATCCCCGCTGGGGGTGGGAAATATTTTTTCTCGTTTTACTCTTGTTCCAATGTGCCTTTAAGATTCACTCAACATCTCTAAATGGGACACTAATGAGAAAAATGAAATGAAATGCTTCTGTTTAACGTCTCACGAAAATATATCCTTTAGTCTAAGGGAGGTGAATGATTAAGGCAAGTAAATGATGAAGGAATCGGTGGAATGATAATGTGGGAGAAAACGGAAGTATCCCGAGAGAACCAACGAACATGATGATGTCCATCACGAACTTACGTGACTCGGAATCGAACCAGAGACTACATACCAGACATAAGCACTCTAACAGTGAGCCTCCATGAGAGCAACACTGATAAGAAAGAGTAGAAGGAGGGTAAAGGATAAAAGACGGGGAAGTGTGATTTTTATTACGTCATCTTTATGACGTCGAAGTCAAAAATCATGAGATCTGTCTCCACACACACATACACATACACACATACAGCACTTGCACTTTCAAGGCCAAAAGGGAGTCAAAAGGGAGTACTCCCGTACTTTTACTTATATACGAGAGTATTTCCTAAAATTTTCTACCGGACACCGATAATAGGCCATCCGTGGCATAGAGTGCCCTCAACTGTCGAGCTACCTTAGTTCATTTGAGGCAGTCATTTGAATCAGTTGGTACGCGCTGAATTCCCACACTACGCGACAACGCTGTAGTTCACACAGCATTGTTGCCAAGATTCCAGTGAAAGCTAAGGTTTCGAGGAGCGTCAGCAACCGCCCTACAGGGCACACATGCTAATTATTGTTTCTACATACTTATATTGACATTTCAAAAATTTATGTACACTCATTATCAATAACATTATCATAGATATTCTGCCTACATTGACAGGTCACTTGTCGCAACTAAGAAGCACCATGCTCTTTCTGTTTTGATATCGTCCATTAATTGCAGTCTCCTTCTCCCTCTCCCTGACTTTCTTGCCACCATATCCTCCAATACATCTCTCATGATACAGTTCCTTCTTAACAAATGCCCAAAGAAGTTTCTTCTCCTCTTCCTAATAATATTTAAAATTGTTCTTTTCTCCTCCATATTTCTAATACCATCTCATTCGTTTTCCACTCGACCCAGCTAATTCTTTCTATTCTTCTCTACACCCATTTATGTACACTTCAGTAAAAAAACATTTTTTAACCCTCCACTGGTGTAGTGAATTTTTAGTGCAAAGTTAGTGACGTGAGACCCATGGTACCCCTTACTAATTATTAAATATAAAAAGGAGCACAAGTACTTTTGAAAGACAAACTTGTTTTAATTATACATTTTAGCTATAGGATATAACACAAAATAGATATAATAAAGAAATATAGCAATGTGCATGGATATAACGTGCTCAAACCAGTCTGATTTAAGTTTTCTAATGTAAATAAAGATAGCTTTATATATGGCTACACTGGTATGCAAATTATAATAAACGAACTCCTCAAAATTATTGTCAATGGAACTCAAAACATTTACAAATTTGTGAAATTTTTGAAGTATATATTAGTTTCACCAATTTTGCACAGGTCTGTTCTACCTTACTTCTCACTGCATCACTTTCACTTTCTGACATGAAACATGTAACAAGTAATTAACTTTCTTCTGTAAATCCAGAATCATACACATTCACACTAGTTGGGCCAGGTTTGTCAAATATATTGAACGAGAAAAATGTTTATAAAGTTTTCAAAATGCATGTATGAACACTGGTAAGATCCTTCATGGCTAAGCTGTTAGGGTACGCGCCTTTGGCGTGGGAGAAACCGGGTTCAATTCCCGGCGGGAGCGCATATGGTATGGATTCCACGTTGATCAGTAGGTCCCGTCTCATACAGCCTCGCTGCTGAAAGGGACGTTAAAACTCAAAATCAACTCAACTCATGAACACTGCCCTGGAACAAAATGGTAAATCAATTAGTGACGTGTGGTCCCTGAGACACCACTATCTGCAAGGAAACGTAACAGTGACGCTTAGACATCCGAACTCTACAGCTACTTATAGCCAATTGCGAGCGAGAAAGGTACTTGGAGTGACACGTGTTCAAAGACAATCGACTGCTAGAGAGAAAAGAAAAAAGTGTTCGGTGTCCGTGGGACCTTACGTCACCAATTAAGGGTTAATATAAAGACACGGAGGAAGTTTATAAAAATTCCACCGAAAAATTAAAGAAGCAAACTTCCTTCATTATTTCTAGATTTATTTTGTAGAAATTATGTAACTAAAATAAAAGTACAGTGCCACAGAGACCTTCTGGAAGTCTAACAAGAAATTTACGACAATTGACAATCAGATTCACGTTGCAAAGTGCTAAAAAGAAAGAAAAATAAAATAACAGGACCTATCTTTCTTCATTCCATTGTTTGTTGGTAAACAGACATTAGCATCTGTTCCCAAATGCACAAATTTTTGGCTTTCGCTACTAACAGGATGTAGATAGATTGGATATTTTGAGTATTTCCAAATACTGAGGTCTTATCTACATCCATCGTAACAGATGGAGGAAGGGAAAGAATAGAAACTGTTCTTCGTATCGTTTTATACCTAGCATACCGGTTACAAAATTAAAAATTGGTAGCAATGCTAAACCAATAGTCATATTACATACAGTGTTTTCTTTAAATATTGTATAAATAATTTTTACTTTATATATATTATACATAAAGTATACTAGTACAGTACTAGTTTACATATTATATATATATAAAGTAGAAATTATGTACGTATTAGTTATATATGTAAACTAGTACGTACATAATAATTATTTTACCAGAAGCTGTTACAGTATAGTCCACAGTAGATTTTGCTTCAAAAAATTTATTTTGTCAACTGCCGAAGTTGTTCAATTTTCAACTGAATTGTCGGTGACCAACACAGAAAGATTTTACTGTACTGTGAATGATATAATACGAACACAGTGGTTTTCTACTACTTCAAATAACATTCAAATAATGTTTAGGTTAAGCGTTAATCTGAAAGGAAGCAAAGGGAACTATTGGACTTGAAAACACCAATCACTGAAATAGAACATGAAAAATGCCACGTATTTTATTGAAAATATTCAACAGAAAAACAGTTTTTATATAACAATAAATCTAGTCCAATTAGCACCGGCCAGGTAATGTTTCCCCAAAATGTTCAATACCGAAGTTAACACCACATTTGAAGCTAATTGTAGATTATTCATTGCAGATTTGGAAAATTCCAGATTACTACTAAAACTCCAACTGACCAAAGCAGTATATATAATTTTAAAATATATATACCACTTTGGTCAGTTGGAGTTTTATTAGTAATCCTGAAGCAGATACTTGCCCATCAAGATTCCTAAGAAGAGATTTAATTAACCAGTTGTTAGTTTTATTTGATATAAGCGCACAATTTGATAAATGCACCACCAATATGATAAGTCATAAGTTTCCACATGAAATATACTTAACACGGTTCTGAAATATTAATCAGGTGATCAATTGTCATATTTTCCTTATCGTAGGGCGAAATTGCCAGGAAACACCGCACTTGGTTTTCGTGAGTATATTACCTCACATGATCACGAGAAAATACATGAGGTTGACATGGAATACTCTGAGCGCATGACAAAAACACGGATACATACCTACTGTATGTTAACAGGACGCTCAATCTCAACAACAACATATGAAACATCTTTATCTATTAAAAATACATATTTTTCACCTTAATGTAAGCACCTTCAAAAAATTATATACAGAAAAATTCTGTACTTACCTCATAGAACAAACATAAACAGTATCAGAATTGCCTCTGTCTTCGTTTGACTAGTGGCTGTTGCAACCAGTAATCAAACTGTTTCCAGAATATGATTGCTTATATATATATAAACCATATAGATGGACATTTAAACGCTATGGGCATTGCTCCAGTGACTACTATTATCATTATACTTAATATTGGATAGAGGCATATATATGTAGTAACAATGTTTTATTACTTTGAAACTAATATTTGCTTGTAAATTCTCATAACATATTACAGTATGCGATCATCAATATGAAAAAATATTGTAATTCAAAATTTCTGAGACATGTAATTAATTATTTTAGACGAATTATTTACAGTAGAGACTACGTCCTTTTATTTCTCTACACATACATAATTATTCACTAGTTCACACGTCTGAACAATACGTTGTTATTCACGTTTTTAGGTGTAAATCTATAATATGTTATTCGCTGAAAGGTAAACAAAGGACAAAATCTGTCCGTAACGTGCTGCAGAAAATACTGTCTTTATGCAATTTGTCCGGAAGACAAAGCATGTAATCATATAAAGGCTATGTTTTCATCAGGCGTATAGGTTTATAAAGCGTAAATCGTATTGTGAATATGCTGGAAATGGAACTGCTCATTTAATCAATCTTCAGGCAAAACATAATATTACCTCAATACTGTATTAGTTTTCAGCCGAGTAACCCATATATAATAAAATTGTAACATTTTCTACAGTGTTCTAGTAGCACCGATCCAATCTGTTTGTGTGTTTAATTCATCTACTAATGTTACGTTCCTAAAGGCAATAATTCTTATTAGTCCAAATATAATTAATTCTTGGAATTAATGAAATAGTACCCTTTTGTACATTCAGAGTATGGGCAGTTGCTCTAATACCCCAAAGCAATCAGCATGGACAGGATCATCTCGCATTTACAGATATATAAATAATTGAGTTGGTAAGTGGAAGGAGAGTGTAAGTCCAAAGTAAGCCATTAAACTAACCGTCAAACGTAGTTGTTGAATGTAAAGAACAACGCTTTCCTATGGCTTGATAATTAGTTTTAATGCTATTCTATAATTTAAAAATGAATTTGTGTAGAACAGCATAACATACTTTTCTTATTTAAATATTCATGGGGTGTGATTTTAGACTAGTAGTGTTCTTCCAGTTACCGATTCAATGAAAATTCTGAAACAGAAGCGACAGACATGTCGGACTTGAATAGTTGCCCTTTCTCCTCATTCAGTAGGGATTCTTACTTACACTAAACACACTCGTTAGGTGAAGTACGTGAGATCCATCCCCATACATATTTATAAGCAAGAACACAAGAAACATTCTGTTCACTTTCAAACCAAAACTAAGTATTCTGTGCATTGAGAAAAACAACTTTCTACTCGATATGGTATAGCAGTTTAGTAAGTTCGCACTGCCCATTTCATTTGTTTGAAATTTCCAACTCAATATTCAGCAAGTCGACTTTACCTCACTGTCGATATTTATATAAATTTAACAATTTACGTCACAAATACAGGGGATTTAGGATTTAGATTTCTGGGCTTTCGGCAGCTATGACCATGTTATCCCGTCATGTTTGGGGGATGAAGTCCCTCGGCGAGCACACAATCCTGAGAAAGGGAAGGAAGAAATGATTGGGAAAGGAAGGAAGTGGCCTGGGACCTATAAGTTAGATACTATCCCGGCATTTGCCTGGTGTGAGAGAGAAAAACCCAGGAAAACCTCATTCAGAATGGCTGGCCTGAAAAAGCTTTTTACGCTTTTTCGACCGAGTGTTCCCTTGGGAACTGAACCGGGGACCACTCGCAGAAAATACTATTGTGATCCACCTCTCCGTTTTCTAGGTATTAAGCCTAACTTGGAATGAGCCTGGGCTGGTTAAGAGATTTGTGACTCTTAACGAAAATAATAAGGCTAATCCTGTATGCTGAGTGCGGGCGTACGCTGAGTGTGTGTGTTTACCTGCAAGTCGACAAACATGTAAGCCTACACTGCCGGCATTATGTTCGAAAGCTGATGAACTCCTATCGCTGAATATCACCATCCTTCATTCGACACGCCGCTATGGTCTTCTCCATCAGACGTTCTCGGTGATGAAGAAGACTCGGGGTTAGTTGTGTGGGACGAACTCTGGAGCGTACACTTGCTTACAAAAACCGGTAGTTTAGTGTTTGTGCGCCCAGATGCTCGTATCGAACCAGAGATCCCACGAACATAGGTAAGCGCTGTACCGCAGTCCCCTCGTCATTTTGCAATCGACGGCATAACTATGGGAAATCTCCGTCAGATTTCCTAATTGGAAGATTGGAATTCAAATCTTCCAAGTTATGAAATGAAAGTCTTTTATCCTCTCACATGAATTTGGACAAGATGAGCTATATTTAAATTAGTTTTCCCTAGCATGATAGTTAAAATTATTAACCACTTTTGAAATGTATCGCAATGTGTAATAGTATCTCCAGTTCTGCAAAGTAAAATTTTAAATAGATGTAAAATTCACATTTTTACGTACGTTTAAATAAATAGTTCTTTCGTTCTCACATTTTTCAAATTGAATAATAGAAGTACTTTTTTATTAATTTTAATTACCAAATAATACATTTCCAACGAGCTTTTCATAAACTGCAAAATATCGTTTAATTACGGGGTATTTACTTTTGATTATAAATAATGTTATAGTGTACTCTTATGCAACCCACACTACACGACTGCAATGTGGGTTGCCTAGAATAATGACTAGAGGAAAATCGCATGAGTCCTACCTACGATGCTGTTTACTCGTTCCTACTATGTTGAACAGTGATTATATAAGGGTAATTCGAAACAAAAAGCGTCGTTTGCTTATCAATAACATACACTCATAGGTACAAAAAGCGTAGTTTGCTTATCAATAACATACACATTAGGAAAGTACAACATTACATTACTTTTCAGGATGCTCACCATTCAAATTGAGGCAGTCGTCATAAAGTTTTAAAAGGTTTCAAATTCTTTCTGCAAAAAATCTCTCGCCTGGGAATGAAGCCACCCGCTAAAAGCATTGTGAAGCGCATTGTTACTGTCGAAGTGGTGTGACGCAAGCTTCTGTTGTATGTGCTTGAAGAGAACCGACGAACTTTAAGGATAGTTTTCCCAATTTCCTGTAAGAGTTCATTGCCGACTACAGATGGGCGCCCACTTCTTGCCTTATCGAGCACTCAGGTCGTCCATCTTTAAACATGCGGCCACAACACCATTCACTCATCCGTGAACACTACACAGTTCTTAAATACATCCACCGAAAGTGTTTTTGCACCCAGAAATCGTATTACTACGGTACTTTATATTTGGAGGGTTTCCCTATTGGAGCGTTCATTTTCAACTGTTGTAGTGAACGAGTAAACACAACCTTCTCCTTCCACTACTACTGCACACAACGCCACAGCACTGACATCGCTCTTCCCTCGTGCATTATTAAGCAGGGACATATCTATACTCGCCGCGACCTTATCCAGATAGCCGAGATGTGCAGCTTCAATTTGGGCCACTCACACGGATTACATAGTTCACGTTACACACGGAAAACATTACTTAGGAGATCAATTCATGGAACTAATTGAGTGTATGTATATAAAAATGTCAATACAGGAACAATATTATTCATTAGTATCGGGGTATGAAACTGACGTCACGATTCAGAATCGGAAAGAGAGAAAGAACGAAATGAGTGAAAACCGGCAGCCAAGTTGTGAGTTTCTTGCAAGTGTTGCAAGATTGTAAATGTGAAAAATCTTATATCAAAAACAGAAAACCAGTAAAATTAAATCGAAATCGTCCAGTTGATAGAACATAGCTTAATATTTTTATATATAAATTAAATAGAGTAGCTACCCCGTAAGAAACTTCTTTGCCTGCTGATATAAGAAACAAAAGAAAGAACGGAACTCACGTGTAACTTCAGTAATTTTTGTGCAAATTTTAATACTACTCAGTGAAATATCGTCTGCGCGCATGCGTTAGTGTGAGTACGTGGGTGTAGTGAAACTGAAATCATGGAAAGTGTTGAGCACGAAATTGAAAATATGAATGAATTCGAATTATCATCTCGGTATTATCGCAAATAAGAGAAACAAAGCCTCTTCAAAGTCGAGCAAAGCTAATTGCCATCAATGTGTACGCTCTACTAAGAGAAAAAATATACAGACAAAACTGTTGAGGAAATTGATTATTGAAATAGTTGAATTTATTTTATGTAAGGGTGGCTGCTCGTGTGTTCCTATTTATGAGTGGTCTTTTCCAGGTAGACATAAGAAGATAATTTCATTTCTTATCCTCTCTTCAACTTATCAATCTTACCTTAATCAATCGAAATGAATAAAGAAAATAGTGCACATGCTCTCGGGTTTTAACTGTGAGGATTCTTAATAAATCATGTACGAATTTCCAATACATTTATTCCTGTTGTCGTCTCTTTAAGAATTATTAAAATCAAATAGGCCAAGAAACATATTATTTTCGTTAGTGGCAGGAAATGGACGAGAAATCACTGCTCCGCGCATATTATTTCAGACCCAGAGAAGCGCCAGTTAAAACAACTAGATTCTACTGGCAATTGAGGACCAACCAAGCAGACGGTGCAAACCAAACACACACACACACACACAATACAAAGGCTTCCCTGTGAAGAGGTTCGCGAACCAACGTATAGTAATGCGCTTGAGATCCGGCTCTTAAGATAACATTACGTTTAGTATAGTCCGGGGCCGAGGAACCTAGTCCCCGCAGCTTTTTAGTGACAAAAGTAATTTAAATTATTACTTATATATTTTTGAAACTTCATTGTAATCTAATGTTATCTCTACCGTAATCTGGATTCTGGCTGGCCTACAATTTTCACCTTCCAGATTCACCTCCAGGTGATTACCTAGTTGAAAGTAATCACTAAAGCTATGCTACTGGCTACAACTAGAATTCCTATTTTTTATTGGAACGTGAACATCCATTCACGGATAACATTTGAATGCACTTCAATCTGTAGTCATTAAGAGCAAGAAATATGAAAGAATAAAGAATAAAGATACATTACTAATATCTTACCTAATATTTTCATTCATTCATTAACGCTAAGGATAAAACAATGGGTAACTTCAGTCAGGTTCTCTGATTACAAGTGTTACGAGACTACACGTCGGAAGTCCTTGGTTCGATTCCATCGACGGACTTTTGGATTCACGACATCTGCTTCTCTGAATTATTTTATTTTTGTCTTTCTTCGGGAACCTCAGTTATGTAGTCTCAGGCCTTCTGGGAGCATTTTTGTATACCTTTTTGTTTTATTAAAGATAGTGCAATAGCAGGTTCCTTTAACCTTATAACAAGTCAATATCCTTGTTCGTTTTCTTACTTTTGTGCAATCTGTTAACTTCCTACTTATGTCTGGCTACGTTTTCATTTCTTGGCTGTCACTATACTGCGTTTGAGGACATTGCTCACATCCAGCTAAATTGTAAATATTTCGAGCGCCCAGTTAGCTCTGCTCTAGCTGATTCAATGGATTGCCTCAGCCATAAGATATTGTCTCGTAACTACGTTGGCGATTATTGTGAAGTTTGTATTTAGTGTTTACTCTTTTCTGCTGAAGTTTAGCTTCGCACTTGAATTTCCTCAGAAAATACAACTCAGGATTATGGGGTGAATTCCCCAACTTGTGAGGTCTTCGACTCTTAAACGTTTTGACATATGTGACGTCACGAACACGGTGTTATGAGGAGGTTAGATTTTATGGATTAACCATATTTGGTATTGAGATAATCAGGATGTGTGGTTTAGGCTTCAGTCCGGGAAACAAAACTGGATGGTTGGAGTTTCTCGGGGAACTTCGTGTAGAGTTGTGGGAAGAGAAACCAACTAGAGAGAGAGGGGACAATGGAGTGTCATCCTTAGAATAACAATGAAAAGTCTGGCGTAGTCACTAGATGTTTCGACGTATGTACCTTCTTCAGTCTTTACCTATCCTCATCTGCTGCACTTTTAGAATGAATATTTGTGTTCGACTTATAATTTGAAAATACCTATGAGCTACATTTCCAATATTTCTTATTTGTTGAATTATCTTTCAAATGAAATTCACTTTCATATTCCAGCGTAGGTTACTGGTGGTGGAGAAATATTCCCAAAGTTTGTCATCTATTGGTTTCTTAATGACCAAAAGGATAGATGAGATTAAGCTAAACACAACTGCTATCTAGGCATGTTTCATGGTGGAGATACTTTAGGTTTGATCTCTGTAGTACCTGTGCAGCTGAGTTAAGAAAAAAAAAGATTTTTGGCGTTTTCGCTTTATTGTTCTGACAACATTTATTTGATGAGGATAATGTGTTTGATTTTTGTGATGATTTACATGCTACTGAATTTTTTGAACCGATTATTACATCATCAGGTCAGAAGATTATCCTAAAGAGGTTGTTGTGTTTCATTTAGTTTTTTGATGCAGGATACATAGCTACGAATTAATTTTGAAGTGTACAATAATATATAATTGTATCTCCGTTTCGCAAATTACAATATATGTATGTATATACGAGCACATCTTTAGATAAAACATGATTTTCATGACTAAATTAGTTAACTGTTATTGAGCTTCAATGAACTCTACAATAGCGTTGAATTTCTGGATACATGCTTCAACTTTTATTGCACAATGTTATGCAACCCAGAATACAACTAAGCATTGTGGGTTGCTTGGATAAAGGGCTTAAAGAAATCTTCACGGTCACGTGATGTTACATACGTATTAGCTTCTGCTAAGAGTGGTAACGAGTAGCTACCTACAGTTCTATGTGAGCATATAGCTGAAAGCAAAGGCTGTAACTAAACCATTTGCTGCTATTGTAATCCAACATCGTTATTACTATTCGGTTGTAGCAGGTGAATATAACGATTTCCTGCCCTTTTATAATGGCATTTTTAATTACAAGTTAGTTCTGTTTTGTTAATTTTCGGCGAATTGCTTCTATGACCTTTTCCTTTTGTGATTAGCACAGCGCAAATTTGCTGTACATTTTTCAGGCGGTGTTATATTTTCTACCATAGTTGTCGAGAGTTTCATTTTAGATATTTCACTGTTAGTTTTTCAGGGTAATTTGTGACTTGCTGACTTTAGTTTGCCCAGGTAAGAGTTCAAAAAATTCCTCGAGAAACAGAATTATATTTCAAAACCATTTGAGACTTCTATACATGCTTGTAGTAACCTTGTTATGGTAAAAAGTTCATTTCCACATTGGCTATATGTAACGAAACAATGTGAGAGTTTTAACTAACTGTAGTAAATATTTAGTCCAACGAGCCATATTTCAGGGCTTTAATAGTAGTTTACACTACAAAAATACGAAACTGCTTACCTGTATCAGAAGAAGAAGAGATGATACTCCTGTAAAGAAAGTTTGTAAACATTAGTTTCAACAATTTAATTTGCTTATTTGATGTTCTTAATGTATGTTTTGTTTATTGTTTTCAATATATTATAAGATTTGTAAGACTGACATGGTATTTATTTATTTCTTGTCTTTCCCTTCACTTAAAGTGGTCCCTATTCCTTCTGTTCTTACTGCTTCCAGTATTAGGCCAAATTTATTAGCGTATCGTACAAAATAGAGCCACCTTTGTGAAATTGGAAGGAGTTGCAGCGGAAAAGAACGCGTTTAAATTTTAAAATAATTAATTATTATTAAAACAAAGAATCTGCTACTAAAATGTACAACAGAGACATATCTATTTATGATGTTTAGCAAATGATAATAGTATTACAGAGATACATTAGTACAAACATACATTCCGGAAATCCTTGAGAAAAATTCTTACAAAATATTAATTCAACATTATTATAGTCTGACTATTAAAAACATATATTCAAACATGAAAAGTACACCGATAGGCAGATCACATTAAGATCACATTAAAATCTGATACATGAGGGTAAACTATCATGTGTAGTTTATGCGAAAATGCAAAAACCCAACTCTTAGGGCGACAAAATGTATGTAATTTGTTTTCAATAATAACTGATAAACAATATTTTCGAACAGAATAAAAACAGTATGTACTGCATGTTATAGTTTGACTTTAAATTTATTATAGCACGTTTCCCTTCTAATTCTTACATATATTTCTGCCAGTAGCACACATATTACTTCCAAAATTAATGGATGAATGGATGAATTGTTTTCAATTGTGATAGATCCGTCGCTGAAAATACTCATCTCACAGTGGTCGTGCATGTCTATATTGTGTAATTTCCAACTAAACCAAGGGGTAAGTCTCTCGCAATTAACGGCACCTAACGATGAAGTTCGTTCTGTCTTCGACGGTTCGTATAAATAGCTACGAAGGAAGCACGGTGTCTCAGTGGTAGAGCATTTACCTCTGGTGCATGAGGTCCCTGGTTCGATTCCTGGGCGAGTAAGTTTGTAGTGGACAACATGGTGTCGATGGGGTTTCTCGGGGTACTTCCACATTTTTATTCCAGCAATTCTTCCATCACTCTTCACTTCCTTTAATCTCCATCTCCTGTAGACTAACGTGCATAATCATGGCACGTTAAACTGGAATATTTCAATTCATTTCAAGTAACTATGTAAACGAAGTACGGCCGCCTCACGAATCGTATTAGTATAGTTGTGCCGCTGTATGAACCGTCTTTCCAATCAGATAGTACTACCGTCTAAATCAAACGACAGCGCAACTCGTCTTCTGACGACTTCATATCATTGAAAGCATTCAGCTGTTGCCACACCATGCTAATAAACTAATCCGTACAGCTGAAGAACTTCAGAGTTGTACGCTCAATTGCAACACAGGATTAATTCCATGTGCTTTCAGGTCAGCGAAGGCAAACACATGGATTCGGGAATAACAGCAGCGGAAGAATAACTACCGATTCTTTTCAAATTAAAATACTTTAACAAATGCTAAGCTGCATATCTCACAGTTCAAATAAGATATATTTGAACGACGTATGCCAAAAACTATCTGGATGTTATTTTTTTCTTTCAACTTACTTACAGTCAGTTAGCTTTATTTCAATACGAGTACGAATCTGCAACGATTATAATATTACTCGTCTGATTTTTATTTGCATGCGGCGAAGTTGGAAACTAACTTCCTTGTTTACAAGTGGTAGGAGCAACATGGCAGGGGCGCCAGAGGTACTAGGTTTTTGAGATTTCTTTTATGATCAGGTTTTCGAGAAAATCAAAAGGATATGAACAGAATTAAATTTGCATGAGAGTAGTGTGTACATATTTCAAGTCGGTTTGCGAGGAATATGTAAAATTATTTGATATGGAATCAAACATTAAAATATCTAGATGACTGCTAACTTAATTACCTTGATAGGCATCACTGCCATGCACTTCGGAAGAGAAACTGAAACACACGAGATTTGTTCTTTGGTCGGCAGGAGAATAAAATAGGGAAATGATATGCATGTTATACTCTATGAGGAAAACGAGAGTGTTTGACGGCGGAAGATCTAGCTGAGGCACAAGGCCTGTTACTTTGTAGGAAGACGTCCTGGCAACCCTGTAAAAGAATACAGAAAACCATTCATGCCTTCCCTCCGCAAAACCCTTAATGACAATAACAGTGCCACTACAAAACAAATATACAGACTCGTGCGACGGGTATTAAATATAAAGACTAATAGTTATGCAACCCACAGTACAGGAAGGGATTGTGGGTTGCGCCTCCAATTGACTGAAGGGGAAATAATCTCGACCATATGATCCTATTTACTCAATACTGCCAAGCTGAGCTGTGAATACAGACTATTAAGGATAATCATCTGGCCATCTAATTGCAAGTAATCACTGAGGCTGTGTTACTAGTAACTACTGGTATCTCTATTTTCATATTAGTTAATTGACAGTAGTGACACCATGCGACGGAATTCCACTCGAATGACTATGCTGCTACTTTGCAAGAAATTATTACATAGATGCGTTGTGGCAGGATAGCGAGTTCCAGTAAAGTAAGAACTACATGCGTTGACATGGGAGGCAGTTATTTGATTTTAAAATAAATATACTAGCAATTATTTATAAAAATATATCCAACTTTAAATTAAAAACAGATGTCTTACTGTTCCAAAAATCTGTAAGATATTGCTCTCACTGAAGGTAACAGTCACTGTTCGATTCATTTCATGTTGTTATGCTTGACAGTTACTCGAATACAATAAAATATCACTATAACTGAATTTTAAGGACCTTCGAAATTAATTTGTTATTGTGAAACTCGTCTCTTATCTCCTTTGCTTAATCTACATTATTTTAATATCGATAACATACAAAAGGGGTAGATACAGTACACTATCAGCACATGCAAAATACATTGCCGTTATAATGTTAATAGAGACACTAATATATAACTACAAAGAAATGCATAATGTCAGATAGGACGTGAATAAAGGAAATGGTAAGGCGAATATCTAAAATTTTAATGTTCCTTGTTTGATTTTAAATTTTGCGCTTTAACTTAGCCAATATAGTTACTCCCTACATTTAAAGATGCAAAAAGGTTGTTTATTGTAATAACATTCAATTGTTACTTTTAGATCTTGTACCCTCACGTATTATACTCATTCGATTGAGTATATACATGAAATCTGGCTATCGTGTTATCTGCATGAATATCATCTACATTTGGAAATAACAGTTAAATATAGGCAAAAATAAGAAAGTTTCATTCATTCTACTAAAATTGTGAAAACTGATAAAACGATATATTTTTTTAAATATATCAAATATGGATTAGAAAAGGGACCAAAAATCAATTATGAACATTCCGTTATACTGGCATTCGATTACCGAATCGTTTGATTGAAGAAATATCCTAGCTCACCATTTCGAAGAACTATTTTAATATTTTTTATCTTACGTATATTAGCCATTTGTAGTAGATTTTCTGACATATTAGTATCTTGTTGTTAGGATATAAAGAACGGTAATATTTGTGACTAAACTAAACATATTTAGAGTTATGTTGAGTCTCCGATGAGAAGTTTAGTTGTTGACAACTGCATTCTAGGGGCCGTCATGGCTCAGTGCGAGAGCGCTCGTCTGTGTCGCGTGGAACGTTAAATTCAAAAAAGTGCATTCTATAAGAATACATAGCTGTATTTTAAAGAATGCTAGGAGGTTAGAGGAAATCTCTAATAAAATAATTATATATCCATTCTCATAGGTATTGTGGCACTTTTGACAGGTCTCTTGCCACAAAAGACGTTTCCATACACTACGGTATGCAGCTAACCTCTTCGATTTCAGCTAGGAATTTTCTGTTTTAATCCTGTTCATCAATTATAGCTTCTCTCTTCAATTCAGTTTTTCCTAGCATAGTGTTTTCTAAAACATCCTATATGATACAATACTTCTCAGTCAATGTCCCAATTAGTTTCACTTCCCCTTTCCAATTATACCTAAAATCGTTCTTTCCTCAACTATTTCTAACAAATTCTAATTTGCCAATCAACCGATTCTCTTCATTTTTTCTTCATGTTCACATTTCAAAAGGCTCGAGTATTTTTTATTATTATTATTATTTTTAGTTCAACTCTCAGTTGTCACATTACATATTATAGTTATTAATAATTCCAGTATTTCTAAACATGAGGTAGCGCTATCCTTTAGAAAAATACGTTATCACCTTTTCTTTAACCTAATATTTATAATGAAAAGTATAACGATAATGGGGATTCGTTTGATCAGGCTTCGAAAGTAAAAGAAAAGTGCATAGAACAATTAATCGTGCTTAATCTCTATAACCTTCCAACAAAGGACAAACTTAAACTTCACTACTCTCAGAATAACTGCAGATAAAAATACAATGCGAAGTATATTATTCCCTTGACATCGAAAGATAAACTATACAATATTAAGAAAATTAACACTCTACTATCCTGCATTTGATAGTTTCTAGATGAAATCCTGCAGCATACAAAACCAATGGATACGTGAAAATGAACGCAATGGGGACTAACGTATTTTTTCACTGAAATCATATTATTTGAAATGCAAATAAAAATGTAGAACTACGAAATATAGTAGGATATGATACGCATTAAACCATGAACTACGTAAGCATTTTAAATGCTTATAATGAATAATTTCTACAGAAACTTCCAGATGATTTGTATAATATTTGCATAAATATATTTTAAACTTGTAAAAAAATGAATTTGCCAACTAATAAACAACTTAACCGACCAGTCATACAAATATTTTATCTTTTAGGAATAGTACCTGAAATATATTTCAGAAAATACAAAATATTAATCATTAATAGATTAGAATCAATCGTCAATCTCCAATCACTAATAACTCAGAATTACAAAATGCCATAAGTATCCTCGAGCTGCGGTTTTTTCTATACAAACTAAATCACACATTCTATCAGAGATAATAAACTAATGGTACACATACCCTGGAGGCATGTGCAAAATCATTTCACGTATCGTACGTTTGAAAAATTATTAGATATTACTATTAGACAGAATTGCTCAGCTCAATGCAACCGACCTAATTAGAAGTATACAATCTTCCTACAAACAATTATCATTAATATCTTCTCGCATAAATTACTGGTGCTATTGCTTTTTTAGGTTCCATAGTTGCAGCAGTACCATCCCTCTAAGTACTTGGCTGAAATAGCCCCAAAAACGTTTGAAAAAATGCTAGCCCAGGTTTCTCCTAAACTCAAATAATAATAATAATAAGTTGCTACACTGATCTGCATGTCGAATACATAGAAGACTACTTGTAAACACATGTTTTTTAAGCTCTCAATCTATATACTTACGCCTCCCATCTCAATTTGTCCTTTGAGTCAAAAAGTACAAATATAAAGCAAAAGAAAGAAAAACGAAGGGAACAGAAAAAGACGAAAGAAAAAGAAAACGAAAGAAGGAAAAGAGGAAGAAGGAAAGGAAACGAAAGAAAGAAAAACAAGTAACGGCTAGTTTCTAATTACAACACTAACTACGTTCAGCAACATTTAGCATCAAAAGAGTTAACACCCTAGAATATACTATTTACGCACAAAATCGTGTTGGTGAGATCGAGGAAGCATTGCAAAAGAAAAATACCTGGAGAGGAGCATTGTCGAGCAAAGGACTCTTAGTTAAAACAGAATATTTACATTGTCCATTCGACAAAAAATGCAATGGAAAATACAAAAGTACGACTGGACGAAGAAGAGGTGGTCATAACGAAAAAAATCAAGTAATTGGAATCAATACTGTAGGAACGTCAGGAATAGAGGACACGAACAACATAATTAGTAGCTGTTGGACATAATAGAGAGTAGCGGCTGGAGTATTCTGTCACAGCAGGGTACCAATTTGCCTTAAAGTTTACGAAACAGTAAGATCTGCCGGACAGAATGATGGACTACCAAGAAAAGAGAAACAAAAGTTGCATTTTGCGGAGATAAATGATTTTGTAGTGGATATGTGGAGTGACATGGAAACACAGAGTTAAGAAGCCGAGAAACAGTAAAGGTGAGACTAGTAGCAGAGAAACTGCAAGAAAGTAGACTGGAGATGGTTTGGGCATGTAAGAAGAAGCCCAACCGATACATAGCTCACCGAGTGAATGGTATAGAGGCATATGGGAAGCGAGCCAGAGGCCAAAGAAAAAAGTCGGAACTTTAGTGAAAAATTATGTGATAAAGTGCTGAGTTGCAGTGGATGTGACAAGTAAAAACAGGTGAAGGACAGCGGCCTGAAAAGCCGACTTCACCTAATTAAGAAAGAGTCTTGGAAAGCTAGTGTCAGTAATAGAAGTTTCAACTCTGGCTCACGGAGCCCCTGCTAAAATCCCAGTTATCATCAAGTGGGCTTTGTGGCAGATGAGCACCATGTGTGTATTTTCTTTGCGGTTCTCCCTTTTCCCTTCTACTTTCGTTATTTCGATATTATTATCTACGTTATTATCACCGTCTTCCTTAGCCGTCGTTCGTAATCGCTGGAAGTTATGCTACAAAATAAAGTTTTTTGACACGAAAAAGCTCGTTAATATCTTCATTACTCTTATCTTCTCATATTGTTAGTTAAGTGGTAATAATCTGTTAGTAACGTTCAGCAGTCTACTTCCATAATAAGTACATATTTCTTCACTTAAGACGCGCTGGAATCAACTTTTAGGAAACGAGGGGTAAGTGACAATGAAATGCGAAGAAAGAAGAGAATAAACACATAAGAAAATTCAAACACGCTTTGCAAAAACAAACATGACAATTGTAGTGGTCTGGAATAGAATGAAAGTTATTTTCACGGATACAAAGGAAGATTTACATAAAACGAACAGTCTGTCTTAATAATTTTATAAAACATGAAGTACCATGCACTGTTCTTATTTTATTGCAAGTGAGCCTAGAGAATGTGGTAGACCTTTAGTTTATAATTACTAAGAACATATCAATTATATCTTATCCTATACGTATTTATATCAAAGTATATGCTATATCTTATTTAATTGGTAAGATCAAAGTTGGTTTTATGTCAGAGTAACTTTCGAATTTATGTTACGCAATATGTTTGACAGTCAACTGTAGAGGTAACCAAGAAAGCTCTGTCGTTTCTTCACCCACCACCTTCGAACATGTCACCTAAGACGTACCTGGAAGATCAAATATAGTCCCCGTCAGCATTGACGACCTTCTGCCAACGTTCTGGAAGGCCATGGATTCCATCGCGGTAGATTTTGGTGGGCTATGAAGAGAAGAAAGTATCAAGTGTATTTTGCACCTCTACTATGGATTTGAAATGGCGTCCTCTAAGGTGACTGCCCAAGGAATGGAAAAGATGATAAAAGGACGGTGCAATGTTCGAGGAGTTTGGCGGATGCAACAGTGTTTCCCATCCAAGGCATAGAACGGTATCCCGGATCATTCTAGACACGTGGGACTTATCGTTGTCCTGTAACAGGAGGACCACTTTGCGATACAGAAGTGTTGGCTCCAGTGTTTTGAGGTTTTCTTGAACAAGGCTCAGCTCCTGACAGTATACAGTTGCATTGATGCTCTGACAAGCTGATAGCAATTCCGGATGCACGATGCCGCGAGCAGTCCATCAAACACAAAGAAGGACCTTCTTCTGGTGCAGTGCTGGTTTTGGCTGTTTTGGAACTGGTTTATGGGATCCTAAACAATGATGACGGCGCCATGCAGTTTCGTATAGGATCCTCGCCTCATCATATGTCAACGCCCTGTCCAGAAATGGCTCCTTCCTCGTACGAAACAGCAACGAAACGCAAGTGCCTGCTCGCGTTGCCTTCTTCCCGGAGTCAAATCGTGTGGAACCCATCGACCCAACTTGTAGTGGTTCCTAAGTTGATGGAGGTGCTGCCGAATGGTTTCTCCACTGACTCTGAATTGTAGTTCCACTTTCTCACATGTTTGGCCACTGTTCGCCTCCAATGCTCCCTGAAGATCTCCATTTTGTGTATGTGTTTGTCTTCCGGCACGTGGTGCGTCTTCGAGTGTTTCCTCACCGTTCTTAAACTTGTTAAACAACCGCTGCACTGTCCGCGTAGTCACGACACCCTCGCCAAAGACCTGGCATATCTTCCGCCCGCTGCAGCGGTGTTCGACCCCAGCTCGAATTCGTACAGCATACATTCCCTTATGTCACTCTGTGGATGTCCTATGTTTACTCTCCCTTACGCAAGTTCACGCTGTAACTGAACTGCCACAACCAGATAGTATGTTGGACATACCCACGTTAACATCTGATCTTCCCCTTATCTCATTTCACATTAAACTCACGGTGTGAGGGCCATATGAACACCGATCTCCACAACAAGCGACAGAACTTTCTTGGTTACCTTTATAACTTATTATAATAATAATACTAAAAGAAATTTAAATCAACATATTACAGGATAACATTTTTCTACCTTTGGCGCTGTAGACCATGATTTGGGTAAGAAATTGGGATTGGGTACGTTATACTGCAGATGTCTTTTTACACTCGTCAATGTTTAAAATTCAGTAACGAGTGACAGGAAAGACGATATTGTGTAGAAAACATACATATGCAATGAGCAAGCACGAAGGAAAATTAGTAATACAGTAGTATACAATTATTCTTTTGCCGGGACAGCGTGGCAAAGGAGACCCGGCTTCGATTTCCGCTGGATTCGTATCCCTCGTTAAACGCAGATCCAAGTTTCTTATAGCCTAACTCCTCAGAGAGACTCAAAGTTCAATCTAACATACTAACATATTTTTCTGATCGTATTTTCTAAATACTGATGTAACACATGTAATAGTGATACTAGATATCTTAGAATTTTGTAACTCTGGCTTTTAAAGACATTTTCCTGCTCTTGATAATTTATTTCTAATGAAAGTGGATTGTACCTTTCAACATCAAGTATATAGCTACTAGAAAATCAGAAAGAAACAGAAGTCCAAAATCTTTCCGGAGTGTTAAGGATTACTTAGCATCAACACGTATTCTTATGCAAGAACGGGAACATTTTCATTCAGAGGGCAGTTAAATATTTCCAGCTAATTATCCCGCATTGCTTGATGTCACAATGTAGGGAAGAGATTAAAATGCGTTGTGTTGATGCTCATTTAGATTGGCGTATTCAATATTCTATACATAAAAAAGAGGAGTTGATTGCACATATAAGATTCTGCATAAGGAAAGAGGAAATGAGTGCCACATTCAATATTCTGATCTTATGAAAGAAGTTAGAGGTTTATTGCTAATTTAGCTCTTCCCCCTTTAAACCCAAATCATTAGTTACATAGAGTAATTATTTCTGTCCAGTTTCTTAACTTTGAATGAAAAAAATTTCATATATATATTTAAGTGTTCTTGTTCTGAAGTTCCTCCTAAGCATTGTGAAACCACGTACGTGCATAGTGAACATTAATGTGTGTACTTACACTCTAGGACAACAGGTTCGCCAATAATTTATGAACAAATTGACAGTTGCAGTTGAGTTTCTAATAGTTTTTTCACGTGAATAATAATAATAATAATAATTCTGACATTATTGGCAGGTCATTTGCCGCAACTGAGAAGCTTCCATCCTCCACGGTCTTCCGCTAATCTCTCCGTCTTCACGTACGATTTTTCTATTTTGATATCGTCCGTTAACTGTAGCCACCTTGAACCCTCCTCTCTCTCCCACAACCATACCCTCTAGAACGTCCCTCATAATACAGTTTCTTCTCAGCCAATATCCCTACCAGTTTCTCTTCCTCTTCTAAACTAAGTTTAAAACTACTCTTTTCTCCCATTATTTCTAACACTTCATTCATTTCACGGTTGACCAGTTAATTCTCTCCAATTCTCTCCACTCACATTTCGAAAGTTTCCAGTCGTTTTCAATCGCTTTTCTCTAATGCCCATGTTTCTGCCAAATACAGTGCAATACTCCACACGAAAGATTTTAAGTCTTTTTCTTAACTCTTTATTATTTCAAGACCCACAAAATAGACTTTTCTTCTTCCTGAATGTTTCTTTCGTCATTCCTATCTTGGCTTTTATTTCATGTTTGTACTTCATGTCAGCACTATTACGACTACTGATGTATCGAAAAATCCAGTTCCATTTTCTCTCCTCCTCTTTTACATTTCACAACCACCGCTTCGTTTGTCTTTCTACCATTTATTTTCCTCCTTTATTCTTCATATGTGGTATTATACTCGTAGCGCTGAAGGAACTGGTAGCGTACTATTTAAGAAGAAACTGTATTATTTGTAATGCGTTATGTCACCGACTTTTGAGGCTTATTTATTGCTTTAATCAAAATAGGAAAGACAGTACCAATTTTCGAATTTATTAAACAGGTATCGTATAGAAAAAAAAGGATTTCAAGAACTGCTCTATCACCAGCATATACATGTACATCTGCTTCTGTGTATGTTCGCTGCGGTGCAAACCGCCCAAGACTTCTTACATGGTGAGAAAAAAGAAAATCGCTCGGCGTGTATTCTACAAGAGAAACTCATCGCTAATTTTAGCCATGAGTCTGGTCCCGATGTTACAAGTAAAAATCGGAATTTCCCTTTCAGCCTTATACATGCAAAAGTCTGTCGAAGGAATATTCACTCGCGCGCTTGATTGTAAGAGAGCAGAACCCTGCTGGTCCATGCCTCCAGTCACCCGTCAGCACAATTTGGGTGTGTGATCACGAACTGATCGGTGTATCTGTGTCGAAACGCGCTCCCTGCCTGGTTATCAATGAACGGTGGATTGAGCATTAAAATTACAAACCTGTGCAAGAAAACTATATTTATAATTAAGTGCGATAGTTCAATGTTTTCGAAACGCGCTCCCCAGCCTATTGTTAGTGTTTTAGTGGGTCGAGCATCTTAAATAGTGGGTTATTCCAGATTCACACACATTTCAATGTTCTTGTCTCTCTTTGTATATCGAGTAACATAGCATTGTTTAAGATACCCAAGGAACGATTCGAAAGGACTAAATGTGAGAGCGTGGGGCCGCGGTGGCTCAGTGGTAGAGCGTTCACCTCTGGTGCTTGGGGTCCCGGGTTCGATCCCAGCCCCCGCCAAGTGAACTTTGTGGAGGACAAACACCGTGTGCGTGGGTTTTCTCGAGGTTCTCCTGTTTCCCTTTCACTTTCTTCATTCCACCATTTCATTCATTTCTCATATTCACCGTCTTCTTTAGCCTAACCGGCATAACCGTGGGACGTAAAACTCAAAGATTTCATTTCATTTTTAAATGTATATCGCGTCCCGCATCGACGTGGACGACTGTGGATCATCACTCACGGAACCAGCTGTGGACCCCTGTGATTATTTGTGATTCAATGACAGAACAGCGACGACCTCAAAGTGGATTGACCGGTCGAAGCTTATTGTATCATAAACATATTTAAACAAGAAATCCACCTATAGATTGTGAATAATATACAACAAAATTAAGCTCATTGAACAAGAATATTATTTAATTGTGTAAAATCACAAATAGTATATTTTACGTATTTGTACGATCAATGTAACTTACATAATTTACAGTTATTATTATATGTGTTACATATTGTTAAGTAGAATTTTATTTTCTTGCAAAGTTATCTCTAGCTTGCTGTTTACGTCAAGTTAATTTATATACTCACTTACATATTTTACGGTACTTATATTCATGTCCGCCGTCCCCAACTTCGGTTGAGATTGAATGTAGGTATGGCAGGACCGGTTTTCGATGTGGCATAGCTGGGAAGAGAAAGAGAACGACATAGCGAGACAGAAAGGAAACGAGTAGCGTACTTGTGTTAGTTAATAATCAAGTCATAACAAAGCCACGATTCCAGACAAAAAGGCTTCGTAGAATGTAAATTTACGTTGATAAACGCTGCTAAAGATAATAATGTTCAGTTGAAACCAAGACATAAGAGGATTGTAGCTCAGAAAATTTAGTCAATAAAGATGTCATAATGCTTATGATTATCATCCTCGTTTACAGAAGGTTACAATACTAGCTTATCTTGTTACATATGACAAATAGAATTAACGAGCTTTATATAATATCGGCTGCTGAAAGCAACAACCTTGCTACGTTAACTCGCTTCCATTTCAATTCCGGGTGTTGATCAAGAAAGGCAATGCAGTTAAGAAATTAACTCAAACAGTAGTGAACTTCAAACTAGAGAAAACTAGAAATACTGTAATAGCATTTTGGGGTTGATTGTCTAGCCAGGTAATTACTATAGCTCCAATAGTAAAAACAAAGTTAGTTTAATTTCATTTGGAAGAAAATTCCTCACCACATTTATAATAATAAATTAACGTTTAAGGGTGCGAGTTTACATTTACAGTACCGGTAGGGGAGGAGAATACGTTCATCCTTATCCTTTGATTTCATTTCCTGTTAAAATTAAGAAAAACAGACCAGGTAACCGCACCTTTTCTGTAAAGGCCGAATTTTGTCGATGCAAACAACATTAGTAAAGATAGTGCCATATATTTTTGGTTGTTTCCTTCGTATACATCAAGCTATTTTTCTACATAGTTACCGTGTTTGTTTAAGCATTTATCATAGCATTCGACAAGCTTTTGCATCCCCACGACGTATAAATCACCTCCCTGTGATTGAAGCCAATATTCAATCGTTATCACTGTGGCTTATTAGCTATGTTTAAACAATGTTTCTGACAAAACGCGCGCGCGTGCTGTCTCCCTGCATGTTTTGGGCATGGAACGACACAAATTTCAGTCGTAGCATCAGTGTTATTGTTCATTTTGGGGTGCTGAAATTTTTCGTCAAGTTGAACATCCAACCAAGTGTGAAATAAGTTCTGTGATTCGATTTTTGACATCAAGGAACGTGTCAGTAGTGGAAATTCATTGTCAGACATGTCAGATGTACGACGCGAATGCAAAGAATAACAGCAAGGTGCGTAAATGGGTGCGATCGTTCAAGGATGTGCGGGACAATGTTCATGATTAATCGCAATCAGGTGGACCTTCTGTAATTACAGACGAGTTACTGTGTGCAGTTGAGGTGAGAATGCATGAAAACCGGTGTTTCGCGATTTCCACGTTGTCACTTGAACTTCTACCTGTTTAGGTCGCTGTTGTACACAGTCGTTTCTGAAATCTTGAAGTTCCGAAAACTGTGCACGCGATGGGTTCCCAGACTTCTTACTTGGAAATACAAAAAAGATGATACTGGGTTATGCTTTGACTTTTTTGACTCGATACAATGGGGAAGGAGAAAAACTATTGGGTTACATGGTGACAGGAAATGAAACATGAGTTTCCCACATGATTCTATCATCGAAAGGACAATTAATGCAATGATAACACATGACATCTCAAGTAAAAGCTAAACAGATAAATCAACACACAAGATTATACTACCATATTTTGGCATCACCATAATGTCCTGTTTTCGAGTTTATGTCGAGAGTAGAAACCGTCAACTTAGCTGCATGCCTTTAAGAAAGCTTCAAAGTACTATTCTGAATACGCGCCGTAGCCTACTGTCATCTGGTGTTTTGTTGCTGCATGACGATGCGCGCCCAAATTATTCTGCTCAAACTCAAGAGTTAATCAGGTCTTTTGGATGGGAGCCACTGGACTACCCACCATACAGCCAGAACTTTGCCCCAAGCAATTACCATATGTTGTCCTACCTGAAGCAGTTTCTCGCCGGTTAGCGGTTTGACACCGATGAAGAAGTGAAAACAACTGTTGAAGATTGGGTTTGGTCATAGGCGAGTGATTTCTGCGACGCGGGCATACAAAAACTTGCTGAAGGTTATGATAAATGTTTAAGCTACTTTTCTACATAGCTATTATGTTTGTTTAACGTATAAAGAGCAAACGACCAAACATACATGGCACTATAGTTAGTAGTTTCGGTTTACTGACAGTCGGACCTCACTTAAAAATAACCTTGTACATTTAAATTCTTTCGAAATTAAGAAAAAAATATTCAAAATGTGTTATTCATGCTTTGGTTGTTGATATATTAAAATAGATCCATTTACTTTAAGGCTACTGGGACGTATTATCTACTATCGCGTTTTGTACAGATGGACCGACTGCTGCAAAACATGGAACAAGGTATGAGAGAAATGGAATAATAACTAATCTCTTTTCGTTTGAGTAGTGTTTGTTTAGCTATTTTCATGAACTCCGAGCTAGGTTTTAAAACTGTTAAGATCTATTCTCCTTTCAAAGAGGAAATTAGAAAGCAATTTAGGTAGACTTCCGAGTGTTAGAAAGGAAGTCAACTATGTTTTCCATTATCCGGAAACGATTTATCTTGGTTGCTAGTTCTATGTAAATATATAGATAGTTGTGTATAGATATTTCCTTATGTCTTATACGAGTAAGTAATGGAACTGGAAACATAGTGCTTTCTGTTATTTATCACACCTCAATATTACGTAAAAAAGATATTAAGAAAGACGCAAAAGTAAAGCTTGACTCAATATAATGATAATCAATCTCATTTGCAAGGTTATACCTCATAAACTCGTGTGTGTCAATGAATGATATGCATATGTCAAGAGTAGAGGATTTAATTGAAATGAATTTAACCTCTGACACTGGCAGACAGATGGTTAATGTGGCGCTGTGACAAATTGTTGTGTGATTAATGATGTCAACCCAACAGAAACAATCTTGTGGCGGAAGATTGCGGAAGGGAAAAAGAAAAAATGCCCAAAAATCCCTCCCTACAAGACTTCGTTATCTAAAAATCGATGAAGAAGACAACTCTTTGAGTCCAAAGTGTCACTTTTCAAGACGACCATTTCTTTTGTTAGTAGTAGTTGATTTAAAAGAACAAAGGAGAGAAAAAGCGAATGAAGAATAAGGAAAAGACAAGCTGTGGAACAGAAAGCAAAAAAAGGCTCAAGAATCTTGTTCTTTTGTCGGTTTAGGAGGAAGGCAAGATGGAAAGAAAAACAGATAGACGGATATCTTTTTCTTTTGGTCTCGTTATCAGCGTCAAGAGAAGAAAGGTGAGATTGCAACTTGAGTAGTCGAGAACAAAACACTTCCTGCAGGTGCCACGCGTTCGTCCAAGTACTTCAAGGTGATGATGTAGAATTCTGATTCAAGGTTTAAAAAAATCTTTCTTGATGTTTTTCATCATCACTAGTTTTGAAAATTTGATCTAATGGATTCAGTGAATCGCAATTTCTGTTTTCGTGCTCAAGCAGATACAACTACTTCCAAAAAATGTTTTCTGTATGTGTTCTTAGTGGAGCTTTCATGTGAAGTAAATTGTAAGACGTAAAAAAGAAGCCTAGGTGAAATAGGTGAAAGGATCTCTTAATGATCATTCTCAAAAGGTTGACCATGCGATTAGTTTTCAAGCACCTATGTTACCTCTGAAATTGTTCATTCAAATTTTGTACTGCACATATTATCTTACCTCATCTAACATACCTAAACTAGTACGTAGCTTCACGTCATATGCATTAGTGTATGTTTTGTCTACCTATAAAATCATCAAAGTGACAAAACATCACCAAAGAACAGTAAAATGATTATTTTGCTTCAGTGGTTCTTATGGTTTACTGTTGTGAGTCCAAAAGAAGTTCGAGCCTAAGAACTTAACAGAAGACTGCAACTAGATCCTGTTTCATTAGTCACTTATCTTCATTTTGTACACTTACAAGGGATATTCAAATAAAAAGGTACGAGAAGACATTCTGAATATAATCGAAGTCCCCAGAGGTATGAGCACAACTATCCCACTGTTTCACGAGCCAAAGGATTTCCTTTTAGGAAAATTCCTGTGCTGTGACTGCAGCCAGTCTTCCACTGTATCCTTCCATTCGTCGTTTGAGTTGAAGCGCTTCCCTTTGAGATTTTCTTATAGTCCAGCCAAAAAGGTAGTTTCTGATTGCATTAAGTGAGATTGTTTAAAAACTTGAAAAATTGTATTAGGGTGATCTAAATAACAGACTAAATTTGCAACCTCGTCATATTTCCACTGGCGCCGCCATCTTGGTAAAATGGCGACTAAATCAGAATATTCCTAAAATAGATGACAAAGTTTTTTTAAAGAAAAAACAACAACTCGGTTTTCTTACTCGATATTCGAATAACTCGGTATTCTAGCGAAAACATGTTTTTATCGAAACCAAAGAACATAAAATTTGCTACAATTAAGGCCCTATTGCCTAATTTGCATTTCTTTTGTAGAATCATTAGTTTCGATGAAACAGTCCGAGGAATTTGACATTTCTTTATCCTTACCTACAAAAAGTTAATTTATTAGTATTTATGTCATTTATTTTCTCCTCATATTTCTTAATCCATTAAGCTTGTTTCTATTTTCTTATCACACTCCTTTCCTCCCCTTCTAATCCTTTTATTCCTTCCTAAGCTATCTCATATCCCGTTTCTTTATTGTGTTTATATATTGCGTTGTACTCTCTTTTTAGTCTGGCATCGTCCTTATGTTGTTTTACCCTTTGTTCTAATATCTTTCTTGTTTTCCCTACGTACTTCATATCGCAGTCTTTACAATTAATTTGGTGCACTACTCCTTCCTCTTTGGATGTTCTCATTTTCTTACTTCTTTTCTTTATCTCTCTCTAAGTCTATTATACACTTTCCTCATCTCCTCTAAGTTTTAATCCCTTCCTTCCTCAACAAGTTCTTCAGTACCTCCGTTTTCTCGCCTAAACTTTCAATTCCAAACCTTCTTTCTCTGCTTGTTCCTGTTTCTTTTCTTTTAAATCTTCTCTTCTGTATCTGTTTGCCTTTAATAAGTGGCACAGTATTTCTGTTTTCTTTTTCTTTCTTTCTTCGGCGCTATCCATCATTTCTATCCTCTTTCTCATGTGCTGTGTAAAATTCTCCTTGTTTTCCATGTCTACGTCACTCCTCTTACGGCATCGCATTGTTTCCTGTACCACTTCGTGTCGAATTTTCCTCCTATTTTCTCTAATGTCATGTCCATGAAGTTGATTTTCCTCTCTTCTTCTACTTCCATTTCTATCCTAACCCCTTTTTCTTTGTCCTCAATGGTTTTAACAAATTTATCCGACTGTCTCTTAGTTCTTTTCTATATTCCAAGGCAATCATCTACATATCTACTTAGTTACAACACATAAGAGTTTGCCCTTCTTCCTTTACTCTCTGTTCCCATCTGTTCATTATGATCTCTGCTAGTACCGGGCTCAGTCTCGAACCTATGCTTAACCACTCTTTTATCCTCACCAATTTTTCACCAATCATACATACACTAATCTTCCATATCAGCTTTAGGGGATTCAATACTTTCTCCTTCTTCCATTTTCTTATAATCTTATTTTTCATTTCTTCTTCTATTGTTTTAACACGTACTCGCTCTTAATGCTCGAGAACATTGTCTTTACATCAATATGGTTCTCTCTCTTCTGTCTCCCACCTGTTCTATGGCACGTTTTACCTCATCTATTTTTCATTCTGTTACTCTCTTGTCCATCACCGGTCTTAATTTAATTTCTTTCTTATATATTTTGGAAAACCTCTCATATTCGGTATTCTTCCTCCTTTATTCATTAATTTCTTGAAATCTTGTTCTTCTCCATCCTCAATTATTTTGTTTCTTATATTATCTTCCACATCTTTATCTCCCACTATTTCATACGTGTCATCACATAGTTCTTCCAGTTTATTTTTGTACCATTCCTTCTCCTTTACCACTGTCGCCCCTCCTTTATTTACCTGTTCTACCACGATGTCCTTTCTCCTCTAACTTTTTAAACGTTCTTTCTCTTCTTTCTTAAGGCTTCCTGGTTTCCTATTTATGTTTTGTTTTACTATTTTTACTGCTTTCCTCCTAATTCTTTCCCTCTGCTCAGGTTCTTTTATTTCCATAATTGCTTGCCTAATTCCAAACATTTCTTTCCTTGGTCTGTTAATTTTACATTTCTTATTACTACTACCGTATTTACACTTACTTCTTTCTGCTCAGTTCATCCTAATTTCTTTCCTCTCTCTTTCTCTTCAAATTTCGTTTCTTCAGTTGTTCAGATCTATCGTTACAAATATCGATAACTTGTATTGAATTTTCCCTATCTCTTTTTCAGTATCTTTCTCACTGCCTTCCACTTCTTTAGTTCTTCTTCTTATGGTGTCTCACATGAGCAGCCATCTTAATCAACTTTTTGTATCTCACTGATTGATATATCAATCCTTTAATTATCCTAAGTGTTTTCGGCGTGGTGTTCTCCTCTACACACTTCCTTAAGATCACTGTTTCTTGGATATCTTATTCCTCATTCTGTCCTTTCACTTGTCTATTCTCCTTTTCAGCATAGTAGGTACTTGAACTTGTAAATAATTTATTGTAAGTTTAGCAAATTCTAGATTGCTAATAAATCTTCATCTGACCAAAGCAGTATTCATATTTTTAAGGGTATATATATATATATGGCTATGTAATATGGCCGTCCTTAGAGAGAAATAAATGAGCCGTATGAAAGAAATAAATATCTTTTCTATAAATGTAAATAAATATAGAAAAGAGATCTGAAAACTATTTATATTAAATACACTTAAAAACGAAGAAACAAACAAAGAATAAACTCAAATCACGTAAAAGATTGAGTCACCTTCTTAAAATTTCACATTTTCAGTGTAGAGGGACCAAAAGTGCATTTCTTATATTGTGATTTAGAGCTTTGAAGCCAATGTTTGTGTAAACAATATTCACTGTAATATGTATTATAAAGTACTATTTCTACAAAAATCATTGTCAATTTTTTTCTTCTGTTTGTAAGTTCCTGTAAACTAACGTAGTTGTTCCGGTGTCCGTATGATTCCGGTCAACATCCGGAATAAAAACAAGAAGTCTTGCAAAACAATATATCTGTATAACTTACTGTGGAGTAGTCCTACTGGGAGTACCGTGTAAAAAAACGTGGCACAATCTTTCCTCAAAGAGTGGAGTGGAAATGAGATTATTGCAACAAGCTATGGAAGGAATATTGCAATATGTGGCAAATATGAAAGTGAAGTGGTGTGCAGAAAGTAGAAAACAGTACAATCTGGCAGATACAGAAAATAAACGACACAAAAAGAAAAAAAAACATTCTGTAGATACC
Organism: Thermobia domestica; assembly: GCF_964235325.1. Taxonomy (NCBI): domain Eukaryota; kingdom Metazoa; phylum Arthropoda; class Insecta; order Zygentoma; family Lepismatidae; genus Thermobia; species Thermobia domestica. The sequence goes on along the minus strand of NC_137462.1, from coordinate 262,588,445 downwards.
TTTGTGTAGATTGTGATTATGGCAATTTCCTAGAACTGTTTGATCTAAACTATTGATTTTACGAGAAAAATGTATACGATCTTAATTGTAGCAAAGTTATGTTCCTTGTTTTCGATAATACCATATTTTGCGCTAGAATGTAAGCAAGCCGAGTTATTTCTTTATTTAGAACATCCTAATACACACTTTTATCAAATTTTTAAAACGGCCTCACTTAATGCAATCAGCACCCACATTTTGGTACCTATTGACTGAATTATTAGTAGATCAAGCAAATGGAAGTCGATACGTCGATCCCTTCTCACCAGGTCGTTCACCTGTCGATGAGTTCTGTCGTGCTTACCACGTTTGCCTGGCCTGTCTCGGGTCATCACTCAGTCTTTCCAGGCCTTCATGAAAACAGTCACTCCAATTTCCCCCTCATCTTGTTGGACACACTGTCTCCCCGGTATACGGCAACTATCCGCCGATGAATATCGGCCGGTATAACCCCTTCCGCAGTCGGCAATCTGATTACATCTCGTTGCTCCTCAATCGTCGGATTTTTAAATGTGAACGCCATTATTTTCTTACAGGCACTGCCACGTCAATTGGACGGAACACTCAACTGCCTAATTATCTCCGTGTCATGTGAAAGGTGCCCGTGAAAGCGAACAACCACGATGGACACTACACTCTCTTCTCTAGATGTCTCACTATGTATTCCAAAGTGGCATATTCCTATTTCAGCCGGTTTGGTTTGTATAACTTTCCGTAATTTTTCAAATGAAATGAAATCTCTGAGTTTTACGTCCCACGGTTATTCCGGATAGGCTAAAGGAGACGGTGATTATGAGAAATGAATGAAATGGTGGAATAAAGAAAGTGGGAGGAAACGGGAGAACCCCGAGAAAACCCACGCGCACGGTGTTTGTCCACCACAAAGTTCACTTGGCGGGGGCTGGGATCGAACCCGGGACCCCAAACACCAGAGGTGAACGCTCTACCACTGAGCCACCGCGGCCCCCCGTAACTTTTCATTTGAGCACTATTTGTATATAAATTATGATGCTACCTTCTAACCAAGATTGAATCAGGCTTTGAATGGCACAGTAGGTATCATCATCTGTGAAAAAACAAGTGTTGATTCAGGTATATTGTAAGTTAAACACGATTATATAGTGGACTATATCAAGGTCACACTGATTTTTGACCTTTCTCCCCGCTTTAACGGTTAGCACTCGTCCGTTTGGTGTATAACGAAGTGGATTTGATTCCTGGTGCGAGAGCATTTAACTTGGTGCCCACTTTAACCTTTCAAAGACGGGTGTGACTATAAACACACGCGATCATTCCCTTAAGATAGATATGGTATATAAATGCAGCAATCGTTCCGTTAAAATAGGTATGGTATATTTCACACAGCGATCTTTACGTTAATAAAGACGTGGTATATACAACGATCGTTCTGTTAAGATAGGTGTGCTATATAAACACAATTTGTATGGAGAGGACAGGTATTGTTAGAAATGTCATTTGCGTTTCATTTGTCAAGAAAGTAATCCAATACCGAATCATAAGCTTGGATGCTTTTTGAGCATATCCACTTATTTGCACCTCTGAAGCAAAGAATGAAAGCTGTCAATCAAGAAGGTAATTTGTGGGTCTCGTTCTATAATGCATCTCTGCTGACAAAGGACATAAGTACAAATTAATCAATCAACTTTTCAATACTTTAGGAATCTATTTTCTGTACACTTTGATCTCTCTTTTTGGTTTAAAATTACAGACAATATAATTAATGTATTGATATATCAGACCTTGAAATGATTCAAATTCATGAATTTTAGATATTCACAAGACCTCATGGTCTCTATTATTACTTGTTCTTTCAGCTTAGTTACTATTATCAAACACTAAAAATGTGTGTGTCTCATTTCGATATTCAGAGTAAAATAGAACAATACTACGTGGTATTAAAGTTTTCGATCTAGTTCCGTTTACGAAAAGTACTTCATTTATTTACCGTTACATGCTATCACCTACAAAATAATAACTTTGTAGATCAATACAGCGGTCCCAGCGTTTCTGTAAACTGCTAGAATGTGTTCTAAAGTCTTTTCGAAGCGTGTACAGCACCTGTGAGTCCAGCTGGATCTCCGCAATGGTGTTCAAACGGGGACTTTTGAGCTGAACCTTCAGTTTCGGGAAGTGGTGAATTTGCAGGAGTCCAATCCGTCGAGTATGGTGAGTACGAAAGTGCGATCATCTTGTTTCTAGTGAAACTCACGTGTGAGGAGAGAGCGCTGACGGGGTGCAGTTATTGTAGAGCAGCCAGTTTTTCGAGAGCTACATATCCGGTCACCTTCGACGAATGTCCCTCTTCAGACGCCTTAAAATCTGGTACTAGAACTTATTATTGACACTCTTGCCCCTGAAATCGAATCCGCGATACAAAATGCCGCGAATGTCGAAAACTATGAGGATGCATTCGATCGAGCTGCGGAGCTGTCTCACCTTTGGGTTGTGGTCAACAGTCTGAACACTAACTTCTGCAGTAGCACAGCACATGTTCAAAATTACACGTGGGGATTGTCTGCACTATCCATATGACAAACTGACAATGACAGCAATGTTGTGGATTGTACTCCAACAATCCTTACGCACAAGTTGTCGAATGGTTTCTATATTTTATAGTGCTGTAATCGTTGAAGGACGTTTTCATCTCTCGTTGTCTTCCAGTAATGTTCTTCTGCTCTTGAATCATGCGTGTTACTCAAAACACATCGAACAACGCATTGCAGCATCGCCATACACTTGTCAAATCAAGGCGTCTCTGTGGCATATTTGACCAGACTGACACATAATTTCAAGTTCACTTGTTGCTCTAACTTATTGTTCATGATGAAATTGTAGATGTGGTAAGGCACGTAGTCAGAATAGCACCAGATGCACAGTTTTCAATGTACACAGGTGGATGTCTCTTCGCACTCTGACATACGAAGGTCAGTACTCTCCGATCTTGTGTGTGTAGCCTAGTGCTGACATCTGCTCTCGTGCTGAAGAACTAGTCTCGAAACGTTTTGATACACCTCGTATAATAATCTGAGTTTTAGTTTTAGAAGACGTAATAATTTTCAATAGTTTTAATAATATAATGCTTGAAGATTTAAGACTTAAATGATAGTATCATAACTTCCTATTTAAATATGAAAGCAGTAAGACAAAATCTAGAATAGTTTATTAGAACGATTTTCAACCCAAAGTTGCGAGACACTGATATCACTTAAGTTTAAATTTGGCTAGTTACGAAATCTTTATATCATACACGTTTTCTAAGTAAATCACACATATAAGTTACTAGTAATTTACGTCGCGTAGAAAGCCAGTGTTTTACGCAAATATAAAACACTATTTTTCATTTTTAAGAAATAAAAATCATTCAAAAGCAGAACGCAAAATACAATTTCTTAAAACTTGCTAGCTCCATCTACTGAAGCGAAGCCAACTTCCAATTATGTTAATAACAGACACTGTGGGAAATAACATGTTTAACATGTAACTAATATTTCTTATTGTTTTACCCTCATTGCAGACTGTGAAGCAAATAAAGCATTGGATATTGAAACCGACAAGACTGGCGACAGCAAGTGTGAAGTGTAGTTTGTTTTGTAAGTGAAGAATGTTATCAGAAGCGGCGACCGCGAAGGTGCGTGGATATCAAAAAGCAAGAATTGTTGTTGCACTTTACAAATCGTTACTTATTTAACCATGATTGCTATGGCTTATAGCTTCTCGACCACAGAGGATGAAAAATTAAAACATTATGAAACGTTTTAAACAATCATACGCGCCAATCGTAACAGCTATTTGTTTCTGTACAGGCAAGGCTACTTTACGAAGTCAATTTAGCAGTTTATAAAATTCAAAATGCAGCAAGATGCCATACAAATTAACAAGGAATCTTCTAAGCATTTGGTTTGTATGAAGGCAAGCAGTAACCAGGACAAAGAAATTGTATTTAAGTTGTAAACTAACTTATTATTATTATTATTATTATTATTATTATTATTTTACGTGATTATTTGCAAGTATGTTATGCTTCGCGTTGAAAATATTTTATTAAGTGAAATTATACCAACTTGATTATACGCAACTGTTACATATTGCTTAACATTTTCTTCGTGGGGATGTAAATAAGGGAAGAATATGAAATTCAGGATTACATATTCCATGCCATTCTTCATGATACAATTGAGTGAAAAAACATGCCGTTCTAGGATTGAAATGAAAATCAAGTACAGGAGAGGCTTTATGCGTTTACAGAGTGAGTATAACCTGCTCGGCTTGCAAAACAAATCTTTATTCATTTCCTGAGTATTAAAATGTTTGTCTAGATCCCGTTATAAATAGAAATATGGTTTCTATTACTTTGATCTCGTGAAGAGAGTTTTGAAGTAAAAAAAATAGAAATACAGGTTTAATACTTTACATATTTTGTACAATAATAAATGTATTACTTTCTAAATTTCTGAATTCTTTATTATGGTTTACATATTTGTCAAATTAAAAATTAAATGAAGAAAGGCATAGGCTAATGAAGGCTAAATATCTTTTCACTAAAAAAACTATTTATTATTAAATTTTGTTTGTAATTGTGGTAGGAACTTGTACCACACGTGCTCTGCTAGGGATCTGGCAACCCCACTATCCACGTGCTGCCCGCATGTTTTTGACATACACTCAGCCCTAGCCAGAAGGCATTACGTTTGGCAACATCGCACGGAAACAAATGAATGCTGAATTTCATTCTAACCCGGTCCTACTACTACTACTATTATTACTACTGCTACTACTACTACTTTGGCTATGGGTTTATAATACAAGGGCAAACTTATTTTAATGAAAGAAGTTTAATGAAAATTTTAAAATATAATCGTTAAATCACTTTTTGAATATTATATTTAATCTTATTTTAACGAAAGAAGGGTTATAAAATTTTTTGGGAAAAACTTTCCTTAGGCAGGGTTTGAACCCACGCCAAAAAAGATTTTCCTTACTACCATGTTACGCTAGCTCACTCGGCTATGAGGGCAGACAGTGTTTGGTGTTTTCTTTGTGCTATATGTACGTTATGACTCGTGATATCCCCAACAGGATCGCGTCATTCATTTTCCTACATTGTTGCCAAGCGTTATCCCGTTCACAATGCCTTGTGACTAGAGTTCAGTGTATTTCGAAAATACGCGTGCTGCGCATCGCCTATATAAATGGAGCACAAGCACGACTCTCTTTCGTGTTCTTGTTGATTACAAGTCCGGCTAGTAGCAGAGATAGCAGTGAGGGAAGCGGCCCTTGGAATGGGATTGGCGCCACTGAAAGATCCAAGTGACGTTCAAGTTTAGCGAGGATTTCTGTTCTATGTAGATTTAGTTATGAAGTGTATTGTTTCAAAGTGACAGTGTTGCAGTCAGAGATAAATATGCTTTAGTGACCTGTAAAGCGGAAGAGGACTGATAACCATGCAGAATCTTTGAAGTGGCTAAACATTTTTTTTAAAGAATATCCCTTTTTCAACTTTTGTATAATGTTCTGTACTTATTCGCTAATATATTCTTGGAAGTTAAACGAAGTGTTTCGTTTCGATCATCCCTTTATTTGCTCATCCAGTTTCATTCATATTTGCTGCAGATAAAAGACGCGGACACTCTACCGATTACCAGACAATGTGCTCTTTGAATGAACTCATACGTTGAACGACCACTTAATGTAGTATATCTACTCGCATTTATATTTCTTCATGGACGATTGCCTAACGAAGGTGCTTACTGTGCACATGGTTCTGAATTTGATTCTAGATGAGGGTAATTGTTTATATCCCACTTGAAACAATAGTGTTCCGTCGCTTCGGTGTTGGTAAGGGATGTTAAACTGAAAGTGGACCTAGCAACCAACAACATATGCGTCTTGTAGTTTAACGTAAATTTCAGCTTTTGCTATGCTAAACCCTTTAATAGGGAACGAAACCATCTATAAACATACTGAGGTTATGATAGGATTTAGATTTCTGAGCTTTCAGCATCGAAGGCCATTTAGCCCGTCAGGTTTGAGGGATGACGTTCCTCGGCGAGCACACAACCCGGGGAAAGGAAAGGAAGAAAGGATGGAGGAAGGAAGGAAGCTGCCTGGGACCTACAAGTTAGGTACCACCCCGGCATTTGCCTGGTATGAATGAGGAAAACCCAGGAAACCTCATTCAGGGTGGCTGGCGTGAAAAAGCGTTTTACACTTTTTCGAACGAGTGACCCCACTGGGAATCGAACCCGGGACCGCTCGTACCGAAGGCGAGAGCGTTAGCGACTACGCTACGCGGGGCTACTATAATCATATTCAAATCAAGTTGCAGTCAGGTTCGGTTAGGGTCGCCTATAAGAATAGACTATACTAGACGGTAGGGAAAAATTTCCAGACAAATTACGAGACAAGACAAACCTATTCCGACGAAACAAATACATTTTCCAAAACATCATTGTTATGTAACAATTTCGAGACAAAACAGTCTGAAAACTACTCCCATAGGTAGCTATAGGTTGAGTGTCTTACGCCTACGTTGTTTTTATATGAATCTAATTTAATTGTTTAAGGTCTTCCTAGTACAAAGAGCCACCACTTCAAGAGCAGTAGAGACAATTTTAGTTAGAAATTGTTAACCAAGTTCTGCATTATATAAGCCTAGCAACAAAGAACAAAAAACCGGGTATAAATTCGTAAGGTATATGAACAGATTCATTAAACATATGCATAGTCTCGTGATTTATTCACAACAGAACTTTCGTTCTAATGACAGACTTTGTTACAGAGCTGAGAATATATTATTCAAAGTGTTAAACTAGGTCTTTCGCATGGTTTTATTGGTCGAATTTTGTATTCAAGTGTTTCCCTTTAAATCACTTAGAACGTCTTTTTCAGTCTTGCTTAACAACACAAAGACAGGCAGACAGAAAAAGAACAAAGTCCCTTAGAGAAAAAAAAAGAAACCTACAAAGACAGACTTCCTTTTTCAGTTTCTCTTTTCTCTCTGACCTTCAAAAGGCTTTCCGTTATTTTTATTTTCCTTTTCTTTGGTTTCTTTTGCACATTTAATAGAGTTTTAGTTTACAGCTCTTTCGACTTACAAGTTGATGGCCCAAGTAAAACACCTGGACTGTTTAAAAAGTCTTCCTCAAAGGAACTTATACATATATATATATACACACACACACAAACCCAACCACTTCTAAAAGTTGAGGAAATTTGAAGCAAAAATCTTAAGATTTCATTCCTGACTACACGTTACGTGTACAAAACTACAACAGTCGAAAATACAGAAGCTGCTGCTTTCAGAAATAATCTCTACAAGGACTTTCATCTTTGAACTTGATTTTGTGGCTTTTTTTGAAATATTAAACGAGTGACCAAGAAGTTCGAAAGTATGAGAACAAAACTAGATTAAGCTCTTTCTTATGCACTTTTCTTTATAGCAAAATCTTTAAGTTTTACGTCCCACGGATTTGGCAGGTAGGCTAAAGGAGACGGTGAGGATGAGAAATGAATGAAATGGTGGAATGAAGAAATTGACAGGAAACAGGAGAACCCTAAGAAAACAAACACACACACTGTGTTTGTCCACCAAAAAGCTCACATGGCCAAAGCCAGGATCGAACCAAGATTCTATGCACCAGAGGTGAAAGCTATCACTGAGCCACTGCGGCCCCCTTTTCTTTATAGAATATAGAAGATGTCCCGAAAGTAATGGCGCAAAATCAAACCCCAGATTCCTGACACCAAAACAAGAAAAAAGTGTACATGGCATATAGTCCAAAAGTGGACAAGGGCGGAGCTAGACAGCTTCGAATGGGGAGGGAAAGGAACTTGCCATACTTAGAGAAAGGAATTTGCCAAGTTACAAATACGCATTGAAGATGCGTGGGAACAGTTACGCAACACACCGGAAGTGATGGAATGCATTCGAAACTCACGATTAGCACGTTGTATAGATGTGAAAGGACATAACTTTGAACATCTTTAGACACGTTTATTGTTAGTACGTATGACCTAGTAGTTGGTAGTGCTTTTCTGTGTAAGATACTGCATTACAAATACAGTAGGTCGTTGTGGATTCTGCCTGTTATTTCATGACATGACTAGTTGACTTGTTCTTATTTTTCTACCTTCTCTCTGCAAGTTTCTATTTGGCATACCACTTTCCATTACCTTCTAAGATTATGCAACCATGCTAAATGATCTTAGCTTTGACTCCCATTGTACATGTGCGTGAAATCGTGCCATTGATAACTTTTTTTTTTGTATGGTTTCCATCTTTACTACACCGTTTTATTACCACTGCCATACAGACATTCGGTGAATCCCTAAATGAAGTATGACAAATCTCTAGCGCAATTATGTTACATGAGTTTAACATGTCAAGCCGATATGATCTTTTTGTCTTTTTGAACCCCCTTCTTAGCTTCTATCATTATTCCGCTGGCAGATGTGAAGTGCCTTCCCCCCACATTGGAAGCTGTCTAGCACCACCCCTACATTTTTTCCATGTTCGGTGCCAGGAATATGTGGTTTCACTTTTCGCCATTACTTTTGGGACACCCTGTAAATTCTAATTGTTATTAAAATAAAATCACGAAAGCAATAAGAGGAAAATCTTATTAAATAAATGCAATAAAGAGAAAGGCAGTATAATTTGTTAACTTAGACATCTCTCTAAGTCGCCCACGTGCCTAAATTTGTTGAGTCATATCAGTGGCGTATTTAGTGGGGCTTCTGGGCTTAAGACCCCCCGAAATCTTACTTATTATAGTAAAGTATATAAAATATCTTGCAGAATTTTCACATTTTCAGGCAAAGCTCCCCCCCCGAAAGTTAGAAAAGCCCCCCGAAACAAAATCGTAAATACGCCACTGAGTCATATACTTGTTGAGCTTGTATTTCCCCATAAGACAGGTTTTACCTATTACTCTGTGTTAGTTAGCTATCTCTCGTGAAATTTGATCGTATGAAAACAACGTTTCTCCTGCGCTGATTATAATAATTCAGTATGTTTGATACTTATGACCATTTCTTGAAAAAGTTTGCAGGACATCTTTCATTGTTGTATGTTCCGAGAGGTCAATAAACCCAAGTGAAAAAGAGACCATTGTCCATCGAATTTTCTACATCCATGTATTGTATGAGCGTATGATAAGCACTTAATCAGTAGACTTAAATTTAGAATCCTGGAGGATAATCTAAGCAAGGCAGGGTTGTTCAGTGGTAGAGGGCTCAACAGAGAGCAAGATGATGTCTAGATCTCAGGTTATATGAACTTTCAGTGGAAGACATCGGGTCTGTCGTTTTCGTGCCGGTTGTCTTGCTTTCTTTCACATTATGATACTACAAATTACTTTAGGACTTACTGTCACAATTCATCCGTCTTCTTTAGTCTACAGGGCATAAGTATGGGGCATAAAACTTCTGAGTTTCTACTGTGAAACAATGACATACTTTCAAGCTGCAAGGTCTAATATTGTAACCAAAAGTGATTTATTTATCACTTTTAGTTTTAAATATGAAAATTGTAATGGATTTGGAATCGTTTCATTGGACCATTCATTTCTCTTCTATCGGTATATTCAAGAATAAATCACACTTACGAGACATTTTTTTACTTGTTCAGCAGAAAGATATAGTTCAAAATTATGCCTAATCTTCGGATTTGAACATAGTCTACTTCAAACAAGTTTTTTCCCACTATAACTTAATGTTTTGGTCTATTTGAAAGACAGCAACTGCTGATAGCAAAGCGGAAAGAGATACATATCAACAGGGGTGTACCCAGCAGGTTTGTATAGGGGGGGGCCGTCGTTTTTGAGGGAGGGCCAGCTACAATGTACAAAGCCAAAAAAATGTGTTGCTGCTAGTGTTTTTGAGGCCTGAAAGAAAGGAAAATTTTGGTTTCCTTCTGGAAAACTAAAAACACTATTTTAGCTTCTTCTTCTTCTTCTTCTTATTATTATTATTATCCATAAATTATATTCAAGATAGTTTTTATTATGCTTAATCAAGAACTACTGCTCGGGACCAAACGCTATACTTTTGTGCATAACTATAAAGGTAACCAAGAAAGTTCTGTTCCTTTTCGTGGAGGTTTGTGTTCAATTGGACCTCACACCGTGAGTTGAATGCGAGTGGAGATAAGGCGAACGTCAGTTGTTGGTGTGGGTATATCCAACATACTACCTGGTTGTGGCAATTCAGACACACCGTGAACTTGCGTCAAGACAGAGGGAACATGGGACATCCACAGAACGTCATAAGAGCATGTATGCTGAACGAGTTCAAATGGAGGTCAAACGTCGCTGTAGCGGGACAGAAAATATGCAGGCCTTTGGTGAGGGTGTCGTGACGACGCGGACATTTCAGCGATGGTTTAACAAGTTTAAGGACGATGATGAAACGCCCGAAAATACCACGTGCCAGAATACCAACACATGTACAAAGAGGAACTGGGACTACAATTCAGTGTGTGGAGAAACCATTCGGCAGCACATCCATCAACTTGTGAAGCACTACAAGTTGGGTCAATGGGTCTCACATATTTTGACTCTGGGTCAGAAGGCAACGCGGCAGTCGCCTGTGTTTATTTACTGTTTCGGAGCCATTTCTGGACAGGGCGTTGACATGTGATAAAAAGTGTGTCGTATACGAAGCTCCACGGCGCCGTCATCAATGGTTAGCATCCCATGGACCTATTTCAAAACAGCCGAAACCAGCACTGTACCAGAAGAAGATCCTTCTGTGTGTTTGGTGCATCGTGCATCGGGAACTGCTACCAGCTGGTCAGAGTATCAATGCAGCTGTGTAGTGTCAGCAATTGAGCTGTGCTCAACAAAAACTCAAAACTCTGGAGCCATCACTTCTGAATTGCAAATGGGTCCTCGTTTACGGGACAGCGCTAAGTCCCACGTGGCTAGGATGACTCAGGACCATTTCCCGCCTTGGATGGGAAACAATATTGCAACCACTATATTCCCCGGGTATTGCACCGCCCGATTATCACCTGTTCCATTCTTTGGACAATCACCTTAGAGAACGCCAGTTCAAATCCCTAGTAAAAGTCCAAAATGCACCTGATACTTTCTTCGTTTCACGGCCCACCAAGTTCTACCGCGATGCATTCCATGGTCTTCCAGAACGTTTTCAGAAGGTCGTCAATGCTGATGGGGACTATTTTTGATCTTCCAGGTTAGGTGACATATCGATGTTCGAAGGTGGTGGGTGAAAAAGCAACAAAACTTTTCTTGGTTACCTTTATATTTAAATTTAAGACCTTGTATACAGAACCTATCTACACAAGATTGATTTTCTATGAAATTTCACTTAATTTCTTTACGATTTCTTGGCAAAAATACTTATTTATTATTCGTGACTAAAAAAAACATAATTATTAATTCATTGAGTAGAAATAAAAGAGAGAGCAAATGGAATCCAAATTGAATAAAAGCAATGTTTCTCGCCAAATTTTCCATCCTCTATGTCTTTTAAAACACTTGTTAAAGCATATAAAAATATACTATACTTACAAATCAGTTTAGTACCTTTGTTTTATGCCTGCATTTATAGTACCTTGTTAAAACGTTTGTCTTCAAACTATCAAATATAAATCGCCTCAAATGGTGTAATCTGCTGTCACAAAAAAGTATCCTATTTTTCGATCGGTATGGAAAAACAATATTTCTCCATACTATTTTACCGTAAATTATTAATTGTCAATAAAATTTGTTGCTTTTAAATGAATGAAGCGGGATAATTTTTCTATGATGTTATAAAAGCTGGCCATTTGGGTGGGCCAGGAAACCATTTGAAGGGCCTGGCCTCAATGGCCCCCCCCTTGGCTACACCCCTGCATATCAACTACGTTCAAAGTGGAATCTATGTGGGACAAAAGTCATATTAAAAAGCAATTTTTCACTACCCTGCATCGTTCTTGTCATATATGATCATCCAACACTAAAATTGCAAGTAGTAAAAAGGTAGAACTAAAACCTATTATCGAAACGTTAACTTTTAAATTATAATTTCTCTATTGCTCTAACGTTTTTGCTCCGTGGGAATCCAAGACTAAAACAGAAAGTGGCAAAATCTGGTAGTTCCGGTTTGAATAGGATTATTGAGTTGAAACTAGAATCTACTTTCCAAGCACAGAAGTAATATCAAACACACTTCTCGCTAATTAATTTCGTCTTACATTATAAGAATATTGAAACCAAAAAAGGTACTAGTTTCTACTACTTCTGAGCTCAACAGATGGCTATAGGCCAAGACATAATCCACTTTTAAAAACTTCCTTAACAGTTATTACCAGTCTTTAGCTATCATTGTTAAAACCGTAAAAAGTCAGATTTCTACCGCTTCTCTGTTCAACAGATGGATAAGGGCCAAGACATAATCTAAGTTTACAAATGTCCTTCGTAGCTATAACCAGTCTTTATCAGTGTTGAAACCGGAAAAGATTGTAGATTTCTACCGCTTTCTGGATTCAAAAGATGGATAAGAAATAAGACGTAATACACTTTCAAAACCTTCCTTGACAGCTATTACCAGTCTAGCTGTCAATGTTGAAACCGGAAAAGGTTGTAGATTGCTACCAATTCTGGGTTCAACGTAATCTAATTTTTAAAAAGTTCTTTGATAGCTATTACCAGTCTTTATCAATGTTAAAACCGGACTAGGTTGTAGATTTCTACCGCTTTCTGGATTCAAAAGATGGATAAGAAATAAGACGTAATACACTTTCAAAACCTTCCTTGACAGCTATTACCAGTCTAGCTGTCAATGTTGAAACCGGAAAAGGTCGTAGATTGCTACCAATTCTGGGTTCAACGTAATCTAATTTTTAAAAAGTTCTTTGATAGCTATTACCAGTCTTTATCAATGTTAAAACCGGACTAGGTTGTAGATTTCTACCGCTTTCTGGATTCAAAAGATGGATAAGAAATAAGACGTAATACACTTTCAAAACCTTCCTTGACAGCTATTACCAGTCTAGCTGTCAATGTTGAAACCGGAAAAGGTTGTAGATTCCTACCAATTCTGGGTTCAACATAATCTAATTTTTAAAAAGTTCTTTGATAGCTATTACCAGTGTTTATCAATGTTAAAACCGGACTAGGTTGTAGATTTCTACCGCTTTCTGGATTCAAAAGATGGATAAGAAATAAGACGTAATACACTTTCAAAACCTTCCTTGACAGCTATTACCAGTCTAGCTGTCAATGTTGAAACCGGAAAAGGTCGTAGATTGCTACCAATTCTGGGTTCAACGTAATCTAATTTTTAAAAAGTTCTTTGATAGCTATTACCAGTCTTTATCAATGTTAAAACCGGACTAGGTTGTAGATTTCTACCGCTTTCTGGATTCAAAAGATGGATAAGAAATAAGACGTAATACACTTTCAAAACCTTCATTGACAGCTATTACCAGTCTAGCTGTCAATGTTGAAACCGGAAAAGGTTGTAGATTGCTACCAATTCTGGGTTCAACGTAATCTAATTTTTAAAAAGTTCTTTGATAGCTATTACCAGTCTTTATCAATATTAAAACCGGACTAGGTTGTAGATTTCTACCGCTTTCTGGATTCAAAAGATGGATAAGAAATAAGACGTAATACACTTTCAAAACCTTCCTTGACAGCTATTACCAGTCTAGCTGTCAATGTTGAAACCGGAAAAGGTTGTAGATTGCTACCAATTCTGGGTTCAACGTAATCTAATTTTTAAAAAATTCTTTGATAGCTATTACCAGTCTTTATCAATATTAAAACCGGACTAGGTTGTAGATTTCTACCGCTTTCTGGATTCAAAAGATGGATAAGAAATAAGACGTAATACACTTTCAAAACCTTCCTTGACAGCTATTACCAGTCTAGCTGTCAATGTTGAAACCGGAAAAGGTTGTAGATTCCTACCAATTCTGAGTTCAATGTAATCTAATTTTAAAAATTTCCTTGATAGCTATTACCAGTCTTTATCAATGTTAAAACCGGACTAGGTTGTAGATTTCTACCGCTTTCTGGATTCAAAAGATGGATAAGAAATAAGACGTAATACACTTTCAAAACCTTCCTTGACAGCTATTACCAGTCTAGCTGTCAATGTTGAAACCGGAAAAGGTTGTAGATTCCTACCAATTCTGAGTTCAATGTAATCTAATTTTAAAAAGTTCCTTGATAGCTATTACCAGTCTTTATCAATGTTAAAACCGGACTAGGTTGTAGATTTCTACCGCTTTCTGGATTCAAAAGATGGATAAGAAATAAGACGTAATACACTTTCAAAACCTTCCTTGACAGCTATTACCAGTCTAGCTGTCAATGTTGAAACCGGAAAAGGTTGTAGATTCCTACCAATTCTGAGTTCAATGTAATCTAATTTTAAAAAGTTCCTTGATAGCTATTACCAGTCTTTATCAATGTTAAAACCGGACTAGGTTGTAGATTTCTACCGCTTTCTGGATTCAAAAGATGGATAAGAAATAAGACGTAATACACTTTCAAAACCTTCCTTGACAGCTATTACCAGTCTAGGTGTCAATGTTGAAACCGGAAAAGGTTGTAGATTCCTACCAATTCTGAGTTCAATGTAATCTAATTTTAAAAAGTTCCTTGATAGCTATTACCAGTCTTTATCAATGTTAAAACCGGACTAGGTTGTAGATTTCTACCGCTTTCTGGATTCAAAAGATGGATAAGAAATAAGACGTAATACACTTTCAAAACCTTCCTTGACAGCTATTACCAGTCTAGGTGTCAATGTTGAAACCGGAAAAGGTTGTAGATTCCTACCAATTCTGAGTTCAATGTAATCTAATTTTAAAAAGTTCCTTGATAGCTATTACCAGTCTTTATCAATGTTAAAACCGGACTAGGTTGTAGATTTCTACCGCTTTCTGGATTCAAAAGATGGATAAGAAATAAGACGTAATACACTTTCAAAACCTTCCTTGACAGCTATTACCAGTCTAGCTGTCAATGTTGAAACCGGAAAAGGTTGTAGATTCCTACCAATTCTGAGTTCAATGTAATCTAATTTTAAAAAGTTCCTTGATAGCTATTACCAGTCTTTATCAGTGTTCAAACCGGACTAGGTTGTAGATTTCTACCGCTTTCTAGATTCAACTGATGGATGAGAGACAAGACGTAACCACTTTCAAAACCTTCCTTGATAGCTATTATCAGTCTAGTTGTCAATGTTGAAACCGGAAAAGGTTGTAGATTCCTACCAATTCTGGGTTCAACGTAATCTAATTTTAAAAAGTTTCTTGATAGCTATTAGCACTCTTTGATAATAGCTATCAAGGAACTTTTTAAAAGTGCCTTATCCATATGTTGAACCCACAAGTAATAGAAGTCTACAACCTTTTTCAGGTTTCAACATCGATAGCTAGTCTTTAACTATCAATGCTGGAACTGGAAACACTTGTAGATTTCTACAACTTCTGGGTTCAACAGATGGTAGGAACCCAGACGTAATCAACTTCAAAATGTTCTTGATAAAAACCAGATGTAGTAAATATCTTCACTTAGCGTTACTGCTAAGACTTCCAATATGTCCATATCTTTATTGCTGTGACGTGTCGGCAGACACACGAACACACAAACACATGACGGAACGAAGGACGTGTTATGAATATTAAACATTTGATTCTGCTACATGGTTAATGGGAATTTTATTTACTGTAAAATTAGTTAGCACTCAACCATAATCACGAGTTTCTATATTTCAAACTTCATCGACAAAGCCAATTATCACTATAATATTTATCGTTGTAATCTCTAAACGTCGATAAAAATCGCAAGTCAATTGAGAATAACAAAACGAAACGAACAAAGAAGAGGGAAAGAATCGGAACCATTGAGGCGAATGAAGCGAAAATCCCAGAAGCTTCAAATGATAAATGAAGCCACGAAAGATAAGGGATTACATTTTCTGAAGATAAATGTCTCTGACTTAGAACACAAAACAGACAATGATTCACAGGAAGAGCTGAAATCTAATAGATTACCGGAAGTTAAAAAAAAAAAAGAAATATTAATTTCAGCTAGTCAACTAATGTGATTAAGGAGAAAATTAATTGTTGCTTAAAATAGTATTGACTACGCAATTAATTACTTCCTTACGTTGACGTAAATTGCCTTTAAAATAGCATTAATCGTTCTTCATGTTCCCTGAGGACGTTTTAAAAAGGTTTCGAAATATAAGTACAATTCTGTATTATTAATAATACCTCTTTTTATTATCTCAAAGTACTCTAGTAAATTGCTTACAAAAAGGAATTTAGCAATAACTTCCAAATACAAACTATATGAATAAAGACGAAAACTCTAGAACAGGGCCGAATTTCCCAATAGGCCCAGTAGGCCCGGGCCTATGGGCGCAAGCTCCCAGAGGGCGCACGGCCGAGAGAAAAAAATTAAAAGATATCTAGAAATAAAAATAAATAGCCATAACTTAACATATTTTTTGAATTGATTAAAAAAAATCAGGCTAATGATGCATTCTTATTTTGAAGTTCATTGGAACAAATAATTGTTGGTAAGTTCACCAATCTTTTGTTAATACATTAACGGTATTTTGTTAAGCCCAGAACCAAGTAAATTCCTCAAAAAAACTTGCGATGATAAAATTGCATCGTGGAGTGGTGTTTAAGCAATTAACACATATGCCTGATATAATTTTTTAATGAAGGTTTTTAGGAAAGTAACTTTAACCAGACTAGGGGGCGGAAAAAATTATTTGGCTTAGGGGCGCCAAAATGCTAAATCCGACCCTGCTCTAGAAAGAAAGACAGTGTACCAAGATAAATGTCAACTAAGTATAATAATTTCCTGTTCATGATGTTAAACTATTCAAGCTTTATTATGTTCAACCTGATCTAATATATAAAATTGAAAGACACTATGTTTGTGTCTTCGTAACTCTTGGCCCATCAGACAGATCTCGAATCAAATTTTCAACATAGATGAGGTTCATGCCTGGGATGGTTTTCGTCATTTCATGTTGACAGTGTAACTTAGGGGAGAGGGGAGGATGGGAGATATTTAAAAAATGATCAAAAATAACCGACAGTAGTGTCGAATCTATTGTTTTCGGGATAGCTGAGATGAACAGTGACACTTCCGATACCATTTTAAATCCAAATTCAGCCCCGCAACTTGGCAGAGGTATATTATAGACGATCTAAAATGATCTATATTACTGTCGATTATATAGTTTTCGGGGTCGCTGAGACGAACAGTAACACCTCCGATGCCATTTAAATCCTAACTCAGCCTCCATTGCCCTTTACGTCCAAAATTAAACTATTTTTCCCGAGCGAAGAACGAGTACTCTGGTAGTTAAAAATAAACGAAGAAATAATAAGAACGACGGTCTTAACATCGCGTTTCAGAATAATGTTGTTCAACTACGTATAAGGATCAGCCAGATCTCATAAAGGTTTACTTCTTTATTATATTATGTCTAAATTTCTCTCCATTAAAAAGCTGTGAGCATTATTACAATTTCAAATTTCCAGTATAGAACAATTACAATGGTTCATTTTTATTGTTCTGTGATTTAGAGTCTACGGACAAATAGTATATCAACAGTATTTACTAATATAAAGGGTGTTGCAGTGAACTGGGGGATTATAGATGAACCATAAACAAGGAGTCTCACAGGTATTTTTTCCCCATAACTGGAGAAAGGAGAGATATACAAATACACTCACGAATACGCACATACTTTGCTGTTTTACGTGAAGTTATGTACGGTTGCTAAATTATTTACGTAGAATGCATAATATATTATATACTGTACTGTGTACTTGAGCTAATCTGTTGACATATGTTTCAAAGAACCCCTTTAGAACAAGGAATTTTCTGCCCCTGCATTTTCAAAGACTGCGAGCGACCACCACCCTAAGGAACGTGAAAACTTATTATTGTATTGATAAAATTTACTTTGTGTACCTAAATGATAATCTTTGCAATTTTACATTTTCAAAAATAATTACATCAGGATTTGAAAATTTCAGCAAGAGGTTGATTTCCATTTCACATCATACAGTCTGTCAGTCGTCTGGACAAGAATTCTCTGTGGAGTGTACAAGTACTTTCTTCTGGTAATGTCGTTCAGCATAGTTACGCGGTTTAAGTGAACGGAAGAGTAGAACTTGTTTCCTCAAAGGGCGTAAGTGGATAAGTATACTGAAATGGATAAATATAGTGATGAATCTTGGGACGACAAGTAGGTAGTATATAGGTACCCCCAAGGTACATTAATCCCTCACGTTTCAAACCTTAACTCTCATTGGTTCAAGAGAAATGGCGCAAAATCGGAAACGTGGAATTAATTTATTTCTCAGAAATGGCTAGATCGATTTTGTTGAAATTTTCATATTATATATATATATATATATATATATATATATATATATATATATAGGCAGTGGCGTATTTACGATTTTGTTTCGGGGGGGTTTTGCTAACTTTAGGGTGGGGCTTTGCCTGAAAATGTGAAAATTCTGCAAGATATTTAATATACTTTACTATACTAAGTAAGATTTCGGGGGAGGCTTAAGTCCGGAAGCCCCCCTAAATACGCCACTGTGTATAGGTGTATACAAAAGCTTTGTCTGAAGATATTAACAGCTCAACTCGGCCATTTCCCCTCTCAAAAAATTAGAGATTCAATATTTTTAGCCCCTTTTGACCTATGATGGTCAGCGAGCACAATTATGAAAACAATAGTTTTATATGTGATTTTAGGGTTAAAGCGACATCTATTTTTTTCAAAATTGCATCATGGGTACACCATGGTGAAAATTAGTCAAAACCAACCATACCACACCTATAAAGGGGCAATTGCAAAACAAACAGATACTGATGTAGCTTTAGCATATTTGCTACGTGAATGAATGAGAAATCACACCTCAAAAGCGCCAAACTAACTGATGTCCCATTTGATGGCCTGTGGCGTCCCCATCCCCATTTTAAGCCAAAGTGAAACTGTTGATCTTGGTGTTTATCTCATATGAATCAATCAGCCTTATATGAAGTTAAAACTACCATTAGACCCCCGTAAATATCCCATTTGAGGATGCCTGAAGTTTCAGTGTGAGTGTTCATATAAAAAAAAAAGCCCATATTACCTATACCTACAGTGTACAATCAAAGTGAAATAACCTCAGCTGGAAAGAGAATAACCATGGACAACGCCATAATGTAATGTAATATTTGTTGTAATGTCTCCCATAGGTCCTGAGAAAAATAATGGGAATAAGAAATAGAGTAGTGGAAAACTGCAACATTTGAATAAAAGGTACATTTCATCCAAGAAATAGAAGAAAATATAATGCAAACGGAAAGTAAGTCACGTAAGAAGTACAAGTATTTCAGTACGTGAAACAAATAAGGATGAAAGGTACATTGTAGTACGTACTTCAGTCCTTGTCACTGTTTTCATTTATAACCACACACATGTTGTTGTGATCGAGATTTTGCTCAATATTTGTGTTGGTTTTAGGAACCTCGACAAATATCTTTCATAACTTAGGTAATAAATAATGGCTGCAACATGGGAGCAAGATCCAATGTTTCGCAATCCATTTGTACAGTAGCAACAATACAAATGACACTTTCGTAACCTTCTGTATTTGCTTTTAGATGAAGTATTTGTGGGCCTTATGCAGAGTCGTTCTGAAGCGTGATTAGTACCATACTGAAGAACTTGACTAACATATGTTTCCTGCAGTAGTCAGGCCTTTAGTATGACGCTAATCATACGTCAAAACGACTCTGCTTAAGGCCGTGTATGTCTTGCTTTGCGTATGTCTTGAATGCAGTGTCCTTTTCGATATCTTGTTATTGTCTTTAACATACTGCATATTAATATTACCTCCTTCATCCGACATTTCAGCTACGATTGCCAGATAATATTGGAAAGACTCACAAAACAATCCTTTCAAATATTTTTCGGTCACTCGAGGAAATTCAAGATCCTGTGAAGAAACAGATGTAAACGGAAGTTTTCTTGTTTGCATTCTTTGTTGAACAGAAGAAATTGCGAAGGTGTTTTCGTTTTCGCAGATTGCATGATTGCGGTGATTGCGGAGTGGTTTTCATCTAGTGTCACACGTATGGAAAAATTTAGTGTAGAGAATTAGCAATTGTATAGTGTGGGCCGACACTAGCTATCATTTCACTGTCAAATATTTTATCCAACAGACGATACTTTTCTTTCACCACTCCATCTGTAGCTTCAACTGCACAACGAAATCTTGTAACAAACCTGTATCATTTGCTTCTGCAGTTGACAATTGTGATTTTTTGCCTTTAAATTTAGGCATAGAAACTTCATAACCTTTGTCCTCAATATAAGTTTTACAGGATATATATTTTAATCCACTGATCGCACTTTAAATATAAAGCGTACAATTCTTATGTAGATGGGAGAGTCTTCTCCCCCCAAGAAAAATCGCAACAGACGCTTCTGGCTGTCAGTATTTCTTTTTTCGTGACAAAAACCCACCAACCACAAATATTCATTGTTTCGTGATAAGGGTATTCATTCCCAAATAAAGGTATTCATTTGTTTTAAAGTGATAAGGGTATTCGTTCCCAAATAAATTGTTAAATATCAACAGTATCCCAAACTAGGGATGGGAGCGCTACAGACCATCAAATGGGGCCTCATTGAATTTGGCACTTGAGGTGCGATTTCTCATTCATTCACGTAGGAAATATGCTAAAGCTACCGGTACATCAATAGCTGTTCGTTTTGCAATTACTCCTTATAGCTGTGTTATGGTTGGTTTTGGCTAATTTTCTCCATGGCGTACCTGTGATAAATTTTGGAAAAAATATGTGATTTTAGGGTTAAAGCGACATCTAAAATTATTTTTTTTTCGTAACGGTACTCGCAGACCATCACAGATCAAAAGGAGCTCAAAATATTCGATTTAATATTTTGAGGGAGGAAATGGTCGGGGGAGCTATCATTGTTTAAAAAAAAACAAAGCTCTTCTATACACCTATACATACTTCCAAGTTTGAACAAAATCGATTTAGCCAGTCTTGAGAAATAAATTAATTCCACTTTTTCGATTTTGCGCCATTTCTAATGAACCAATGAGAGTTAAGGTTTGTAAAGTGAGGGATTAATGTATCTTGGAGGTACCTACCTAGGTATATACCACCCACTTGTCGTCCCAAGATTCATCTGGGGCCATTTCACTATACCTTTCCATAAATGCCCTTTCTTATGTTCCGACGGCATGAACAGATGTCAACGAATCATTACGACGCTGCATGACAAGTATCTATCACGATTTTAGCAACACGATTTTACAATGAATGCAAGGTGTGTGTACAGTTCCAAGATTCTGTGTACATGAAATGGTTAATTACAGGGTGAGTCAAATGCTATTCACATTGACGTTACGTAGATAGTCACCAGGAGGCAGTTTAATTGACAGTACGCAATATGGTTTCTACAGGCCACAGAGCGTTCTGTGTGTGTGGTGTTTATGCGACTAAGTCCGCATTTCTGTAGAAAATGTAGGGTATTTGTGCCCCCACTTGCTACAACTGTGGTTGAATTGCGTGAGCACATCACTGCAGCTGTTGCCGATATCGACCCTAGCAGGCTACGAAGCATTTGGCAGGAACTTGATAATAGACTACATGTGTATCGTATAAGGCCTGGATCAGATATTGAACACTTCTAATATGTTATAAAGAAACTTTTTGAGTTGATCAATCGGTGTTTGTAATCTCTGTTTACATACGTGTTTTCAAGAACAAAAAGTCATTGAAATTTGGATCATCATTTTGCCTCACTCTGTATAACTGAAGTAGGGGCTACAAGTTAACAGAAATGACGTATAATCTATAACTTATGTTACAAATTAGACAACATTTTCATGTGGAGTTAAGAGACAAGACAGAGTTCGTCCGATAAAACAATATACATTTCGAGACAAGAACTAATTATACAATGTTGCCAAATCAGCCCGTTCATTGAATCATCCTGTATCTAGAATAGGAAAGGCTTTCGATGAAGTTATATGCAAGAAAAACTTTCTCAAAAAATTTTTGTCAGAAAGAATCTCTAAATCGCAATAATTGTTTCAATACTCACAGCTATGAGAATGGTTGTTTTTCCTTTATTTTCAAAGCACAATAGTTTAATAATTATAATGTGACTAATAGAGATAATGTATTAATTATGTCTCAGAACATAAATGTGGAACATGAAACTAAAAAAAGAAAAAAAACTCATTTCAAGATCGAATGCATACTGATCAAATTATATTTTACGCGATAACAGTGAAAACACGACCAACTTCGAAAACCATTTATTAAACAACAAACACAATGAGGAGTTTTAGTGGCTCTCAACGGATATATTAACCTTTAATAGTCAAATTGATTGCATTATGTAGAATATAACTTTAAATCATAACTTACAATACACTTATGACACATTAGTAACTTGGCAACTTTCAAATACTCTGTTTTTCTCACAGAGTATATTTCAATTAGAAAATATACTAAAATGCTCTGTACTCTGGGAGCCGCGGTGGCTCAGTGGTAGAGCGTTCACCTCTGGTGCTTGGAGTCCCGGCTTCGATCCCAGCCCCCGCCAAGTGAACTTTGTGGTGTACAAACACCGTGTGCGTGGGTTTCCTCGGGGTTCTCCCGTTTCCTCCCACTTTCTGCATTCCACCATTTTCATTCATCATTCATCATCACCGTTTCCTTTAGCCTAACCGGCATAAATGTGGGACGTAAAACTCAAAGATTTCATTTCATTTTTTGCTCTGTACCAACGGATGTAAACCACCGTTGGTACCAACCACCAACGGATGTAAATCAATCGAACATATCTTCTCTCTTCTTAAGCTCGTTGTTTTAAAATCAAAATACAAAAATGTCCCACTCAATGTTTTGATTAGATTATGGGTGGGTTAGGATTAGGCAAAAATGAAATTAAATCCTGCAATTTTACGTCCCACGGTTATGCTGGCTAGGCTAAAGGAGATGGTGATAATGAGAAATGAATAAAATCATGGAATAAAGAAAGTGAGAGGAAACGGGAGAACCCCGAGAAAACCCCACACACGGTGTTTGTTTACCACAAAGTTCGCTTGGTGCAAGCTGGAATCGAACCAGGGACTACATGCACCATACATGAACTCTCTCTTCCACTGAGCCACCGCAGGCCCAGATTATGATTAGGAATTAGATTTCTAGGCTTTCGACATCTATAGCATGTTAGCCCGTCACGTATGGGAGATGACGTTTCTTGGCGATCACCTTGGCGTCAGGGTAAATTGGATAGTAAGAAAGGTAGGAGGAAGGAAGCTTCCTGGGACTTCCATGTTAGGTACAATCTCGACATTTGATGGAAGACCCAGGAAAACTTCATTCAGGATGGCTGGCTTGAAAGATGTTTACACTTTTTACGACCGAATATCCGCACTGGGAATCGAATCCGAGACCGCTCGCAGCAAAGTCGAAAGCATTAATGTTTATGTTATAGGGGGCCACTATGTGAGTTTGCGGTGGACCCAATATGATGTGGGTTTTCTGGGATTGTTCCATTTCCTACATATTATCGATCTGTTTATTATATCAAACGCTCATTTACATTAACGAACCTAAAGGGCATAATTGCAGGACGGTTAAATATTTCATTTTATTTTTCGTTCTTCGATTATGAAAGCTGAAATAATATAATGAACAGAGGACATAAGCAAATCGATGAGCGAAAGTTGTCGAAATATTTTTATTTTCTGTTCTTTGCCTTCTGCCTTTCTTAACATCACCCCCACCCCCCAGTCTCTTCTGTGTCGCACAGACACCCTTTCAACAAAATGTTAATGGAAGGCGACAGACTCTATCGCTTTTGCCTTTCTAGTTAGTTTACCAACGTGTCACTCTTAACAGCAGCCATCATCAGATGGATTTTAAAGATGTTCCACTTCCTTGTTACAACAGAGACTTCACGCAGCCGTAAGATCGGCATTTTGTTCTGCAAACATTGGAGCCGTAAGTGACAAACACGCCGTCTGAAAGCAACTAACGCATAAAAATCACAAAATTTGCATTATAGATATTTTAAAAAAAGAGGAAGTTACTTAATTACTGAACACGTGGCACCCAGGTTAAAAGGTCTTAAGAAGCTAGCTTTAAATGTGTGTATATTTGTACACTTAAAAGCTATCTAGTGTTCGTAATACAGAAGGCTGTCTTTCTATTGTTTTATTTTTAGCAGAGCTCTTCCTAATGGAAGATCGAAGCCCTAGAGAAGAGTGCTGCTTACAACACAATAATATTCTAAAAATATTCACCATTCTAACGATTGCGGAACTAAACTTGGCGGGAAATACTCGTGTCTTCTATTTCCTAAACCTTTTATGTAACGATTTCATATCAGAAACGCAAGCATATAATTGCAGAAGTATGACCTTTGTATTACGTTTAACGGCCACTTTTGGCGCTGAGATGTTCAACTTAACGTCCCACGTTATGCCCGTTAGAGTAAGGGAGAAGGATGATTAAGGTAAGTAAATTGGTGGAAGGAGAATGCGGGAGGAAACGGAAAAATGAAATGAAATCTTTAGTTTTACGTCCCACGTTTATGCTGATTAGGCAAAAGGAGACGATGAGGATGAGAAATGAATGAAATGGTGGAATGAAGAAAGTGGGAGGAAAAAGAGAAAACCCACGAGCACGGTGTTTGTCCACCACAAAATCCACACGGTGCGAGCTGGAATCGAACCAGGGACCCCAAGCACCGGAGGTGAACACTCAACCACTGAGCCACCAGGGAGGAAACGGGAGTACCCTCAAATAACCCATGGACACAATGTTGTCCGGCACATATTTACTTACCCGGGAATTCCACCAGGGACCCCCCACGCACCACAGAAAAGAACACTACCACCTGTCACCTTGCCCCCACTGAGAATACCCAGTGCAATTAAGCCATAATAATGAAAACACACATGATCTTGTATTTTTGACGAAGTTTGATCTTCTATCCCTTAGGATGCATCCTTTAATCAACGTAACGTTAAAAAATACTCGAGATAGGCTCTAACTACCTAATGTTCAAAATTCGTGCTAAAGGGACAGACATTTCCACGTGATGCGATCACGAACAAAAGCCAACGTCGCCTTCAGTCAATCACGTTACCGATCCTGAACACTCTAGATTTGACACTAATCTCAGTCATGTTGGACATTCTATTTTTCTCCCTTCTCGACTCAATCTTCAGTTCTCCTATGCCGATAGGCACTGAATTCAGACTTAAAAATCGCAGTCTTCATCTCAGTGACCAGGAAAATTACGAATTCGACACTAAAATTGATCGTACCTGACTATCTTTGCAATTCACAGACTTCCTTGAACACCTGAGGTGTTTTGAGGACGTCTTAACCCTACCCTATATCTTCTCAGCCCGTAAGTCGAGTGCATTAAGATTGGTTGAAATTGTTCCACGTGTTCCAGAGTTATGCTGGAACAAACGTATACACGCACACACAATATTATTATTATTATTATTATTATTATTATTATTATTATTATTATTATTATTGAGTTTTGAGTCTCATGCACATGAAATGGTGTCACTCAAATCTCAATGTATGAGTGTCACAGCGAGTCTGGGCTAATGTGATTTAAAAGGTGACCGTCAAGACTGGTAGATGGACAAAAATCTTGATTTTTTTTAAACCAGCCATAAGGTATTGCTCTGCGAAGATAAGTGAACTTTGCACAAAGTAACCACACTCTGCAATTTCATTTCGATAAAGGCACAGATGGTGCGTAGGCCCGTGAAGAAAGTTTTGCTGTTTATGGGTAAGACAGGTTACCAAAAGCAACAATTCACTCCTCACATTTTATGAACAAATAAAGCAGTTGAATTCTTTTTTTTTTTTGTTTCTTTTGAGCTCAATTTACAGATATTGTCTTTTGTTTGCCTATCTGTTTTTTTTTTCCACCATTTAGTTAGGTTAGTTTTCTCTTTAGTTTCTACCTACATATCTCATGAGAAAGTTCATATACATGTATATGATTTGATTTATTTTTATCTGTTACATTATGTGATTTAACGTTAGTACTGGACCTAGTTGAATAGTGTTTGTTTAAGTTACTGTAGCTTTGGTGCAGAAAAGGAAGCAAAACACCAAATGTAATCAAAATCAAAAAAAGAAAGACGTCAACGCTCGAATACATTAGTGGAACCAAGAGACTATATAGAACACTCTGTACAAAGCTGTTGAAGAACTATGTGATGCTCTGAGTTTTCTGGTCATAGACAGGATAAGTATACGAAGTATAGAGGAACAGACAGAGTAAGTATACGAAGTATAGAGAAACAGACAGGGGAAGTATACGAAGTATAGAGGAACAGACAGAGTAAGTATACGAAGTATAGCGAAACAGACAGGGTAAGTATACGAAGTATGGAGAAACAGACGGGGTAAAATTATACGAAGTATAGAGAAACAGACAGGGTAAGTATACAGAGTATGGAGAAACAGACAGGGTAAGTATACGAAGTATAGAAGAATAGACAGGGTAAGTAAGCGAAGTACAGGGGAACAGACAGGGTAAGTATACGAAGTACTTTTGATGAACTAAACTTCTCAAAATTTCCGAAACTTTTAGAGAAGATCATTGAGCAAACGAACATATTGTAGTTTCTTAAGTATATGCAAAACTTATGAACACACAAATTAGAGATACACAAAACACAAATAGAGATACACAAATAGTCTTAAATATAACATGAGACTTCAGCAATAAATTAGTAGTTTTCGTATTAAGAATTTGTATAAAGTTCTTATCCATTCACCGAACAGAATACAAATAATTATAGGAGACCTATAAGAGAAAAGATTTTTTGATTGATTGGAAGTAATTGCTACTTTCCAGCCCTGAGGTTATACGAAGCAGAGCCATTATTAGGTTTACATACCCCGCAGGTACCCTCACTGAAAATTGAAGCCAGGGCCACACGCATAGAAAGCACGTTCTTTATTCATTCAATTATGTCAGGAACACGTAGGGATTTATTTGAATTGTACTTTTGTTTTTCCAAAGATATGTTCTGTATAAAGATTAAGACCTAATATTAAAATAAGGTTTGAACCTCTTTAGTGTGTTCCACTCTGTCCCATCAGGAATCAAACCCAGGATCCCTTGTACTAAAAGGACGGATAAAAGCTACTTAGGGAAGACTTGTCTGTCACATCATTTGGTGTATTAAATCCTTGTTTGGATTGCTCCGATGCCTTGGGTAAGTAATCAAGAAACAGAGATTATAATATTACCCCAGATACTATAAAAATAGGTAAATAAACCTGTGATTATCTGCGAAGTTGGATCTTCTAATTTATTGTGTTGAAAATGAAATAAAAATTGTAAGATAATATTTCATGATTATACTCTGTAAATCGAAGGGGATGTGTGATTAATGAATTTAAACAATTATGAAAGAATTTGTGGTATAAAATGTGAAAGGAAACGAGTTAACCCTTAGAAAATGCTCGATGATCATATTGTTTATTATAAGCTATCACGAATTGGACCAAACCAACGGCCCACCGTTCCAGAAGTAATATCTCTACTATTGAGCCGCCGTGCGCCATACGTTTTTAATGTTGATATTACTTATGTAAATAGAATAAAGTCGCAATCGCTCCTTATTGAATCCTTATTACAATTATTGCTGAATATGAAGCAAATCACCTACGAATCTTTTCAACGGTTTTCCACTAATTTTCCTATGGTTTCCTTGGTACAGTCATGTCCAAAATTATTGTTGCATATCTATAAATATTTTGTTTTAGGAATATAATTTGATATCGATTTCGGCCGTTATTTCTCATAATGTTAGTATGTATATAATCGGCAAAGACATGTATGTGGCAAATTTCATGTCAAAAGAGCAGTAAATAAGAACAATAAAACGAAAATAAAACTGTCTTCTCCATTTAGCAACATTTTGTTTTACTCATTCTAATTTTCGTATTTATAGTTCTTTTCCTATGAAATTTACCACAAATATACATTTCGCGATTATACACATAATATCAGTACTGCAAAATCATTATCAAATTATATTCTTACAAGAAGACAGTTATAGATATGAGACAATCATTTTGGACATGAGTGTACCTTTGTAACTTCCTTGGAATTATTACTTCTTTTGGCCCAAACAGCTTACTTGTGCATATATTGTGGCTAATATGAAAATAGTAACAAAGTTGTATTAATAACAATAAAATTTAAAAAGTTCGAACTCAATATGAAGAAACGTAAGCTGTGCTGAGAAATTAAGGCAAAATGAGGATCTTGAATATTTGATACATTTATACGCTACGAACATTAGGCACTATGTTCAATAGATTTCTATCTTACTGAGTCAATAATTTCCAATGCAAAATATGAATATGCTACAGACAAAACTGGTCATCTATTTCGTAAACTTAAAAAGGTATCATATGTACTTTACATTATTCCAAATTTATCGAAAGCATTTAGGACTAAAACCGAATCTGTGAATACATTAAAATACCCAAAAAACACAGCTTGTACTCAACTCTCAAATTTAGAGAGATTTTGACGTGATCACCCAAACTGTTCATACTGCAAATCATAATCAGGTCTTCCGTCTAAATGGAAATACTAACCATCTTACTAAAAAGTACCGTAACTCTCAGATTATGGTTGAACAAGAATAATTTATTTCTGTTAGACTTCCTTGCGTATACAAAATCTCCGTAAATCAAAAATACACCTCAAACCATTTGGCTGTGGGAAGCACCGAATTCTCGGCCAGGATGAAGCTTTGCAGATTATTGTAGCACGGTATTACCATGTTTGAAGAGAAACGTCATTCAAGTGAATAACTCTCACAAAAACAAGTTTTAAATATCGCAAAACTATGAAATAAGGATTTTGACCAAAGCAAAAGAATTAAAATAAAGATTATACTTGAAAAGTAATGGAGAATGGACATTTCAAAGAAAACTAATTAACTCAATCTTCGCAAATCGATTTGTAATGAGGTTATTCGTGGCATGTCCAATAGTGAATTTACTATGTATAGGAGAGGAAATTCCATCGATTCAGTAGATAGCTCGTGTTCAGACACTGTAAAATACGTTTCGATTAATCTACACTGAAATAACCAGCGCATAATTGCATTCACAGATACTGGTAGCAAACGAAGCTTTTCTCTGATCTACAGGTGTTGAGGTAACTTCTTTGATCTAATTGAACGGAATTCAATGTACTACTTGTATCAAAGTGTAATTTAAATGTATAGCGAGAAATTGTAATGGGCTTTTGCCAATTAAAAAGGAACAAAAATTAATTAATAAAACGTAGCAGTGTCACATCACACCATGTGAAGGTGTTTGGATTGTATGGCGTGATATTTTGTCAAATAAGATTGAAACCGGAAATGGTTGCGAATTTGTGGCACTTCCGACGTTATTGGAAATATCAGATTGGAGAAAGAATTTATTCTAGACACACTTAATATTAATTGCAGGAAACTGCTTGCTATCTAATTACAGTTTTACACTATTGCAATCAACGTTGAAAGCGGAAGTGCTTGATTTCTGGCACTTCCCGTTTGAATAGAGTATTAAAAGAAAATATGTTACCTATTCTTAAAACGATAAATCGATTCCTAAAGGTTAATTCACAGAGTGTGTCGTTCCCACGAAATTTCTTTCCAGACTTTGACATTGAAAATTCTTTGGATTCTCTTTTCAAATTTACACATGACGTGACATAACGTGTCGTGCCTGTACCGATCCCATGCCTTCCCCCGATAGGCCGCCTTAAGAGAGACTAGCCTGGTCGTGGTTCGTCAGCCGCAATCCTTCGGTTTTCTTCGGAGCACACGAAGCGACACGAAGTTGATAAGAACCAAGGAAAATGGTGTAGAAAACAGTAGTGGCACGGCATGGTATATGTGAATGGTCGCGGCCGTGACAGACGTTGCATGGCAGCAGAGTGGCATTTGTACGGCTCATTCTGTATAAATAAACCTTTAAAAATCGCTTCCTGTTATCTCTTAACGTTTTTGGTCTATGTATTTAGGTAGAGCAATTACTGAAACGGGAGTTGTGGTGGATTTCTATCAATATCGGTTTTGTAAAGAGTTAAGAATTGAGATGAAATATATTCATTGAACGCTTAATCGTTTGCGTGGAATCGATTTTCGCTATCTATTATCTTTTATGTTCTTATAGTGATCAATCCTAAAACCAGATATGGTTTATTTTTGCTATACATTTTCACGGAGGTCGTCGTGGACAAAAGAGAACAACCCACATCCCGAGACTGCAGTGAGCCAAGGAAGTTCCTTATAAACTGTCTCCCTAAGTCATTGTAGACAGAGGAGACTCCCTTAACAACGCACCCCGGAAGTTGCAATGAGCGAAGGGGCTCCCGTACAAACCTAAGTGTAATTAAGAGTCTTCATCCCGGCGAAATTAAAATACCGCTAATTCTACAGTAATTATGTGATATCTTCAAATAGATAAAAGATAATCGAAATGTGGAACAAGAGCGCCCTAGACAATATTATTTTACATGAGAAACCGTTATCACGACTCACTTATCTGCTTTCGATTTCGAGCCATTTTGAAAATCGGCATTTATTTTCGCGTTTCTAAACAGCTGAAAACGGAAAGCCGCTAGGTGACTTGTGATAACGGTACTTCACGCAAAATAATATTGTCTAGGGCGCTCTTGTTCCATATTTCAATTATCTTTTATCTATTTGAAGATATCACATAATTACTGTAAAATTAGCGGTATTTTAATTTCGCCGGGATGAAGACTCTTAAGAAAGTACCATTAAACAGTTTCCAGCTCATTAATAATGTTTTGTACAGTAAGGGACACATCTACATGCTACACTTTTGCCGTAAATTTCCATATGGATGTACCTTCCAGAAGTGTCCCTTACTGTACACTAATTTCCAAAATTATTTGTCGCATGTCTATAAATATATTGTTGTAGAAATATAATTTGTTAACGAATTCGCCCGGTATTTCTTACAATGTTAGTATGTGTATAATCAGCAAAGACACGCATGTAGCAAATTTCATGGCAAAAGAGCAATAAATAAGAACAATAAAACGAAAATAAAACTTTCTTGTCCATTTAGCAATATTCTGCTTTACTCATACTAATTTTCGTATTTATAATTCTTTTCCTATGAAATTTACTACAAATATACATTTCCCGATTATACACATAGTATCAGTATTAAAAGTACCCTGCAAAATCATTACCGAATTATATTGTTACAAGAAGACAGTTATAGATATGCGACAATCATTTTGGACATGAGTGTACATGCTATCAGGCTTAAATCGAAGATTTTTAAATATATTCTTTGCCTGATTTATTCACTCAAGTTCGATGGTCGGAAGTTAAGGAAAGATAGTTTAAATGGAAACCAATTAGAAAAATAAATTAATGGTAGACCTTAATTATATTATGGTTTCCTCTTATTAATTACGAGTATGATGAGAACATTTTTTTCGCTTAATTGGTAGCTTTCACACATTTTAATGTGAGAATGAGTTCGACTTATTATGGTAGTATTTGCGTTCTGAAAAACTAAGTGAATTTCACGTCTCTTTGAAGTTGAAAAGAGAAATAAATCCACTGTCAAGAATTTTCGTTAATTTAACTTTCTAATACTAACCTGAAACGTATGACTTGTTATACCTTTGTATTTATGTTTACAAATGGAATATAGATTAATACTGATTTGTTTTTACTCAAATCGATTACAGCTATTCCTCTGCAGCATGGTAATTGTTATGGAATAATCGACAAAATGAAGAATGGAACTGTTACGGAAAGACAAAATCGCAACAAAAAAAAATATGCAAACTCTTATCCAATATTGGTGGCCTGCCAACGCTTTCGTCTCGAAAAGTCATTCCATTAAGACTCGCAAAACCATCAGCTCTTTATATGCCTTTCTGCTCCATTTGAATACATGCAATTCTTTAAGTAGGAATGCCGCATTACTCTCATTGGATTCCATTCAAAACGCTTTCGACAAACCACAAAATGAGTTGGTAGTACCACACAAAGAAACCCACCGATTTGTAGCTCTCTCTCATGAATTAGCTACATGCTTAAGAAATCATTGTTTTGTATTTGTTTATTCATCGCTTTTGTTAAGTTTTAGGCTTATTTATTGGTACCTCAAATTCGAAATACTATTTGGTTCATCAGTTCTTTTATTTTCAATTTCATATTTGTTGATAATCATACAATTCACGTGATTTGCTTTATTGAGTTAACAGTGAGCTTTTCCGGAAAATTTGGAGACTACAAAGGTCAAGAATTAATAGAATACTGTAAACAATTTCGTTTTCTTCTTTTTCTTTAGTTTTAAAACTGTATTTGTTTACTTCTTGTTATACACCTATAAACAACAGAAAATCTGTTTTCCCTTGTACACCATTTAGTTTGTTTTTGACCTTTCCCGACAAAATAACATATTTTTATGATGTGTAGGTGTGTCATTAAGTTTGTAACAATTTAACATCTACTTATAAACAAACTAAAAAACTGGTGAGGAATTGTTATGCTTGCTTTGTGCAAGTTACTACAATGGACGCAATCAAGGAGACAGTGAGAAAATGGCAACAGAGTATCACAAAAAAAAAAAAATAAATGAAATCTTTAAGTTTTACGTACCACAATTACCGGTATGTTGTGCAGGCTAAAGGAGACGGTGAAGATGATAAATGAATGAAATGAAGAAAATTGGAGGAAACGGGGGAATCCCGAGAAAGCCCACGAATACTGTCTTTGTCCAGCACAAAATCAACTTGACGCGAGCTAGAATGCAACCAGGGAATGCTTTACCACTGAGCTACTGCGATCCCTAACCGAGTATCAGAATCCTGAAGTTATTTTAATATACATTTTATCTTTGATACCCTAAACTATGGCTAATTCTATTGTGGAACATATGGAAGAAATCAGTCGCCAAAATACAAAAGATCCGACTTTTTTAGACTTCACTCCAGACTACTTGGACTTAAGTCTGTAGTTTTAAAGTTGATCTAGTGATGTAATTAATGAATGAGAAGTTGCTATAACGGATTCAACCGAGAAATACACGAAATGTTTAGTTTTCTATTTAATTAAGGCTTTCCTTTTCTAAATAACTCCTTACTTTGTGCTTACCTCCTTTCTTAGATACTAAGCTATACAGGACAAAACCTACAGTCTAAAGTGAGATGTGAGTCGTAACTACATTCGATATTCCACTACCGGGAATTGAAGCACTAATTCAGAAGCTTCTTTCAGATTTTACTTGGTAGGGGCAAGTTCTCTACCGTCGTAAGAGTTTCACAATTTTTATTAATACATTAGTATACAACTAATTAATATTATATTCAGGGGATTCAATAACCCTATGCCTCAACGAATGACGCCCCTGCCGGGAATTCGTACACCCCAAAAAGTCCCACGCTCTACCCAATACACCAGGGAGAACCTTTGCGGTTTGTAGGCAAGTTGTTTCGTTTATTTATAATCACACAAGTTGAATACTGAGAATACTCATTACGTAATGGGTATAGTACGTCTATATTTGCTCATTGATTTCACTCGGAAAGAAGAAATGAAGATAAATATACATATAAACAGGGCCGGATCCAGGGATTTCTGACCAATAACTTTCGGTACTGTGAATTAAATTTGATTTTTTTTAATGACTTTATGCATCTCTGGTGTGAATGAGGAATTTCCTTGAATATGCTAAGTGTCTGCTCTCGGTGAATCCATCCCTTTTATCCTCCAGAAAATTGGCTTGAACTTCTGATTTTGTAAAACTTCGCTTTCTTTTAAGCCTTAAATGTAAACGTCATAGCAGAAAGTTTCAGAAAGTGTTGGTATTTTCACTGTTAGCTTCTCACTTTAGGTAGTGTGTAGTTACAACGAACGGGGGGTGCACGTACACCTTTGCATTCCCCCCTAAATATGTCCCTGCTTATAAATTACTATGTTTCCTTGGAATTTACTGAAAATAAACTACAGAGTTAAACCAAATTCATTGGCGTGGTCACCCGAAGAGTTTAAACTGACTAAAGATTTTAAGTTTGAGAATGTATAGTCAGCACTTAGAAAGACCCATGAGCGTTATTTGATTTTGCTGATCGGAGATTACTGCTTTTTCCTATCCTTCGTTTGATTATTTTTCTCTTAAAAAATCAATAGCAAGTGCAGTATACATCATACTTATTCATGTAATGGTGGTATTTTTGGTAGGTATACGTCCGATCGTTTCCAAAAATATAACGCACACCCAATTTCATGTACACTTGTTCTTTCGCAGCGGCGCAAATCTGTCAACATTGGGGGGGGGGGGTAAGGCCGTTTCTTTCATTTTTAGCGATATTCAAAATATTTATGAAGTTGAAAAACAATGCTGTGGAGAATCAGGGGAGCAGAGTTGTCTTCAACATTGGGAGGCTAGCAGATTTGAGGCTTATTCTGGGGGGACTCAATTTCATCTGATTTTTCTTTGTGACAATAGGACACAAATCATCACATTTTTCGCCAAAAACACATTTCAAATCAGATCATTGGAGGGTACAGTTCCCGTCAGTTCCAAGATTGGAAGGGACATGTCCCCCTCATCCCTCCGGAATTTGCGCCAGTGTCCTTTCGTTAAGATAGGAAAAGAACACATTCTATTTTGGTAAAAATTGGTATGGAGGTATAGAGAACCTGACTTGCTTAATACATATATGAGATATTTCCTAATGTCGGCCCAGGGTTCCCAAGTTAAAAGCAATCGAATCTAGATTTTAACTTAGTCAATTTTTCGCAACAAAAATTAACAACTAGGAATGTCACGTGTACAACACGTATAAGAGTTTGGTTTCTCTAACGTGACATTTCTCAATATTTAAACCGGAAGTAGATTTTATTACTCCCGGTTTTAGTAGAGAGATTAAAGTGGATACAGAATATATTCCTGAGGTGTTTAATTGATTGCAATAAACTCCCTTCCTCCCTTCCTCCATAATCATTTTTTACCTATAGCGATAAACGTTATAAAAAGGAAGGGTTATTTTTTCTACTTCTGGTTTGAACAGAATGATAAGAGAAATGATTATGGCTATTCTTAGAACGCTAAACTGATTTCTAAAAAAAAAGAAAAAAAAAACGTTTCTCAGTATCTTATCATTTTAGCTCTATGTAGCTCAATATTGAAACCAGAAATCGTAGTAGATTTCTATTACTTATACTGTCGATTATAGTAGAGCGATAAAAATGGAAGTAACGTATTCTTGGGGTGCTTAATAGATTCCAGAAAACCACTTCTTGCTAACTACAGAGGTTACTTCAATTATATTGAGCTGAATTTGAATGTGCCTCTTACCTAACAAAAGCCGTGTTTTCACTACCGTTTGTATCTCATCTGCAAACCACCTCTACTACTATTGACTGACATCGCAGTTTCAACTGCAGAAGGCAGCACTGCAGTGGGAACATGAGTATTGCATAACGATCTGTCAATCTTTTTACAGGCTTTCTACAGGCCGGAGACAGTGCTAACTCGATGATAAGACAGGCGCCGCTTGATGATTCCAAAATGAAATGAAATCTAAGTTTAACGTTCCCCTGCTATGCCGGCTAGGCTAAAGGAGACAGTGATGATGAGAAATGAATGAATTTGTGGAATCAAGAAAGTGGGAGGAAACGGGAGAACCCCAAGAAAACGACGAACACGGAGTTTGTCCACCACAAAGTTCACTTGGCGCGAGGTGGGATCTAACCAAGGACCTCATGCACCAGAGATGAATACACTACCACTGAGCCACCGCGGCCCATTGGGGAGTCCGAAAGCACAATAGTCTATTGGGAGAAATGAATCTAGAGAGAAATGAATTGCAGAAATTCCAGTTTCTTGTACCATACGGCGATAAAATTCCAGCGATGTTTTTGATGGAGATTGGATATAGTTCAACCTAATTCAAATTTTGTTCATATAATAGTGGAATGTCATGCCGTTAGATTTCAGTTAGGATATGAGTCTGTTAGTTCGCAGCATTGATTTTAACGTTTCGCTTTAGCTTTCGGAGATGTAGTTTGGGTCTGTAGAAGAAACCGATCAGAGTCATGAACCGTTTTTTGGGAAACGGTTTTAGTTGTTTGCGTTAGTGTGGTGAGTCCAAGATTCCGTGCCGCATATTTCCTTATAATACGATTCATAGTGACACGTCCTATATGAAAATTATACACTTGGCATATTTCCATAATTGTGTTATGCTGTCAGAAAGGGCGGTAATGAACCCCTTTAGAAATCTGTCCAGTTTCAGCGGCACTAGACTTAACTCGACCATACTGCTCTATTGCGTTTCTAACGATATTCTGGGTCACACGGTTGGTAGATACCCATGCTAAAGATTATTCCGCTGCAGCTCAAAACTACAAAGCGTGGCAGAAAAAAACGCCTCTATTTCGAAAGCTAATAAATTTAAAATGAAAGAGAATTATTTCTTCTATGCCTGAAAAGTACACAAAATCCAGTTTAAATCAAAGTGATTTCAACAAAATATCTCTCAAGTGGTTACTGGTATTGATACAATGTGCAAAGCGTATGACAAAAGCACGCTGTGTTGTTACCGGTGATTCACTACTTTTGAAAACCTCGCGAACAACAAAAAGTAGAATCTTCTTCCAATCACTCCATAACGTACATTGCAAACGATACATACACCCGTGTTCGGCGACATGCTCTGTACCACTATATACAATCACCACCCGAAGCTCCTCTCTCAAACCGAAAATTTTCTAGGCATTCGCAAAAGTCCCCAATCTGAACCAGGGAGTAGCCCTTAGGTGTGGAGCGTGTCATTGAACAGCGGTGTACGTGTTGTTCGAACGTACATCATGCCGTAGTAGAAAAAACAACATGTTGTTGTTGAGGAGTTCATAAAAAAAAATTACGAGTCGCTGGTACTAACACAGTTTGCATTTCATATTCTCTTCGCGCTTTATATGAATAATTGACCACCATTTGAGTGCTAATTTGTTCTAAAACGATGATTTAAAACGGTATTATGTGTAATTTCCACGAATATCCGGCGCATCTCCTTTGACTTTATTAGGTTCTCAAATAAGAGCTTTTTTACTGCACTCTATACGGTAGTTAGCTAATGTAAAATAAAAATACTCTCATACTGTCTGCTTTGTCTTCTGAAGCAATTTGTATGATCCTCTCAGGTGTATCTGCAACATTAATCCTACAATCAGAAACGACATTAGTTTAATCATAAATATACTTTATTGAAAACTAATACTATTTTGAATATCCAATTGGGAATTGCGATCAGTTCGAAATGCCTCTAGTTAGATTAAGTCATTTTCGTAATTACCATTTCGTAATAACTTCCACAAAGCAATATATAATAAGCTTTCTAAGCACAAAATCGTTCTCAGTAGTACGTAATTTTACTGTGTACTTGTATGTGTCCACTACTAATAAGAGGGAATTGGTGCTTATCTATATAGCGCAACTAGGTGATAATCGATATGCTCTACTAGCAGCAAGTCCTCGTTTACCTGAGTTATTTGGAAGCACGTATGGCGGTTTCCAACTACGGGCTTTAAAATAGATCAGTACCTCTTGCTACATAATATGTGCCTAACTTCACGATTTGTTCGGTTATTCACAAGATTTTGTTGTTTAGTTTCATATTATTTGGAATTAACATATTTTTTAACTGCAACCACGTCATCATGACATAATTAACGTAAGCAGCATAGAACGAGCAGGAAAACAATACATTTAGATAGCTTTTTGGTCATACGAGGGTTTATTGAAAAGTTCGTAGCGCAACCCAGCAGGACTGCAGATAGAATTATAAAATGATATAGTTTTAAAGAACATATCTCTGCATGTACACTCCTCCCAGATATAACTGCACGCCAGAGTTTCTCTAAGTTCCTTAAAATTGTAACTTTGGCAACAACGCATTCTGAGAATTAGGAGGGGAAGGAATGAAAAACGAAACAAGACTTACGAACAGCTCACAGTTTGCTGTTTGAAATTCTCAGTCCCTCTTTTGTTACTTCATATAATGATACTTTTGGTACAAAACAGTACCTTAACATCAATGCAGAAAACGTTGTTAAAGAAAACACATGCTTCTCGAAAAAAAAAATCGTGACAAAAAGAATGGTTGTTAAGGAGTTCATTCTCTACCAATACAACTGAAGGAACGTTTTCTAGTTGCTGACATAGCCATGCGTGTTAAGTAGTCTATTTTTGTGTTGATACAGTACTTTTGAACCTAGTTCGAATCCCACTTCAGGCTTTTATTTTTTTGTTTTTTTAATTTTTCAGTGTTATTCTTCCCGTACACTTTCATAGTATATGTATTACACGGAGGTGGTAAACAACTTTTTAATTTATCCAAAAATAAGAATGTGCACAGGCGTAAAATCATATTATAATATTTTGTTGCCTCAAGCAGCAGAATAGGAATGTTGCCTCAAGCGGGAATCGAACCCAGCATCCTTTGCACGTGAGTCATAGTTCCTTCTCACTTTGCCAAGACGTCACTTTGGAAATTAACGTGTGTCATATATGCGGCGCGTCGGAAAATTTAAGACGCTTTCCTTCCGCTACTCCTGGCTATTGCGGACCTCAGTTTGTAGTATTAACACTTTAAATGTGCACTACTGCCTCGCGAAAGATGGCTCCGAAGTTCATTTACCGAAATCTACTTTAGTCTTGTAAGATGGAATCTGTTCTTCATACGCTGAACCCATACGAAAGAGTTTTCTTGTTGTATTGCAGTTCTTGATGCAAAAGTATCAATTGAAATCGAAAGTCATATAAATTTCTAAAGCTTCCAGTTTCTCTATAAAGATAAGTAGTGAAATAGAACGTATTTCTACGATACTGAGTCCACATATCAAAATTATTGTTATTATTATTGTCGCTTTGTAAAAGTAGCACAAAATTATCATGATGGTTACAGGATTCTCATTTACATCATTGATCCTTACAATTTAATTTTACTCCGAACCCCACAGACAGAATGAACTTGTGAATAGGCATAACCAAGGAACAGGAGGAGAAAACCGAGCTGTTATTGGCTGCCTTTACTAGAAAGATATCACCTCAAAAATCCATCTTGATGTATGTCAATCGTTGAGGTATCGTGTAACTCCTAATGCTGCTGTGAGAATTTGAATTGCAGATTTTTAAAAGGTCAGACGTTCATTGTTAATGAACTTCGCTGCGGTGCACCTTCAATAATACTGACCCAGAAAACATTGATGTTATCCATGACACAATATTGCAGAATCAAAACCTTTGGTGTGCTATAGAAATTATAGACATTTTGTATCAGAAGTTACAACATCATCTGGTGAAGTCTTGAAGATACAAATATGTGGTAGAGCATGAGGAAAATATTGGTGAAACAGGTTCCCAAATCTGAATGCTGAACACAGTCAGCAGCGAGTTCGGTGTTCTTTCTAGGTGTATTTTTCCTCTCGAAGTTGAAACATCTCCCTGGACAGGATCTAAGATATATCAAATAGTGTCCTAGTAGCGGCCTCAATTTATATTTTGATTTCTCCTCAGACAAACGTTTCTATAGAAAGCGTGAAAGAGTGCTCACTTTTGAGCATGTCTTTATAAAAAGAATACAAGCAAGTTTTAGGCAAAAAAATCGTAATTCAATGTACGGCTTACATCCACTATTTTGTTGTGATTTCATCCGGCTCGGCTCGAACCCTGAGCTACCAGTTCAATTCAAGCTCCGGCTCGATTCATATGAGCCAAGAGCTTTAGCGGGCTCGATTGGAATGAACCACCGGCTCGGTTCGGATCGGCTCAGATGAGCCATCAGATCGAGCCCACTCGAATGCTTGGCCTTTGCTTGGCCTTTGCCCAGATGAGCCATGGGCTCGAGTAGGCTCGGTTGCGGTGTGCCATCGACTCGGTAAATGTGATATATGAGCGGTCTTTCTGAGCTCAGTTCTGTAGTGAACAACCCGTGAACCGATCCAATTAAACCAATGGCACCATTCGAGTCGACACGTTTGATTCAAGACATTCAAATGGATCGAGTTTGGTTGCTAGAGGTTAGTTTGGATGTCGCTTTTATGGAAGTGACTTTACGTCTGGCTTAGTGAGTCTTCTTGTATCTGACCTCTCCTTAAAGAAATACTTGGTTCGGCTGTGAAGCGAACTGTTACGAAACAAAGTCCTTGTAAATTCAGGTGTAAATTTTAAAGTCGATAAATTTCATGTACAGCTATCTTGAAGAATTAATGGATTTAAGCAGTGTATAGTAGTTTCCGTCGGTTCAGAGTGAGTAGGGTGGTGGTCTTCATTGGACATTTAAAACAAATAACACTAAAAGGAACGATGTTTTTTATTGAAAATAAAACCTCAAAGTTTTTGTCTACAACAGCATGTTTCGTATCCATACAGCACTACAGGATTTTCATTGGAGAAAAGATATTCAAGTGACAATTAACCCACATTTTCTTTACTGCTAATACACTCTGCTGTTCTGTTGGAGATATCAGTAAAAGTGTTTAATGAGTATCAGTTTGGGCAACAACGACACGCTGATGTTCTCTTAGGCATCACAGCTTAACCGTGAAGTTTCGTGAATAATCAGAAATGAATTTTCTAAAAGGTAGTTCAAACTTTTGAATATATATAAGCCTAATCTGGGATCGTTAAAAACAAAATGATAAAATATTTCATTGATATAAAAATATAATTTGACAGAAACGTGAAATATCTTGCCTAGAGTTCAGTCTGTTGGTTAAGTTACTTTTAAAATTTAACGTGTTATTTTGTCATCAACTTTCTCTTATATACAGTATATGACAAGTTATACTAGGTGGTAGTTGTTACTAAAATAACTCATACTCGGTTCGGAAGTAGAGGGTTATTAGTAGCGAAACTACAATAGCTAGCTACAAATTTTGTAGCTATAGCTATAGCGGAGCTAGAAGTATAAACTATATATTTTTATATAGCTATAGCGGAGCTAGAAGCTGAGCTATATATTTTTTATAGTTTGTAGCGAATTTTGCACTACAGATACAAATAAAATCTTTTCCAGGACGCAAAAATATTTTTTTGTAACTTGTAATATGTCATTAAATAGTTAAGGTTGTGAATTTTCGAAAATAATAATTATAAATCATAATTAGCCTCGATTTTTCTGTTATAAAATAAAAATAATAAGTTTTCCACCTAATTGTAATAGTAGTATACTAACTGAGATTTAAATTCATTTCAAGAAAATTTAAGGCTCTCTATGACCTCTGGTGGTACTTTTTGGAATGAAAGTTTTGTTCAAATGCAGCAATACCTCGGATCGTCAGATCACAGGCTGCTATCAAATAGGAAGGGAAACAATTATCTTTGGTGCCAAAATTGAATCTTTTTCAACCTAATCGGATTACAAAATTAAATTAAGTGTTGGTAGTGTATGTGATGAATGTGAATTTATGAGTTTAT
Source organism: Thermobia domestica (assembly GCF_964235325.1). Classification (NCBI taxonomy): domain Eukaryota; kingdom Metazoa; phylum Arthropoda; class Insecta; order Zygentoma; family Lepismatidae; genus Thermobia; species Thermobia domestica. Next base: position 262,546,803 of record NC_137462.1, on the reverse strand, counting down.
TATTGTGAATGCTATGGATTATAAGTGGAATATTTACTGTAAGTAATTTATTTATTAGATTTTCTCATTGGAAGCTAGTACGCCATTTAACGTTGTGGTTGTATCTGTTCTGTTATAGCTGGGCGATATTGAATAATGACTTTTATAGTTGGGTTCTAAGTGTAATTTTTGGTCTAGATTAAATTCATTTTGCGTTATTGTTTGTATCATCATAACTTTCAATTTAATTATATTGTTCAATATATATAAGTTCATGATATCCGCTTTAACTCTATTATTTGACTATTGTAGACCATAGATTACCTGGTGTGCTACAGAGCATTTTTATTCGTAGATATTGGATTTATTAAGTTCCCACTTTTGATCAGTTAATTGCACTATACCAACATAGCTATAACATTTTTTTAGTGGGGGAAGTAAATTCTACTTCCTTCGAGCGTACACCCTTAAGTTGTCTTTGCGGAAGCATGTGCAAGTGCAACGTGCTAATATCCTTTCAAAATAATTGTAATATTAACATATAGAAACAGGATATACGTTACAAACTCCAACATTTCCTCAAAATTTTTAGTAAACTTTTATATGATAATAAGGGGAATATACGATTGTAATTTGATTTCTGTCTTCAATTATTTTGTAACAATATTACAAGAAAATTTTCTGAAATAAATTGCGTATTGACGACGGGTCAAAAGGATATTAATGCCTCTTAAAATGGATCTACATGTAATTCTAGCAGCGGAAGTATATGCAGTTTTGGGGGTTTATATTATATATATATATATATATATATATATATATATATATATATATATATATATATATATATATATATATATATATATATATTGAAAAGAACAGACAAAAATACATACTTTATTGTAAAATCTAGATTGACAAACGAAGCTTTTATGTAATACCTTAATCAAATTTTAAGTTCAGTTACGCATGTAGATGACATGACATATATTATGAAGCATGATACCAAGTAAACTGTATTTGTTACAAGAGCTAAAGTAGCGAAGAGCTGTAGAGAGAGCTGCTCATTTTAAAAGTAGCCGTAGCTCAGCTACTTTTCTGAAAAACTAGCTAACAGCTGTAGCGAGCTACAATTTTTAACATGTAGCTGTAGCTGTAGTGCAGTTACTTTTGAAAAGTACCTTTCCGATCACTGCTCATACTGAAATAATGTTGGCAAATTGCGAATATACAACATACTTGTCTTCTGCGTGTGCGTCTTAGATCTATTCTCAACGAGCTGGCTTGCCTTGATTTCAACTACCAGTAAACGGAATTTTCTCACCTTTCTCAGTTGGTTTTCTGTATGCTCAGAAAACACTATGATTTAGAGTACTCGGGTCATAACCAAAGGAGGGGCAAGAAAATCATGGCTTTACTCACTTGAATCGATGAAAACCACTAAATACTGTTTAAAACCATTAATTCTTCAAGATTTTTGTCCACGAGTTTTCACGTCGAAAATGGCCTGAAACAAGGAGACGCCATTATTATTTAACTTCATTCTGGAATACGCTATAAGGAAAATCAAATATGGCAACCAGGGTCTACAGTTGAACGGTATTCACCAGGATATGGCGTATGCTGTTGATGTATTAATTTAATAGGGGATGATAGGAGAACAATAGAAAGAAATGCAGAGATCTTATTAAACGCTTGCAGGGACATGGGTTTAGAAGTAAATGCAGAGAAAACTAAATACGTGGAAGTGTGTCGGGACAAAATTACAGCAAATTATGGATACGTTAAAATATTAAATAATACTTTTGATAAAGTGGATAGTTTCATATATCTAGGATCAATATTAACAGAGGAAAATCATATTCACGGAGAAATTAACTGTCAACTAAAAGCAGGGAATTCGTGTTATTATTCGGTTCAAAATCTCTTGTCGTCTCGAATTCTGTCGAGGAATTTGAGTCTTAAAATATACAAAACGATAATCATGCTTGCTGTTCTGTATGGCTGCGAAACATGGTCACTTACTCTGAGGGAAGAACATAGACTGAAAGTATTTGAGAACAAGATCCTGAGACGAATATTCGGACCCAAGAGGAACAGGAATGGGGAATGGCGGAAACTTCATAACGAGGAACTACATAATTTATATGGTTTAGCGAACATTGTTAGGGTCGTCAAGTCTAGGAGGCTTAGGTGGGCGGGTCATGTAGCTAGAATGCAAGAAAGTAGAAACCCTTTCAAAGTCTTGATTGGAAGACCAATCGGAAAACGACCATTAGGAAGACCTAGGCGCAGATGGGAGGACAATATTAAGATGGACCTCGCAGAGATTGGAATACAAAGTAGAAACTGGATGTAGTTAGCTAAGGATAGAAGTCAGTAGAGAGCTTTTGTGAACGCGGCATTGAACCTCATAGGCCATAGTGAACCGAACCATAGGCCATAGTGTTAGTTAGTTAGTTAATTAATTCTTCAAGATAGCTATGCAAAAACTTTATCGAGTTGGAAATAGTGCTGTCAACCGGCTCGCCTCGAGCCCTGAGCTCCGGTTCGGTTCAACTGAGCCAACAACTAGAGTGTTTGATTGGAATGAACAATCAGCTCGATTCCACCCAGCTCAGGTGAGTCATTCTTTCGAGCAGGCTCGGTTGGAATAAACCAACGGCTCGGTTCGACTTAGCTCAGGTGAGCCATCGACTCGAGCCAGCTCGGTTGGGATGAGCCATCGACTCGTTTCGGTACGGCCCAACTGAACCAGCTCGGTTGGGTGAGCATTGACTCGGCTCACTTCTCGATTCTACTGTGTAGTCACTGAGCCGTGAGTCGAGCTGCTCGAGTCGTTGATAACACTATTCTATCAACCTGAGACATAACCGATTTGAAAGCAGAGAATATACCTCATCTCCACTCGAAAATTACTCATGTCAGATTGTTCGGGCTAAAGTGATGGTCAATGTTTCATGAAACTGAGGGCATTCTTGTGAGATAGATTCTAGCTAACGGTGATACTATTGAGAGATGTTAAGGCATTTAAGTGAAAAAATGTGAGATCGACGTGAAAACCAATCTAAATTGGTTCTGATACACCAAGACAACTTGAAGTTCATAGGTGAAACAAAAAACTAGGAGGAAATAAAATGTCTTACCAAATATTGTACCCTCAAACCATTTTCTATTTCCTACTTAATAATAATTGATTTTCAGTTTAACGCCCCTTTCAGCAGCGAAGCTATATGAGACGTGATCCTACAGCACACCGTACACTCCAAACCACATAAGCTCCCACTGGGAATCGAACTCGGGTCTCCCACGTAAAAGACGCATATAATAATAATAATAATAATAATAATAATAATAATAATAATAATAATAATAATAATATGAACTACCTTCTGGTAGTGATGAAGGAGGTATTAGAGCTGATAGTGATCTCCTGGTCACTAGAACTCCGAATTTGTTTTCAGGTTTACGAAAATCTTACGGATCGGCTCAAGAAGTGATTTTCACTAAGGAGGAATCACACTGGAATATATAGAAAAGGTTTTACGTCTGTACACCTTATTTTTGCTTAAATTACAAAGTTGTCCATTACCTCCTAGTAATACACACATTATAAAACTGTACGGCAAAAATAACTGAACAATTTCAAAGTGAAAAAAAGTAAGAGCATCGAGTGGGATTAGAACCAGGTTAAAAAGTACTAAATCCGCACAGAAAGTAAGAACTTAGCACGAAACAACTACGAACTTTTATTCCAATCTTGTGGATAGAGAACGAATTTTTTAACAACTCTCCTTTTATAAGAATTTTGTGGTCAAAAAGCGTGTGTGCTTTACCTACAATCAAGTTTTCTACATTTACGAAGTACTATGATGTTCTAAATTTATCATTACATTAAGTTTCAAAAAGAGAACTGTGTATTCCAAACAGCAAACTGTGAGCTGTGTTCGGAAGACTAGTTATTTTTTTCCTATGACTTCCCCTACCATTACGTTGAATGCATTGTTGCCAAACCTACAATTTTAAGGGACTTAGAAAAAAATTGTGCATGCAATGATATCTGGGAGAAGTGTACAAAGTTTCATATTAATAAAAGAATTATTCTTGATTTTAGACTCACAAATTAATCATGTGTGCGCAATCCGTGAATTTCACGAACCTCGATATAAGAGCTGGCATCGAATTTCTCTTCTACCAAGGAAAGTCGATGAACCAAATTCTTGAGCGACTCTTCTCCATCATATGCAGTGGCGAAGAGGTGTGTGGCACAGTTTAAATGTGGCTATTTGTCAATAGATAAGCTCCACGTGCAAGACGAAAAAAAAAAAAAAAAAAACAGTGACTGTCCTCGAAATCGTGGATGAAATTCACGACTTCTTTATTGAAAATCACAGAATCTCAGCAAAACGTATGACAGAGTGTTTGAACATTTCTCGGGAACACGTCGGTAGCATATAGCATGACTTTAGTGTGATATGAAGTTATTTTATGGAATGAGACTCAAAAAACTCAGAAGTCGAAGTATAAGGACCGCACTTTGTATATGTACAGTATATAGGGTAATGTAACCGGAATTTTGTCAAATGGTTTCAAGCACCCCAAGTTTATATCTCTTCAGTTTGTTCGCGAATTTTCTATTCATATTTTAACATAGTAATTACTTATCATGATACATTGTAAAGAGAGAGAAGTTATAACCCGGTAATTCCTTTATCGTGCGACGTTGTATGTACATGCATTTTCAGTCACGAAACTTCATACAGATAATAAGATGCAGACCTTTAAGATGGACAAACATTGCCTCGTACTGTAAGTAAATATTTCTTCTACCGAACTATCTAAAACTCCGTTCAGGATTCGGAAGTCAGTATAATCTTATCCTATAACTGAGGTTACGTATCAAAGCCTGCCGGCTCGAGTATTACCAGCACTGAAGCAAAAGAATTTCTGCCTTTGTTTATCAACTTCGGGAGGTTGGCTTGATTTGGAACGTAGTGTCTCGTTCAGCATTGAGGCTATGTAGGATATGGACTTCAGTTTGATGAGATCTGAACCTTATGAGCCCGGGAGTCGAACCTGCGTCTTCCGCGTAAAAAGGCATACGCTAACCATATTGTGACGATAGAGTTCAGCTTTGGCTGGTTCTATATTTCTATAAACTGCTGTAATCTAAAGATGGAATGATGTTATCGTCTTGCCAGGCTTTATCCATCTGTATCATTCTACTGCTAACACCATTAGTCGCCATTTTATTTGATATATGGTAGATAGGCTATTGTAAGTGGTACTAGCCAGGAGCTAACAACCCTCTGTCTTGAGTATAGTCGTGGTTGAATTACTGAATACTGGCTTGGAAATTAGACTGTGAGAGCCCGTAGTCCAAGTTCTTTGAAGAGTAGTGCTCAGTCTTTTCATTTTGCATTAGATAAACGACGGGTGCTTACTTATTTATTTACAAATTCGAAATTTATCTACCTATCTCTTTTATATATTATATGAAATTCACTATATTTGTGACTTAATATTTCTTGAACTTGCCAACCGATCTCGATCAAATTTTCAACATAAATGAGGTTCGGGCCTGGGATAGTTTTCATTGTTTCACTTTTACGGGTGGAGAAGTGCGGAAATATATAATAAAATCGAAAGTAAGTACGTTTGTGACACTTAACTCTTAAACCACTTGACCGATCTCGACCAAATTTTCAACATAGATGAGGTTCGGGAATAAGATGATTTTTTTATCATTTCAATTCGACGGTGCAACTGAGGGCAAGGAGAGCGAGAAAATATTTAAGAATAGTAGAAAGTAACTGATATTATTATCGAATTCATAGTTTTCGGGGTCGCTGAGATGAATAGTGTCACTTCCGATGTCGTATCAATCCAAATTCACTCCTTCATGTACGAAATGAAACATATTCTCTCCTGCGAAGAACGGCATTCTATGGCTTGGAAATGAAGCTTGTACTAGTTTAGATCGCAAAAGCAATGATAATAACATAGGACATAATTTAGAAACATGGAGAAAATAATATCCTAAGAGGATTAACTTAGAACAAAATACGAATTAAATTAAAATCGTCTTCTTTAGCCTCAAGGACAGCTGTAAGACGTGTAACTTAATAATAAAATATTACCGAGGTTCATCTTTGAGAGATTATACCACAAACAGCTTTCAAACGCGCGATCTCTTGCGTCGAAAGAAATTGGTTTTCCAATAAGATTACATAGAGCAAGAAGTTGATGATTCGTAGATCTATGTTGTTCATTACTCTTTTCAACATTTTTATTTTATGATAAATATATAAACTAAAATTACTCAGTGATCGATTTGAAGCAAATAACCAAACACAATTGAGTAAATTGAGTCTCCGCTCTAGTTCAGTGACAGTGATTGAGGAGTCGCTCTGGTGTGTGGATGATTTCTACCATTTTCTTCCCACCTTTCTTCATCCCGCTATTTCTGTCATTGTCATTATCTTCGTCTCCCTTAGCGTAGGAGCATAATCGTGATAATGCAAATGATGATGAATATACGAGAGAATTTTATTTTCTACTTTTAAAAGATCTCCATTTTCTCTATGCACATTACCACTTACTACAAAGGGCGAGGTTTGATAAAGTCCATTTTTGTCCCACGTCCGATTTTTAAAAATGTTTGAATTATGTTATAGCTTAACCTTCGACAGCACGAAATGTGGTCGTTTACCGAAAATAAAAATGTCTTTCTATGCTCAATAAAAACATGAACCTCTGAATCTGATGTTACTAAAAAGAAAGCTAGTAATTCTTCGATTTATAATTCTTTAAAAAGATAATAAAATGAATTAACAATCTACATCATTGGGAAATAAGATTGGTAATTGCATATATCGTATTTGTGTTCATAATATATTGAAATCAGTGAAGTTTTTAATTAAATATTTAAATAGCAGAATTGGTTTAGGATTAATTTTATTCATTTTCACCGTCACTCACTTTCACTTCTGGACTAGCTTCCTGCAATGTCCTGAACAATTGACGGTTATATTAGACTATTTGTTTGCTTCCGAAGATTACGCCAATCTTTTATAGAACTGGTTAAGCACTTGCCGTTGCCATCAACGAAGGAGTGTGGTTAAATTTACATTGAAGTTGCATCACCCAATCGTGACGCAATGTCACATAATATCATGGCGGCGTGTCAGCTGTGAAGGGAAGGGGGTTTCTGTGTGAATTGTGATATAGGCGAAATAAAACAATCCCTGCAGAGCTTCTAACCCCCTTCGCTTGCTGAGCTATGTTTCGTAGCGCAAGGAAATCACTTTTTTTATCAGTACAGTTGTGAGTGCAAAGAGGACTAATGCCACGTGACATTACGTCACAATCGGGAGATGCAATGTAAATTTAACCTCACCCTCGACAAAGTGCCATAGTTCTTACCTTGTCGCGACGCCACCAAAAGTGCCAACACAACACCGCCAACTATATAAAAATTTACATATTAAATAGTTACAAAATAAGAGTAAAGTCGTGCCGACTACGACATGATGTCGCTACTGTCTCCTAACAATTGGTGAATCATTATTACCAGATAATTAATTGCTATGATGGTTTCAATTTTATAATTTGAAAGTGAAAGGTTAAAACCATTAAAGTACCGGTAGTGTTAATTCCATTTGTATAATTAAGTTAGAATTGAGTGCATATTTGATCTAGAGGATTTGCAGTTTTACATTCGCTGAAGGATTGGATTGCTCAGAAAACCATTAGTGACTGATATAAGCTACCTAAACATCATAATTGTGAGATCGGGCGGACCCAGGAGATTTGACCTAGTAGGACAGATACCATAAAAGTGAAGTTATCAGCAATAAATAAACAACTTACGCGACGCGCTCGTATAAATTGCAATATCATTTTATACCTGTACTATCAGCAATGTTACTTTGGACTGTCTAAACATCATACATTATAGAACTTCTGTGTCGAGAACGAATCTGTACTCTGATAGCCGACTCACCATGACGGTCATGATCAGTGGTCGAAGTAAGGCGGTATGCGGTGGTATGCCATACCGCCTCTGGGTTTTCAGTGATGAAGGCATACCATCTGTTTTTTCAATGATTAAAACATACCGTCACTAGAATGTAGATGCTAAATACCTTCGATAAAACCATTTTTATGCACAGTAATTAATGAATAGCTTTGCCCGTAAAAATATTTTATTTTTTATGTAGAAATAATTTTTAAGTTGAACAACACGGACATTTTTGTTATCTTTCCTGCCTTTTGTTTTTAAAATGAGGTGTCTTCAAAGAAGTTCATTTAGTTTATATTTTGATGTGCTATATTGAATTGTTTCTTTCGTGTGTGTGTGTGTGTGTCGTCTTGTGTTAATTCATATAAATGTCGTGTTTTGAGCATTAGCGGATTTAGCGGTTGTCTGGTATGGGGGCGATTCTTCCGGTGGTTTGGAATACCTCTCAGTCGGGTGGGGGCCCGACAGTTTTCCCGCAGAGAATTGGTAATATAAAAACTCAGTTTTTGAGCATTTTCGTGTATAATTTTCTATAATACACCACAAGGGGATATTTTTAAAATTCTTATTCAGAAAATTGTTGGCGAATTATCAAAGTTTCTCCGTGCCCCCCCTGTAACTAAAGACAAGTTCTCCAGTGTTTTTCAGTCACTATGTAAATAGAAATGCAATCTTTTAGGTAACATACCCTCACTATATTTCAACGTTTAGTGATAGTCGGTATGTCGAGTTAAAATGGTATAAAACATACCGCATCTGCTTTTTTCCACTTCGAACACTGATCATGATACTATAAAGAGAATGACCATGCAATGGTTTCTGTTTCACATAATTTTTATTTCAATAGAAAATAAATATATAATACAGGATTAGTGTAAATTATACATCAGGTTTCAAAGCACTATTTATTGACAAGTATACAATGTACAAAGACGGGTATGTATGAAAAGATATATATATATATACACTTACCGAGTTTAAAAAGCCCGCATGGTAGCTTATGTGCATGCTAGATGGCAGGTCTGTGACAGCATTCTACAAGAGGGCGGAAATGCAAAAGAAAAGTTTGTGTATGTTATATTATTTTAAGTGTATGTCGGTTATGAGCGTTCGGCGTACATTTGTACGCAAATATAGAAAAATCTGCACCTGGTCACCAGAGCATTTAGCATTGGTTTCGCCAGTTTCTTGATATCGTTGTTTGTATAAAGGAAAAGCACGGGATGACCGCGTGTCTCAGAGGAAATCGTGGAGCGCGTGAGACAGTGTTTTGTGTGTATTCCACGAAAAGATCTAACTTTCGTGCAAGCCGTGAACTGGGCATTCCTCAGAAGACAGTGTGGAATGTTTTGCGGCGACATTTGAATTTCAAACCCTACCGTTTCCAACTGCTACAACATCTGACTCCAGATCCAGAATTATGCCCACAGATTGGAGTTTTACCCGAATGCAGCAAGATATGGAAGATGATGATGACTGCTGGAATATTGATATTCAGGGACGTGGCAACTTTCCAACGCAAAATACTCTGGTGACCGGATGCAGCTTTTACGTATTTGCGTACAAATGCACTTTAAACGCTCGTAACCAACGAACATTTCGCATATTCTAACATACAAAACTCTTCTTCTGGATTTCCATCGTCTTGTAGAATACCGTCACAGACCTTCCATCTAGCGTGCACGTGAGCTCCTAGGAATTTTTTTTTAAATCTTGGTGAGTATATCTATATTTTATGAACGCCGTCTTTGTACGCCGTATACTTGTCATCAAACAATGATTTGAAACCAGACGAATCATTCACGCTAATCCTGTATTTTAACGTTATACGCTGATGTTGTTCAGGCTAAAGATGAGGGATGATTAATGAATACTTATGAAAGAATAAATGGAATGAGAAAATTAGAGGAAGCTGGAAAATCCTGAGAAAACCGTACTAGCATGATGTTCGCCACAAACTCTTATAGCACTGGATCCAACTAAAGATCCCTCACATTAGATATGAGCGCTCTATCAATGATATTCCCTTACTATATGTTTGGGATGACTATATAGAATCTTAACTATAGCTTCTATACAGATAAAAAAAATAAAAACAGAAAAATATCCGTGAAGCTATTAGTTAAGATTAGAAAATTGAACGGAAGTATAAAAACACCTAAAATAAGCGAAAATCGAGAAATTACCTAACTTCATAAGCACAAAAAATTCAGGATAGAGATTCTAACCATATAGATATATCCTGCATTTGTTAAAACACAGAAGTTACCAGAATGATTCTATAAAGGACACCAAGAAAGATCTGTCGTTTTCCGTGGAGATCTGTGTTCAATAGGCATTCACACCACGACTTGAATGTGAATGGAAATAAGGTGAAGGTCAGTTGTTGGTGTGGGCACATCCAACATACTACGTGGTTGTGGCAGTTCGGTTACACTGTGAACTTGCGAACAGAAGAATGAACATGGGACCTCCACAGAGCCTCATAATCGCATGTATGCTGTACGAGTTCAAACTAAGGTCAAACGCCGTTGCAGCGGGTCGAAAGATATGCCAGGCCTTTGGTGAGGATGTCGTGACTATTTGGACAGTGCAGTGATGGTTTAACAAATTTAAGAACCGTGATAAAACACCCAAAGAGACGCCACGTGCCAGAAGACAAACACATGAACAAAATTAAGATCTGCACGCAACAATTGAGGCGAACAGTGGCTAGACATGTCTGGAACTGGGACTACAATTCAGTGTAAGTGGAGAGACCATTCGACAGCATCTTCATGACCTTGGATCGGTGAGTCCCACATGATTTGACTCCGGGTCAGAAAGCAACCCGAACAGACACATGTGTTTCTTTGCTGTCTCATCTGAGGAAGGAGACATTTCTGGATAGGATGTTGACATGTAATGAGAAATTAGTCATTTATGAAGCTCAACGGCGCCATCATCATTGGTTAGCATCCCATGAACCTGTTCCAAAACAGCCGAAACCAGCACTACACCAGAAAAAAGGTCTTCCTGTGCCGGTGGACTGCTCGCAGCATCGTGCATAGGGAACTGCTAGCAGCTGGTCAGATCATCAATATAATTGTGTACAGTCAGCAGTTGAGTCGTGTTCAAGAAAAATTTAAAACTCTGAAGCCAGCACTTCTGAATCGCAAAGGTATTTTTCTGTTACATGACAACGCTAAGGCCCACGTGGCTAAGATGACCCGGCACACCATTCTACGCCTTGAATGGGTAACATTATTGCATTCGCCATACTTTCCGGACATTACACCGTCCGATTATTACCTGTTCCATTCGTTGGACAATCACCTTCGAGGACGTCAGTTCATATCCCTAGTAGAGGTACTAAATGCATTTGATAAGTTATTCGCTTCACGGCCCACCAAGTTCTACCACGATGGAATCCATGGCCTTCCAGAACGTTGACAGAAGGACGTCGATGCTGATGGTGACTATTTTTGATCTTCCAGGTACGTCTTAGGTGACATATCGATATTCGGAAGTGGTGGGTGAAAAAGCGACAGAACTTTCTTGGTTACCTTTATAAACAATAGAAAATTGACCATCAAAGGACGCAAATAGTTCTAATGAACTCTTTTACTTTCAAATCATCTTAATAAATGAAATATTTTATACGTGTTGTTTTGACTAGAAAATGAAGTAAGGATATAAGCCTATTTCTTTTCTTTATTTTAAAAAGAAGAGGGGAAAAATGAAACCAGTAAAGAAGAAATATTTCTTCTCGTGTGCCTTATTGTTGGCAAGAAATCATTTCAAAGTTTACGCTTAGACAGTGTGAAATTCTGTGAGCCCTGGACCCATTTCAAACGTATCTCGGCGCGCAGCAAAATGATGAATTGTAACGCGTGAAAGAGAAGAGAGTTTGCTGACGCCCTGAGGCAGATAGTGTGTATATAACGTTTTCATCGTGTTGAAAGTGGAGGAAGATTGGTAACCATGCATGGATAATGTATTGCCATATAAATTTTGACTCCGGATATTTTTCTTTGCTTCCATAAAATCTGTCGACAGAATTATTGACTATAATTTAGTTTATACCTGAAAATAGTTGGCCTAATTTAAGTTTTTGGTTAGAGAAATCAATCTTTTTTTCGTTCTCTTTTTTTTTATCAATTTTGTGAAGAGGGATAAATTTCGATATCTTTATTTTCTCGATTCTACTAGGGAAGTTATTACGAAACAATGAAGAGAAGGTTTAAATTTATTTTGCACATCATTCCATATTATTAAAAATACCCATTCTCTATTTTCCCTTTTTGACATTTATGCTCGGTTAATACTGTTTTAGTAAATTTTTCATACTTCAAAACTTCTTTGAAACTTTAGATTATGTTAGTTAGGACATGAATATTGAATATGGCTAGTATTTTATAAGCATGCATTATTGAAAAATTATCTTCGAATATCTTGCGTAAATAAACAAGTAATATAGTTTCTTTTTTCAATTTTCAAACTACGGTAGACAGTACTGTATAAGAAGTAGGCTAGTCGCTATTATTCTTGAATTCTCATCGAATATTTTGTGATTAAATATTGCAGACATCCTTTAAAATAACGATTTTTAAAGGTTTTCTCAACTGTATCAAGCGAATGACAGATCAGTGGCGTCAATAACAGCCCCATAAACACCGCAGTACCAAGGACATTCAAGTTAGAAACTCAATTCGGATAGTACAGCTTGTTTAGATCTGTGGAGGGGGCTCAATTCCGGTTACGCCGGAACTGCGCCAGGTTGTAGATTTAAATACTACGGGTATTAAATCTTGTATCAGCTAGGTAAAGTTTACTTAAGGTGAAGAAAACGTAGTGGCAAACCATGTACCACATAAGGGGGATTCGAAAAATATCGTGTTTTTAAACCAAAATATTTGACGTAGGAAGGACTTATAAAACTGCAAAAACTGCAATATTAGGGAAGGTGTTTCGAGTAGACAACATAAAATATGGTATAACTCTGTGTAACAACTGAATGTGTTTAGACGAGTATATACCTGGTTGAAGGTAATTAGCTGCAAACAATGAAGCAAGACAATCCAATTTTGATAGGCAAGAAACGTAAGTCGAGTCAATAAATGTGGGGTGAGGGAAGAAAAGGATTAAAGAGATAGAGCCTGATACTTATTGAACTCTGGTATTGATACATAGACCTCCTGGCTGGCGCCAAGAATTGTCATTCAAGCTGAGTCCCTGGAGTTAAGTGGCCTCTCTGGTTCTTTTTCACCTGGTTTCGAAGTTAGCAATACCGGATTTCTTCTGCCTGGACTACAAGTGCTGCTAACACTATCTCCATTCAAATCTAGTGCTATTTCATTGTGTTAGATGAGTGAGGCGGACTTTCAATATTCCACAATCGGCTGATTCTCCTCCAACCAAATCTAAAGCAAATACCGAACTCGAAATAAGACTCTCAACAAGTGGTCTGACTGACTGCAAAGGGTGCCTGGCGTAAGACAACGACGTTTTACCAGCCAAAGGCCAAGATCAGTGTGACTAATCAAGAAACCACGTGATCTCTGTCTTTTAAAGTACGACTTCGTAAGCCTCACAAACATATTAAACGCTCCTCCCGAAATGACTTGTTTCACGCAATGGAGTATAAGGCCGTGGCGACTACAAGGAAATTTAACGAGAAATTGGGAAAATTATAATAAAGGGTAAAGAGATGAAATTGTTTGTGGTGGCAGGTGTTTCGGGTGATTTCTGCAGATTTTTTATTGTTTCTTACAAGTTACATAAGCTTACGTAACAAATTCTCAGCCATAATGGAATCCGGCTAAAATAAAAAAAAAATCATTGCTTGCTTTCTGCCTGTCTGGAGCAATGTCCGGCCGGGCCACAGGTTCGACAACCGATAGTATTCGGTTCCTCTACAGCAGGGTTTCTCAACCTGGGGGTCATGACCCCTAGGTGGGTCGCGAGAGAGTTTCATGCGAGTCGCGAAAATAAGAGGAACAAATAAATGTAATTCGAATCTAATACAGGGACCGCGGTGGCTCAGTGGTAGAGCGTTCACCTCTGGTGCTTGGGGTCCCGGGTTCAATCCCAGCTCCCGCCAAGTGAACTTTGTGGTGGACAAACACCGTGTGCGTGGGTTTTCTCGGGGTTCTCCCGTTTCCTCCCACTTTCTTCATTCCACCATTTCATTCATCACTCATCATCACCGTCTCCTTTAGCCTAACCGGCATAACCGTGGGACGTAAAACTCAAAGATTTCATTTCATTTCATTTCGAATCTAATACCGGAAAATACATTAAGATATTATTTTGAATTTTGTTCTGATAGGCATATTTTTATTTTTATACGTACGTTAAGAAGTACAAAAGCTAGGTGTACTAAATATTTTCAGCAGGTGCAATTTGTTTAAAACTCAATTTAAATGAAAGAGGTACGATATGAATCTAATGAGAATTGCATATTGAAATACCAGAAAAATACAAATGCAACAAAACCTGCATATTGAAATACAATTAAAACTGAAATTGAAATTTATACCTGAGCATGGTGTGATTTCACTAGTGCGGCAATGTTCAGTTCAATCTTCGTGATGCACTTATCAAGTCGTTTAAACACTCAATAACATTTTTTTAACAACTGTCCCAAGTTTTTAAAACCAAAATTAGAAATCGTTTTATTATCTTATGACCCTGAGGTTTTAAAAGTCTCATATAGCCTCCATTTTCAAACAGTATGTCGGATCGGATTCGATTTTTGTAATATGAATGAACTGTTTTTGTAAATTTGATGTTAATCCATTCGGTTTTAGAGAAAATACTGTATCCACTATATACAAGAAATGGATTCTACTATTATAGAAATAGATGGCTATCGTGAGATCTCCGCAATAGGTATATTAAAGATCCTCCACAAGCTTATTACAAACCAGATATTATAAGGGAGTCACTTGCAAGAGGATGTGATAAAATGGGGGGTCGTTGTAGCATTTAGGATGAGAACCACTGCTCTACATTATTATAATGTACCATAGATGAACGGAATCCAATTAAGAAGTAAGTTTACTTAAGATTAAGCATTAACCATTAAATCTTTAAGACATGAAAACTACCCCAAACTGATAGAGCACGATGTAAGTGTTGAGAAACAGTTGAAATTCGTAAATTTTATATCTAAAAGTTTTCTCTCATTCGTTTTATTTTCAGAATCTTCCAGTTTTCCAACGTAGCTTAGTAGCCTGTTACTAGTCTTCTTTAACATAAACAACATAAACATGAGACATTCAACTATCAAAGTTAGTTTCAAAAAAAATTACTATGCAATTGCATTCTATTATATTGAGCTACTATGTAAATTACATTATAAATGTTGCTGTGAATGCAGAAAAACATTTTAATTACTTACGTGCAACATGAAGAACCAACATACACATAAAGGACACTAGAATGCAAGTAATTATTGATGAGAGCACACATGAACAATCTGGGACACAATAATTCCAAATATAAAGCGTTACATTTTGCTATGGATATTACAACAATCATTCTTTTATTGTTTAGGAAAGGCTAAATCCCATTATTTCAATACAAAGGCTACAACATGTAAGACTTACAAGGTACATTCGGAAAGTGTCCCCTCGAGGTTGGTGTAAAATTGATTCAAATGCAAAGTTCTCCAAAGGCCCAATGTATATTGTAAAAATTTTAGCGGCCCATACCGGTAATTTGCATATTTATGGGCCTTCGTATATCCGGAATTCAATCATACACTACTGTAGTAGTCGGACCCAAATATTCTCTTAGTTTCTTCAAATGTAAACACATGAATGATGGCATATGCAAAACAAATTGGATCAAGTACTGCTTTTCTGATACATATTACCCACTACTCGGCCATATTGGATTCAACTTCGTTTTCTCAAATGGGAATAAGTGCAGGAGTATATAAAATGCATGTGCAATCTTCTCGGAAATTCATCGTTGCAGTGAGTATTACCATGGCTTGTTCCGTTTGCAAGGTATTGCATGTTAAGTAAAGGGCACTTCACGAATATTGAATTAAACAAAGTTGTGCAGGACACCGTGTGTATATGTAATCTTTTGTTTGATTTATCGTTAACGAAATATTCTCTGAACGTACATGCATACAGAGACACAAACGTCAATACGGAAATCGTAGGTCTTCACCAAAATCTGGTCGTATCTGTACTTAAATTAGTCATTTTGACCTAATGAAATACTTCCTTGTTATAGTATAACATGGAAGTAATAACAAGCACTCACAGAAGATTATGTAATAACATTATGACACCAATGTTGTAAAGAGTTTTTTTTTTATACCTACAGTATCCTTCCGGGTAGAAACTGTTTTGATTTGTCAACTTCAAAAACTTGAGAGTAACATATTATTCTCCAATGTTTAATCGCGAAGTATTGGAGGATTTAGCTCGCAATACCTTCCAAACAGTACAAGCTACGGGAAAATTCACTACACTAATGAATTTCCGAGAAAACTGTACATTAATTTAATATATCACTTGCATCTTTCCCCATTTGGAAAAAAGAAAGTTGAATCAATTATGCATATCCAAAATGACGGCCGTGGTGGTGACATGTCAGAGAAGCAGCAGTACTTGATTCAGTTTGTTTTCTATATGATCACATTCGTGTATAGTTACATATAAAGAAACTGAAAACAATTTTGCGTCCGAGCGTTATAATAGTGAGTGAGTGAGTTCCAGATATATGAAGGCGCAGAAATGTAAAAATTGCCGGAGTCGGCCGCTTAAATTAGTATATTACACATTGGGTCGTGGAGAACTTTGCATTTCAATCAATTTGACTCCAATCCCGAGGGGACGCTTCGCAAATGTACCTTGTTAGTCCAACATTTGATGAGGGGTATGGATCAAATGTATCCCCTTCAGAATCGAACCTGAGTCTCGCGTAAATTTGTGTAATATTAACGTTTATGTTACAAAACATTAGACACATATTATTAGGTTTTAACGAAAAAGTATACAAGGATGAAACATATGAATCGGTAAGTCTTAATAATCTAGAGAAAAAAGATCATTTTTCGAGAAAGAAAGAAATGAAATCTTTAAGTTTAACGTCTCACGATTATGCCCTTTAGGCTAAGGGAGACGAATGATTAAGGCAAGCAAATGATAATGGAAGAATTGGTGGAATGAGAAAGTGGGAGGAAAATGGAGTATGCCGAGAAAACCTACGAGCACCATGTTGTCCACTACAAGCTTACTTGGTCGGGGATTGAACCAGGAACCACATAAACCAGAATTAAGCACTCTAGTACTGAGCCACCGTGCCCCCCGCAACGTTTTCGATAAAATGCTTTTAAAAGTAAAATTGAGGTGGAATTTATACTTAAATACAACCTTATTAAATTATTCACTGTGACAATATAAAGACAATAGTACGGATGATGAGATATAGGTCAAAATTAACTCTTCATAACTAAATTTCCCTTGAACTAAAACGATGTCCAAAGATAAGTATATCAGTCGATAGCCAACAATGGGACATTTTTCATTTTGATTTTCTATGATCAACTTTTCCATAATACAGGGTGCGGCACGTAAAACCGGCCCGTAAAGTGAACACATAAAATGAAATGTAATGTATTGAATATGATTAACTACAACACATAAATGAAATTTAATATATTGAATATGAATATATTCAATTTATCACATTTCATTTACGAATGTAATGTATTGAATATGAATATGAAAATGTATTGAATATATTACGACGGGCCGGTTTTACGTGCCGCACCCTGTACTTGGCTAGTAGTGGGAACTATGCCTACTACCGTATAGTAACAACATCGAGAATGTCATCATAATTGTTTGCTTCGTTCTTTTTGGGTTTCCACCTAGAATATGGTCTTCAGAACTCTCAGTAGCTCCTCGAATGACGAATGGGGGCGGAAGCCTTTCATAAACATTACAATCAACAATTCTATTCACCGGGTGCAGATATTTATCAGGTGATTTTAATCTTTGATGAAGATATAATCAGAAACGAAATTAAAATTAAGATCAAATGCGGAAGAAGATACCAATACACAAAGAAATGAAGATTTGAAGAGACATAACTTGATATTGAAGCAGTAAACGTGATACGCAGTGGCGTATTTACGATTTTGTTTCGGGGGGGGCTTGGCTAACTTTGGGGGGGGCTTTGCCTGAAAATGTGAAAATTCTGCAAGATATTTCATATACTTTACTATAGTAAGTAAGATTTCGGGGGGGGCTTAAGCCCGGAAGCCCCCCCCCCCTAAATATGCGACTGGTGATACGTAATCAGAGTACGAAACAAGAAGGATTAAATTTCCAAAAAAATTTTAGACTTAAAACTGCAACCAGAAAAATTTTAACATGTAGATTATAAATATAAAATCTTGGTTTTGGAGGTATCTTAACATGTTACATTTACTGATCAAATTATTTTTAGTTAATCTTCAATATATTAATTTGTATTTTATTTCTAATTTCTGTTTCCTTTCCTAGTCTGAAGAAAAATCTTGTTTGTGCACGGATCTAAAAGCTATTATTGTTGCAATGTTGAACGAGAATCTGTTCAAAAAGACCAACAAAGATTTGTGTGGAATCCAGTTGCTCCCAAAAATACTGGTAACCTTTATTGAGGCACGATCGAAGATTTTTCCCAAGGGAGAATTTCGCCCGGGGAACTCTATGAAATTATCACTGAATTTTGAGAAAATGGAATAAATGAAGTTTTGTAATGGTAGAATGTAAGTCGTTTGTTGCCAATATTAATTCACAGTTTTTTAATTTTTTTTCCCACAAAAATTGTTATTTATTTATTCCTGGATATCTGAAAATAGACTGTTAGCATTGCTGGTTGTCTTTCCTAACTGAAATACACATTCTTCACATACATACTTGTTGTAAAGTAAAACTGGAATCTTTCAGTTTAACGACCAACGATTATATCCGTTAGGTTAAGGAAGACGATAATTAAAGCAAGTGAATGATAATGGGAGAATTAGTGGAATGAGAAATTAGGAGGAAACAGAAGTGCCTCGACAAGACAACATAGTACCCATGAGTTTAACAGAAACTTACTTCGCCGGGGATCGAAGAAAGGACTCCACGCACTAGAGATAAGCACTTTACCACTGAGCTACCGTGCATGAAAGAAAATGCATTAATTAATATTAAAGAATCTAATTTATAGAAACATATTTACATTGTCACAATTACATTTAAATTGTATTGTGTGCATATAGTAACTAAACAACGAAAACACGAACGTACCCAGTCTTCCTTCGTTTCGTTACTGAAGGCAATGCACAAACAAATCAAGATTTATAGTTAAAAAAACATAAGAAAACAGAGTAAGAATCGCAATTTAAGAATAAAGAGAATTATTATGTGCAAATCGGTATTCTAGTCGTATTAATATTATTGTTACTATTAATAGTATTATTTTCAACACTCAAGTTCATTTGGATATTAAAGTTAAAACTGAGTGCTTCTACTTCCGTGATTTAATGAAAACGGACCACAAATCTAAAAGGCGGAAATAACTTTGTCTTCCTGTTCGTATCGCTAACTTCCCGGCTAATTATAAATTCGTAAGGCTAGTTGGAGAAACATTATGCAAAGTTATTTATTGTTTATATGAAACCTAACACAGCATATTAATAATTTATATACGCTTTTCCAGTCTAGTAACTTGACTACTTTCCCTATTTAAGCTTACTAACCACAAACACAACTAAATTATTTTTTTCTAAGTATTCCTGTTCTTGGGAGAATATCAATTGTTTCTTAAAATTTACTCTCATATGCGAGGAGCAGTCAAAATGTTGCCGAAATTTTGTTGTAGCTCATTGTTACTACAATATTAGTACACATTTACTTAATTGGCTTCAAATTAGGCACCTTCGGAATACATACGCTTGGTTCACGGCTCCACCCATTACTGGAAACACCGACGAAAATCCTTTTCTGGTATCTTCCGACGTTCGACGTTGTGTTAATTTGGATCTCTTCTACGCACGCGAAACAGGTATCTTTGAAACTTTTTTTTTTTTTTTTTTAACTTCGTGAAGAGCCAAAACCCCAATGGTACTAAACTGTCTTTAAAGTTATCTATCAAAGTCTCGGAAGCAGATTTAAACAATTTGCACACAAGGATGCCCATCAGGGGGGGGAGGCTAGGTGGGGCGCTCGCCCCTATAGGAAATTGTACTTGGGAATATCGAAAACCAAATAGAATTTTTACATTAGTTACAGCAAAATTTGAAACTATATTTGAAATATCTCTTATACTTGCTCCCCCCCCTGGAAACCAGAGTATGGGCGCCCTTGTTTGCACATGAACATGCTATTTGCGCCTTGCTAGAAATGCAACATTCCGTCAAGATCACCACACATTCACATTGCTACATCATTCGTATAGTTCATGAAATGGCGACATGTTCACACTTGTCAAATTCATAATTTGGCAACCTGAGAAATGTATAAGATTCATCATGATTGCATCACCAATCCCAAAACTACAACATTCCGGGAACTTTTTGACTCCCCGATGTATTTAAAAAATTACTTCAATTCTGAAAACTAAATTTAGGCCGTGTCCAAAAGTGTATAGTGCACAGTTCGAGCATGCACACTCGAAGTCTAACAATGGCGTGCACAGTAAATAGTGTACACTTAGTCAAATTAGTTTTTGATCCGCACTTCGTTTCAGCGCCTCATCGTGGTGGAACATAGAACATTGATAACAAAAGAAGGGAGAATTTCGCATACTAGAAACCAAGGATCTTATAAAATAGAGGATGTGCCCTTACAACAAAATCTTCAAGCCATACGTCACAGTTTCGCCACCCCTACTCTGCCCACTCCGCCCAATAGGATCGCAATATTTTGAGCCAACAATCATGGCGGAAACGAAAGTAGCCAATCAGAAGATAGTAGAAACGAGAGTACCCAAGCAGACGTGCCGATGCTCGGTTGCTTTTTGGCTTCACTGATTTAATAGGATGAAGATACACATGGGCAGATCCTCTATTTATAAGATACTTGCTAGAAACAATAAACATGCTTTTTTTTAGGTAAATGACTTTCCAGTTATATTAAAAATAAATATATCGTACAGATTCACAATATCGGGTAACCGTAAAATGACTAAAGAGTTGCTTTCATGTGCGCCAGCAGCTTCAACTTGCGGTACCTGCAAATATTTGTCACTCCGGATCTTTCACGCACAGATTAACAAGAGCGGAACGTAAAAGCAATATATATACATAAAATGTATGTGCGTGTGTTGTTTTATGTGCACAATAAACTCCTAACAGCATAGAACCCATTGAACTATTGGCAATGTTCTATTTTATTATGCATGATTGCGCGAGGAAATATGTATTAATCCCCCGGAAGAACAGTAGCACTGCTGGTTAGGGCGCTGAAGACACTGTTGCGAAGTAGCTTAGGAATTTTATTGCAAGCGGAAGTAGGCATCTTGCAGTAGCGTTAGAACACCGAAGGTACTTAGGGGCGCGCTACTGACAATAATGTGGCTCAAAGGTACTTTCGGAGAGAGTTCATATCGGGTATAATTGCTTTCTGTACGGTAGATTACCCAACAATCACACTATAGTTGTTGTAGTTCTACTGTATTGCTTCAGTTACAGGCATACTGATTGAGCTATTTCTACCATATTCCGTTAAAAGCAACCAAAAACATACAAAGCAGAAAACTCGTAGGCTGTTACGTGTACATCAGTTGTGAACCAAGCAACTCCATGGCTATGATTTCACTCCTACCAACACAAAAAAACTTTAGAGATAAAAATCTATTTACATCTTGTTAGTAATAGATACACATTGTGAGTGGAAATTACGAATGACATTATGTATTTCTGTAGCATATTTTGTAAATGCTTTGGATGATTTGACATCCCGCCATATAATGCATCCCTCATAGGGTACAGTTATATCAAAGTTTTGCCTTTTCATCATTCCCTTGTAGTCCCTCAATGAGACGAAAAAAGCAAAACAAAAACACATTGTTTAAATGAGTTCTGGTGATACTGCATGGTGAATCAACCTTCATACCTTCTTTCCTCTTCCAAGGAACAAACATTTTTTTTCAGTGGACGATCAAGTAAATAGCGTACTGATTGGCTACTCTCTCACACACAAATTAGTTCTGTTTGCTATAAGTGACGTTTAAGAGAACAGGGTTGCGGATGTTTTCTTTACCGTAAGTTACTCACAGTAATTTGCTGCTGTGGTTTCTTCACTTGTGAACTGAATACAATAACTGTGGTCTGAAAATTGATGACGTGAAGGACAAAATAATATCTTTGATTTATAATGATTCCATATATTATAGTAAGCAGCATAAAAATCACCACAACGGGGTGATGCTAAAGAAAACATTAAAGGAAATAGGCAATGAACAAGTGCAAATATGTATATCTGTATTTAGAAACAAATAGGCACATATTCAGAATATGTAGTCATAAAATGATAGTAAATTTGTACCGAGGAGGATTCCATTAGGTATTAATTTCCTCCGGTGAAGTATTTCTGTACAATTTAGTAAAGGCTTGGGATCCCTGGTTCAAACCCTGCTCCCGCCAAGTGAACTTTTTGGTGGACAAACACCGTGTGCGTGGGTTTTCTCGGGGTTCTCTCGTTTCCTCCCATTTTCTTGATTCCATCATTTCACTCATATATCATCATCATCCTCTTCTTTAGCCTAACCGGTATAAACATGGGACGTAAAACTCAAAATTTTCATTTCATTTCATTTCACAATTTAGTAAAGCTATTTTTTATTTACAGGTATACGGTTTCTAATTTCAAACTATGAGAACTGTTATAGCAAGATTAAAATGAGTGAATGTAAGTGGAAAAGGACCGCATTACATATCTTCTGTACAGTTTAAGGAACATATTTTATATTTAAAAGTGTAGCATTATTATTATTATGAAACCAATTTCAAATGCTATAGGAACTCTTATGACTGCGAAAGTCACATTAAGGTACTTTGCACATACACTGTACATACCCTAACTTAACCTAGCATGCTCAAGCAATCTAACATACTCGACTGACCTAACATAACCTACCCTATTAACCTAACCGACTCTACTAAAATACTCTATCCTACTAAGCCGACTTATCCTACCCTACTCTACTAATAGCCTAAGCTACCCTCTAAACCTAAACTTGATTACCCTATACTACCTTACTAATACAACGTACTCCGTTAACCTAAACTTACCTACCTTAAAACCTAACACCCTACTCTACTAACCAAATCAAACCTAAAGTCATAAAAGTAAACATTATTGGACCAAAAGTTCCAATATATTTCAATCAAAATAATTTTGTACGCCTAATATATGGAGAACTATATACAGTATTAAAAAACCCAAACTATCACTTAACTCAGTATGATGTGCTTATTCCGTAGAAAAATACAGAAACTCCATTTAGAGGCTTCCTTCCTTTCCTTCCCTTCTCTTGGATAGTGTGATCGTCCCGAGGGACTTCATTTCTCATACGTGATGAGTTAGAAAGCCCAGAAATACAAATCCGAATCCTAATGTTGGTGGCGGCTCCATATTCATGTAAGGTGTTCATCTGGCACGGGTAAATTCAATTCTTGTCAAACTTTGCTGTCATTGGAATGTTAACATATACAGCTTTGTAAGGCAATTGCAAAACCTTCATGAATACGTTAACAACGGGATATTCAAGCAAGGTATCGAATGGGACATTCAAGCAAGATATGAGAAGCAAACAGTCAGATTCAAGACGTATACACCAAGTCTAAGCATTGGTTCGAAAGTTCGAAAAAATATGGACAAAACTTTGTCTTCCTTATGAGTCCAAGGAAACGCTTACAAACATGTTCCCAAGGTGCATTCCAAGCATTCGTATGCTCCCACAGATGCGATAGGAATGCTGCAGATTATTTCGGTCAATGGTTGATCATGTTAGTGTCAATCCTACTCATCTCCTTGCCATACCAGAACAAGTTAATGAAATATTTGTAGCTACGTATAAACTACACAATCGATTGTCAAATTCCGTAACACGTGGCATCCACAATCAGACAACATGTATTTGCCTAAACATGACCAGTATTATTGAATAAATTTGAACGTAAAAAAAAATTCATCAAAATTTTGTTTCTCTGATGGCATTATTATTATTATTATTATTATTATTATTATTATTATTATTATTATTATTATTATTATTATTATTATCCGCTGTATATGTTAACATTTTCATTATTTATTAATTCAATTTGTCGTATATAGCAGTCAACGCTGAATTTTTGTATCCTTATTTTTCTTCTAACTTTCCTTGTTTCTCCAGAGATTGCTTTGCTAATTGTTCTGATTCGCTGTTTACTTTCCGCTCTAACAGGAAAATAATTATTTATTGTTAGATAGTAAATTAAATAAACAAAGGAATGAAATAACAAATAAGGAAAACCTTATGTAATCTTTGAAGTTCAGATTGTTTTTCTTTCAACTCATGCAATTAGTAATTATTTATTGAAATCAGGAAATTAGTATTTTTTTTTTTCAGAATGCACACTTTATTTTCCTTGAACGTTTGACGATATGAAAGTGAATAGTACAGTCAGTTGTTACTATTTACATTAATAATATTTTATATGGTAAGTAATTTGCCTACCGAAATATAAATTCGTATAATGTCAATTCATTATACCTGTATTATTAATTAGCTATAAGATTCTAGTTTTATTTCCTTGAAATGTTTTTTCGGATAACTAACTAACTAACTTACTCTATGGCCTATGGAACCCGGAGGTTCAATGCCGCGTTCACAAAAGCTCTCCACTGACTTCTATCCTTAGCTAATTGCATCCAGTTTCTACTTTGTATTCCTATCTCTGCGAGATCCATCTTAATATTCTCCTCCCATCTGCGCCTAGGTCTTCCTAATGGTCGTTTTCCGATGGGTCCTCCAGTCAAGACTTTGAAAGCGTTTCTACTTTCTTCCATTATAGCTACATGACCTGCCCACCTAAGCCTCCTAGACTTGACTACCTTAACAATGTTGGGTAATTCGTATAAATTATGTAGTTCCTCGTTATGAAGTTTCCGCCATTCCCCATTCCCGTTCCTCTTGGGTCCGAATATTCGTCTGAGGATCCTGTTCTCAAATACTTTCAGTCTATGTTCTTCCCTCAGAGTAAGCGACCATGTTTCGCAACCATACAGAACAACAGGCATGATTATCGTTTTATATATTTTAAGCTTCAAATTCTTCGACAGAATTCGCGACGACAAGAGATTTTGAACTGAATAGTAACACAAATTCCCTGCTTTTATTCGTTTCGGATATTTAATATATAATCATGAAACAAGCTACAGATTTTCGATTTCCTATATAGAAAGATTCTGTTAAAGCAGAAATTTTTAAAATATCTTTCAGTTTGCTAAAACTATGATGCTCAAAGTTGAGTAACCCGTATGATGTACAGCATTGCCTACCTCATGTGGTAAGTAGAAACTAAAGATACCACACAGCAAAAAATGAGGTGTTGAAATAGCACAAATGTCTACCACTTTAGCGTATTACTTGTGTGTTAATTCAGAACCAAGACATCGCTTTCCGAGCATATCAGAAATAACTAGTTACTACCTGAGATAATTTGCATTTGTATTTATCGTTTAATATGAGCAAAGCTTTGCAAATTATATTTGGCACTTATGCCAAGTAACGAGTAATGTTCTATGTTTTCTGTAATCGGTCACAATAATATTGTTGTAAACCTGTGAATCGTCTGACAATAGTTACATAGGCAACAGTTCTGCCATCTTATGTTCATATATGCTAAGACACAGAAATAACAGCTAAAGAAAACAGATGGAAGCACAGCTATCTGTGTAACTGTTGTCAGATGATTCACAGGTTTACAACAATATTATTGTGACCGATTACAGAAAACATAGAACATTATTCGTTACTTGGCATAAGTGCCAAATATAATTCTCAAAGCTTTGCTCATACTAAACGATAAATACCAATGCAAATTCTTTCAGGTAATAACTAGTTATTAATATTATGCTCGGAAGGCGATGTCTTTGTGCTTTACATCAGTATTTGACCAATCGCAATCTTATTCCTTTCACACAAGCAGGTTTCCGACCCTCATTCTCTATAAACGATCAGCTCTTCCGACTTACGTCACTCATCACTCAGCAATATAATTCAGTTCAACCTTCCTGTCTGGTGCTATTCGATCTAGAAAAAGCCTTTGATAAAGTGTGGCATACTGGGCTCATATAAAAACTCCATGCATTACACCTGCCAATAATATATTTTCGTTTCATTTACAGTTTCATCTCCAACCGCCTCGCATACATCTCTGTGAACAACAGCCTGTCACACCCTATTTTTCTACTCTCAGGCGTACCACAAGGTTCGGCCTTGTCCCCATTACTTTACTTACTTTATGTTGCCGACATGCCTAGACTTCCCGATAGGATCCATGTATTTCAGTATGCCGACGATACCGCCTTCCTTGCTTTATGTAACACCATTCAACAAATAAACCATGTCTTACAGATTGCAATTAACCGCTTTACCTCCTGGTGTACTCTTTGGAAACTTACCATAAATGCGGCTAAAACCCAAGCTATTGTCTTTCTCCCACCACGTCGAAGATCAAAAGTACGTCGAAATCCTCGCCATCTCTCACTTCATGTAGATCATGAACCTATTCCACTCAATAACACAGTCACCTATCTCGGAATTACTTACGATCGTCACTTAAAATGGAACAAACACCTTGCAACTATCACGGCAAAAGCATATAATAGACTCAATTTACTGAAACGTTTAACTGGCACGACATGGGGACTTAACGCACAGACAATCTTAAATACATGCAAAGTTTTCTTACGGCCAACTTTAACATATGGATTCACTGCATGGATAGCCGCATCAGCTAAATTCTACCAGAAACTTTTGATCCTCGAAAGACCCGCTTTCCGCATTGCCTTCCGTGTCCAATTACCTAGCCCCACCCAGGAACTATACCAACGCATAACTTTCCCCACATTACAGTATTACCTCGAAAAACTACGTCTCACTTACATCAACAAACGCTTCCAAACCCAGCACCCTTTACTTCATGAAACTATGCGATACCTTGCTTTGAATCCCACACCACAACGTTATTACCATACCCCCTTGACTCTACTTTTTACACTCTATCAGTACATTTTACCTCCGAGAGATCCTTCGCTCTTACTCATTTCTGACTACATTATTGATTAACATCTTCCGCTCATTCACCCATCATATCATGCACAGTAACTCCTTTGTTTACTCACTTGGGCTCCCCCTGTTCTTCATCATCGCCTAGAGATGCCCCTAGGCAGAAGATAGTTTCATTTGTCTAACTAACAAAACCCACGTGTTGTCCTGTGCTTCGCACCTCGCCTCATTCTTCATCCTCATTACAAACATATCAAAATTTCAGTAATCATCTATATTATTTTGTTCTACTTATCTTGTATATCCTCATATAAATTTTTCTCTATTATATTTTTATTTATATTATATATTTTCCATTTACGTTCAGTTATTTGTTATTGTTATCACTCGCTATATATATGTATGTTTTTTCCTTTCATAATGGTAAGGATCAAAGTTCCTTACGTCCTTTTGTTAGTTAGTTAATGTAAGACGCAATAATAAATAATTTCAATAAAGTGCTTAGTCCACCAACTGTACCTCGCACCTATAATCCTTTTCGTCACTCACCTCACAGAGGGCATAACCCTCTTATAGGTTGCTAGCCGCTTTGGCTAGCCGGTAAAAAATAAAAAAAATCTTTGTGCTAATCCGAAGAAAGGGCACAACCCTTTAAACGGGACGACGAACAAAAAAAAAGTCTTGGTGCTGAATTAACAAACAAGTAACACGCTAAAGTGGTAGTCATTTTGTGTTGATTCAACACCTCATTTTTTACAGTGCAGTTTCTCTCGCAGAAAGGGTTATAAGGCTTCAACGTAGAACAGAAAACCAATAATATAAGGTAGCACAGAAAAGGGAGAAGAGACAAGATAGACTTTAACAAAATATATACTTCGATCTTTCTAACATCTCAATACGAAGATGAGAGAGGACAATACGTGTGAAAATTTGGAGTTGACTGCAGATTTAACACCTCTCAGAGCTAGCAAACGAATCTCACTTGGGGAAATGATTTCCTTTCAGTATCTAACCAGATGAAACCTAGTATACGTAATTTATATATTTAAATATAATGAAGTATTGTATTATAGAGTAATTACACAAAGTATTTGGAAAGTAACGCAAATATTCCATTTTATACATTTCCGTTATCCTCCTTTGCAATTAATGTCAAAAACATACATTTCGAGTCGATAAAAAGAAAGAAAACTCGAATATAATTCTGGTATTATAGGGGGTTGAAGGTTGGCGGATTCCTAAAAGCAGCAGCACTGCAAATCATTACCCTAAGAAATTAACTCAATATAAGGATCCTAAGACGATAAGACGTTCCCCTACTTAGAAAGTCTAATATCCTCGGACGGAAGAAGTGAAAAAGACGTAAGTTCAAAAATAGCGCAGGATAAACAAACATTCAATAAGAAAAGAGGACCACTGACATCAAGAAATGTGTCGTTGAACGTTCGTAAAATATTCATTAAAACACTGGTATGAAACTTGGCGCTTTACTGATCAAAGACGTAAACATTGAGAGAAGCTAAAATATCCAAGCTGGAAGCATTTGAAATGTGGTGTTAGCGCAGAATGCTGCGCATATCATGGACCGAATGAAAAAGGAGTTAAGACGTACTAAAGGAAGCTAATGAAGGACAACAGATCATGAAGATAATAGAAAAAAGAAAAAACAGCATGCTTGGCCATCTTATTTGGCACTCCGATTGGATCACTGTGCTGATAGAGGGAAAGGCAGAAGGAAAACCAAGGATAGAATATCTAGATGCAGTTACGAAGAAGAGGCCTTATCAAAGTATAAAGCAGCTTTTCCAAGCGAGAGAAAAGTTTTAAAATTTTTATGTTAACCACCAACCTATGGTTGAGGTGAACACGAAGAAAGAAGGTTCCTGAAGGATGACAACTCCATACCATGTCAAGTAGATATATCTTTAATTTCATTCTATAATTAATAATTTTTTAAAATTGTCACCCGGAAGCAGAAAACTTCCATAACAAGAGATTTGAGTCATGGTGCTTTGGGACTTTCTGAATTCTGTCCGCTAGAGGGTATCAGTAACTAGACTAGTGATCGCCAAATCGTCGATCGCGAGCTACTAGTACCTCACAGGGACATTTTCGGTAGATCACGTTAACGCTTCGGTTAAGCTTAGTTCATATGAATAAACAAAAGTAACATTAAAAGAAACGTTGTTAGTTCTTCTGGTTGGTAGCTCACAGTAGAATTTAAAAAATGGTACTGTAGCTTAGAAGCTTCAGAAGTTTGGCGAACACTGAACTAGACGATCATAGGAAGGAAGGTGGCAATTTCTGGAAGAAAATAACCATAAGCCATA
Source organism: Thermobia domestica (assembly GCF_964235325.1). NCBI lineage: Eukaryota > Metazoa > Arthropoda > Insecta > Zygentoma > Lepismatidae > Thermobia > Thermobia domestica. Next base: position 262,517,214 of record NC_137462.1, on the reverse strand, counting down.
ATTGTACTGTAACATATTTGGTATCAAGTGAAAACATTAAAACATGTAGATCATAGTGCTTGATTCAGAACGAGATGACAATCCGTATTAAGTGAACTATTAATGAATAAAATTAAATGTAAATAGAAATAGATACACCTCCTCCCACATATACTGTTAGTTGGTAGAAAAGGGGGAACTCGATTGAAAAGCCAAAAATTGTGATGCGAGACAGCTCCTGAGAGATTCACTCGTTTAACAAAAAGAAAAATCTCAGGTTGAGGACAATTTGTTGTTTTAGATCAGGTCTGTGTAGCTTTGGCGCGTACGGCAGTTGTTTTAGCTTGAGCAGTTGGTATACGGTTTCGGATAGCTGTTCATCAGCTTTGGTTTGAGATTATTTAATTTCGATCAGTTGTACGTTTAAGTCGAAACATTAGTGTTCGGGTCAGAGAGAAGTTTCTAAGAACTACTTAAACGTTCAAGACAATTCATATTCAGCTGGAGTGAATGTTAAGACTGCTCAAAACAGTTTTTCTCTAGCTGATTGGATTTAGAAATTAGAACCTAAAATGATAAAAGTAAGATGACATGACCTACTTTCCAGTATCAGTTACAACAATTATTTGATTCTTGAGACATAATTCTTTTATTCCACACCTTGAGTGTTGCTAGAACGTAGTTAAGAAAGATAAAGTTTATGCAATACATATTGTATTCCGTGTGTTACCAATGTGAGAGGTGCTGGTATTATTGAGAGAAATATTAGTATACATAGGAAGAATCACCCTATCTACGTGACCTGTCCATTAACTGCTTCTGAGCTAGTCAAGACGAGTTGATTTTTGAGTTTAATGTCCTTTGCAGCAGCGATGCTATACGAGACGGGACCTACTGATTAACGCGGAATAAGAACCACATTTGTTTCCGCCGGGAATCGAACTAAAGTTTTCCACGCCAAATGTGCGTACGCTAACCGCTTAACCACGAAGCAGCTCTCTGAGCTAGTAGAATGACCTTGAGTTGAAGATAGGTCATGCGCACTTGCTACTCTGTTGGCAGGGACCTACTGGAGCGGCAGTAACCGCCAACCGTCGAGGCGAAAGTACAGGTAAAGATGGCATTGGTATTCTGGTGTCCTTTCGACGATGGATATTAATGAACAGATGGAACGGCGTGTCAACACCAAACTTTTGAGCAACTGGGAAAAAGCTCTTAAGAAATTAATGAAATGATGAGGGCTGTTTATGGAAATAACACAATGAAGAAAACAACTCTTTTCAAGTGTATCAAGCGTTTCCGTGAGAGCCATGAAGTCTGCAAGGATGAGGCAAGGCTGGAACGACCATCGACTTCCAGTATTCAAGACAACATTGACACTGTGCAATCTATTGTGCTTTCCGATTAATTATCCGGATTATTGCTGGCCAACTGAATTTAGGAAAATTATCCGTGCACACGATTTTAAGAGAACATTTGGAGTTGAGAAAATTGTGTGTAAATATTGCCTCAAAGTCGCTAGCACCTGACCAAAAGCTACGAAGTACCGAATGCTGAAACGGCTGGACAAACTTCATTTAAGCTTCCGGTTTCCGGAGAAGAATCATCACTGCTGATGAATCATGGTTGTGCGAACATGCCATCGAGATGAAATCACAGAGCAAGGAATGGCAAGCAAAAGGCGAACCAGGAACTAAAAAAGGTCGAAAAAGCCAATCAAAAATAAAAGTCAAACGGATTGTGTTTTTTTCTGACATTTAGGTTGTTGTTCACAATGAATTTCTTCCTCCAGGAGAAATAGTGGCTAGTACCTCTATGTGGAGATTCTTAAGCGCGTAAGAGATCGTACGCGTCGAGTGCGACTGAATTTGTGTAGTGGTGATGGATGGCCATTGCATCATGACAACGCGCGAGCACATTCATCAGTAAGTGCCCGCTAGTTTCTGGCATGTAATTCGATCACAACGCTATATCACCTTCCCTACTTACCAGCCACCTGCGATTTCTTTTTGTTTCCAAACGTAAAATGGTCATGCGGGGACGGAACCGGGACGACGTGGAGACGATAAAACGTGAAACGACAAGGTACCTGACAAGACTCCCAGGGATGTTTCCAACAATGGATACAGATGTGGGACACGTCTATTGTTAAAATCGGGAGTATTTAGGGATTGTTGTGACGTAATTTTGTAAAATACAGTGTTTAGGACATCAGTTGTTGTATTTGTTGGACCAACCGCGTACAATTTTTTTGTATGTCATAAGAAGAAATTATTTCATGTTAAATGAAATTCTTAAGAATTTAAATGAGTTGCATCAAAGTTGTAATCAGATGACAAGAACTTGACATTCGACTGTATGCTACTGAACCATTCACGGTAAGAAGAATTCTATATGAAAAAAAGATATCCTGGGATCTGGATTAAACTTATGTGGATTAACGGACATACCTACCAGAGAATCAAAGAAATAAACTGTAATGTGGCTGGAAATGAAATAATTAAAAATATTTTTAAGAATTAACTATGAATTAATGAGAAACGATTGGCAAAGCAATATATATATGTATATATGTGTGTGTGTGTGTGTGTGTGTGTGAGAGAGAGAGAGAGAGAGAGAGATAGTACAGTGTTTTGTACATATAAAATGAAAGTGTTTACACATGAATCAACATCGAGTTTTCATCTTCACCAGCAGAATTTTGGCAAGTATATTGAATACCAGGAAAATTTGCTTGTTTTCTTTCAGGTTTGCTAGATTCCATGTTCTTTAATATTAACTTTCAGAAACTGTTAAGGTAATTACACACGTATTCTTTGATAAATAAAAGTGGTAGAGATTTCCATGCGTAAATTCACATATCAAAGAAAGTCCCAAAGGGGTTACAGGACTTTACTGCAGGAATGCAATTAAGGAAATTATGTGAAATTATATTTTGGCAACCTTTATCTAAATTGGCATTAATAGTTATAATTGTATTTCGCACTTTATTAATTTTATAGGAAATCAATACGAGAAAACATTCCTATTAGGTAAAGCGGTAGTAATTTGAATATGACTTCCACACGGAGATTTCTCTTTTTTTTTTCTACACCATACAGCAGTATCAATAGAGAGAGAGAGAGAGAGAGTGAAAGATTGTAGAAGATAATGTATATTTTAATATAATGTATATTTTGCTCTGATAATGTATATTTTAAATAACGCTTACGGGACACATTGTTAATTTTTGATTACGTCTCATTTGAGAATCAGATAAAACGGGACAACAGTTTAAAGAAAGTGACCGTCTTGATTAACATAAAACGTCTCGTCACTTTAGGCAAGATAAAAACTTACTGTTGGGTATAAACCTCTACAATGATAGCATGCTCAACTTTCCCCTCCTCACTTTTTGGAGAATATGATGTAAGCCCAACAGTTTCCACTTCTGTATAAGTAAGAAGTTCACTAACGTGTAAAAATACAATTCTTCTGGACTTTGAAACTAATAATAAATGCCGGGTTGTTTTGCGATCTCTAACTTAACACAATTGTGATACAAATAATTCTGCACTTGCGTAAGAAGCTCCCCCATTTATATATGGTTAGTGTACGCGGCTTCGGCGTAGGAGATTCGAGTTCAATTCCAGATGGAAGCTCATGCCTTGTTCGGAGCAAACGTTAAGACTCGGTACCGTATTAAAAGTGACGTTGATTTTCAATTTAACCAACCAAGCTGCTTGTGTCAAAGATTTGACTGAGCGATAGTTTCAAAATACTTTCCTGAGGTATGTTATGATTTTAGGGAATAACCGACAGTGTTAATAGATAACTTGGAAATCAGTTAGGGCTTATTTCATACCTCACTTGGCGTTAAATATATCGGTCCCCTAAAAGTTAACGATTTCTCTTTTCTGTAAAGAAAATCGAACGAATCCCATCGTTAAACGATTTCACTTGTAACACATATATGTATATAATTAAATATTACGGTCCTAGTTCTATTAAAATTAGTTTAATAATCATCAAAACTTAACACGATAGTTACTTCAATGAAAACCATTTTTTGTTACTTTTAAAGTTTGCATTTCCTTAATACTTATCATCCATTTTGCGGGGCTTCCTCATTTATTACAAGGTATATAAAATAACAGGTAGTCCCAGTTCGCGTTTAGCGTTCTGATTGGCTCCCTTGTCTTGTGGAGGAACTTTTGCCCATGCAGTATTCCACTTGTTCTCTTGAACGATACCTCCAATACCCAAGGATGTTATGAAATAGAGGATCCGCTCATATGTATCTTCATCCTATTAGGTAACTGAATGACCGCCATATATGTTCGCTCAAAACATTGCAATCTTCAAATGTAGACATGTAGTGTGTCTGTCATTTATTTTTTATTAAAGTCGTTGTTTCAGGTTTAAATTATACAACGGTTACATGATCCACGTGCGGGTGCACAAATACGAGTGAAAAGAAATTACCCAAAATAACCTTTCACAGGTAACGAATTCACCAATCACATGATACGTATGGCTTCACGATTTTGTGATATGGACAGATCTTCTAATTTATAACATCCTTGGCGATACCTCCACGTGACGTCACGGACTGCAAAGTATCCTGGGAAAAATGAGAGCAAAAAGGTTGACTCGAGAGTCCCCTGACTTACTACTTCTTTAACAACATAAATAAAACAAGTTTAAACAAGTCTGATCAGAAGATTTGTTATCATAATGTACCGGACCATTGTCCTTGTTGTTCTGTACCTAAATATGCATAAACGTTGTTGTTGGACGGTGCGTATAAATTATATTTGAATAAACCAACGAGGGAATTCATTTGGCAAATAGTAAATTATTCATCACATATTAAGAGAAAATATCGCTCTTCTGTCATTTAGCACGAACCAAAACCAACATTCGTATGATAATTGCTAAACTTTCTCTACTTAAATAGAATGGATGTATGATCATTGACAGAGAAAGTAGTACATCGTGCTTAAACGTTACCATATTTAATTCTAACAAAGAGAAATATTTAATTTGATTAAGCCCTTGTAGTTCTTCATGTAAACCACATTTTCCTCTTTCTTGGTAAAAGAACTACAAATAAGTTCACGCAAACACTTGAATCGCCTTAGAAAACCCTACTCATTTTACAGTTGGTTTAACAGATATGTTTTTCTTTCTGGATACATAAGAAGTCTCTGTATTTTCGAAAGAAAAGTAAAGCATTTAACAGGAAAAAAAATAACAGTGGTACAAAGAAAATTTAAGTATATCTGTAGTCATAGAGGAGGAAAAAAACTCACTAATTAAAAGAGCGAGTAACTTTACGAGCTAGTCAGCTATGCATTCGTGTGCATGACGACATCCTCCCGCTATGGAAACTCGTTATCATGTACAAACAAACCTAAAATCCCACCGCCTTTAAAAACAGTTAAGTGGTTTATCTTCTTATCTCTGCTTTGAATGTTTCCGTTTGTAGTTAAAACGTAATTTCATTCTGATTCGTCCCCTCCTCCAAACTTCCCTCTGTACCCCTCCTACTTTCCTATCTTAGCCTTCCCCTACTTTCTGTAACCCTCTTTCCGTTTTTTAAAAACTTGCTTGCTCAGGGAGTGGAATTTCAGCTTTTGCACCGCTCGTAGTTTGGATCCGCCTAGAGATTTGAATTTAAGGAGTAAAAGAGAGTAAAAAAATGTTCTATGTTTTTTTCGGTTCCACACAAATCACAGAGATAAAAATACAAATATATGTAAAGCTATATTTTTTTTCTTTTTGCTTTGCTGTTGCGAGGCAAAATTAAATTTTGAATCACACTAGAGAGAAGGAAACGCATTTTGTCTTCTGGGAATCGGAATAGTTTGTCTTTTTGAACTCTAGATACATAGAATTTGTAGTTATCTAGGTGGAAATCAGCGATACAAAGAGACTTTATCAAGATATTATCAATATTTTAAAAAGTGAATTTGCTCTGGTGTTCTTGGTACCTTCATCTGCTGTAAGTTCAAATACAGAAAACACAAAGAATGAACAGAAAGCAATGGCACATTGCTATAATTCTTACTTTTTTTGCAGAGTAAATACTAATTATCTTATGTAATGCAGCTGACTGCCGCATAAACGACCCGTCATTTCTGTTCAAGCATTAGTGTATCGTCTTTGTACATGTTTCACAGGGACTATACAATGGCACCGATGATGATTTCTTTTGTGCTGTAATCTTTCCCACATTTTTTTTCTTTTCTCATCTTCGCGAACAGGATGTAATTGCACAAACTCTTGGCCAGTGGCATATTCAGTGTAGGACAGCTAATCTGCGGCAGAGAAGATATAGATAGAGAGAGCTGTTTTTAGCAAATTGAAAGCAGTCAGTATGCCATTGAGGAAGAGGATTGGCGTCTCGCCTGTAAAGTCACATGATAAGCGAAACCCCTGAAAGAACAGTAATTTGCTGCTTACTAAAAGACACTCAATAGGGGTTTGTGTTAGTCATGTATTGGCAAAGTTTCACAAATACTTTATAATTCAATGGATGGAAAGTGTCCTATGTAAAAAGGAAAGATGCTAATAGTTTCAAGTATGCAAAGTGTCCTTTTTAATTTCTTAACGAGAAGCACAGACTCTGGTATGCTAAGTTCACATTCTGATATAGGAGATACTGTGTAATAATCTTTATGCTGACGTATATCATTTACGTTATACGTTGTCTAAAATTCATATGATACAAATATGGCCAATAAATATCCGATACAGTGGTAGAGCGTTCACCTCTGATGCATGAGGTCTTTGGTTTGATTCCAGCTAGCGTCAAGTGAGCTTTGTGTTGGACAAACACAGTATGTGTGGGTTTTCTCAGGGTTCTCCCGTTTCCTCCCAATTACTTCATTCCACTATTTCATTCAGTTATCACTACCATCTCCTTTAGCCTGGCCGGCAAACTCAAAGATTTCGTTTTTAATAATCTGCCATCAGGTGGTTTCATAACGACAGCCTTTTCTACGTATTTTATTCATTATAGGAAGATTACAAACGATCCTTTATGTGTTGTGTCTGTAGCTAACTCTGCTTGCCTGAGTTTAAAGTGGATCTGTCTGCTGCACAACGAATTGTTGGGAGCATGGGCGCCTGAAGAAAACTTTCTAGGTGGGGCTCAAATCCCTGATTGATATATTACGTTTGGTATTTTTATTTGTATTAAGTAAATTTTAAAAAAAAATAATAATACATTTCGTAAGCTAGGGAGGCTTGGGCCCCACTCTGCCCCCTTTTCGGGCACCCATGGTTGGAGGGATTAATGATACTACTCTGCTTCTGAGTTGATACATAGATTAAAAGGAAATACTAAATAAAAATGTGTTTCCTATTATATTTTTTCAGTTCCTATGAATTGGAAAATCTTACAGGTATCCTACTATTCTGAAATTAAAGAAAAAAGAGAAATAAAAGCAAATAAAAGTAAAAGGGAACGAGATCCGATCCAGGGTCAAAATACTCTGCGAGTTCATCATCTTTCAATCTAATAATTCATTCATGGAAAGTACAGTCAAAGGGCTTCCTATTTTTATCATACGTTGAACAATGGAGGAAGGAAAACATTTAATAAATGTGAAAAACCGTTAAGAGGGCAGACTACTAAATATTTTTCAAACGCTAACAATTTTTCTTTTGCCAGTTTTTCATAAATGAAAACAGATAATGGAATGTAACTTACCTCAATAATAGATAATGTTATTCTACATCCGAAAATACGAATCGAAAGAATTTTCAGTGTTGCCATCCATAGAAATTACAGTGTGACCAGAATTTGAATTACCCAAAAATCTAGGTTATGGCAGCAACTATAAAAATGAACTCAACGGCAATTGATGACTTATCATGCTGTCTATGTTCCTCGTTAACTACTTTTTTAATAATATTTGTATTTTAATTCTACTGTTTATTAAAACTTATTTATTTTGTACTCTTTATTACAAAATAAATACAAATAATATTTAAAAAGTAGTTAACAAGGAACATAGATAGCATGATAAATCATCAATTGCCGTTGAGTTCATTTTTCTAGCTGCTGCCATAACCTAGATTTTTCGGTAATTCAAATTCTGGTCACACTGTAATTTCTATGGATGGCAACACTGAACATTCTTCCGATTCGTATTTTCGGGTGTAGAATAACATTATCTATTACTGAGGTAAGTTACATTTCATTATCTCTTTTCATTTACGAAAAACTGGCAAAAGAAAAATTGTTAGCTCTTTAAAAATATTTAGTAGTCTGCCCCCTTAAATACTACAATACACTTGCGAAATTTAATGCGCATGGGTGTACATTTTATAGTAATGATTTCTTAATCTTTTAACACTACGATATTTATTAAAGGAACGAGCGGAAAACGAAATATCCAAAATTCTCTCTCTTCCCTATTCCAGGTAGGATTTCCCCTATGAAAGCTACCTGCTTTGACTAGAATGAAAGTTTTGTTGAACCATTTTATATTTCTGTATTTTAAGGCTTTACTTGATACTTCAAACTGTTTATTGGTTTATTTATTATTATTATTTTGAAAATGTCTCATCTTAACTAAGTTTCTTCACACGAATGCATAAAATACTTCTGGTTAGTCTTTTATTACTACCAAGAGATATGAGCAGTGATGACAACCTGAAAAGTCATAAAATTCCATCTCTGGAGTCAAAAATTTCTCATTTCGCTTTAGAATTTCCCACATTACACTAATACTACATATGATAAAATGTGAAATGAAACTATTCGAACTTCTACGAATATAAAATAATTTGTGTATAAGGATTCCTTAATCGAAAACAAGTGTTCTTTTTTTTGGGGACAGAAATGTAGTGTGTACATCACGTTTTCGTGCCATAACCTCATGCTGAACCTAATGATTGTAGAAAAATGTCGTTTTCCACACATTTGGTGCAAAACATTTGAAAATTGATTGTTTCCTGTTTGATATTTTATTTTCATTTTTCATTTGTTTCTCGTTTGATATTACCCTTTTTTTCATTCTTTCCTTTATTATTTTATTTTAGCAGAGCACAATTTTCGTCTTTTAGCGATTGATTTTTGACTACCATATACTCCACAAACCAATTTCTCAGTAACACGAATTCCGAGATTTAAAAAAATGTGGTTAAAATTTGAGAATCATCACTATTGCAAGGCGTGGATTTTATATATACACAAAATATCACATACCTTATCAATTTCGACGAAAATTCACTTTATCTGTTTCGGAAAATGTTTAATGTCAAAAAGCCCCACAAAATGAGATTTTTCTCACGAGTTGGCATCACTGCATAGAAGATGTATTTTAATAATATACCAGTAACAAAATTCGGCAACTGAACAGATAGAAAATTCGTTCCAATGATGACAATTATTTCCCTGCGAGAACCATTCTTAAATAGTATTAACTAAAATACTAAACTTCTGGTGACCCTATCATCAGACAAATTACATATGTAAAACTAGTTAAGAGCAGAAGAGAAAAGTGAGGGGAAACGCGAGAGGACGCCGTTTAACCCACTTCCAGAAAATATCTATGGCGTTCCACCACTTCCTAAAATGTTACAATGGGCAGAGATAAGCACGGGGAATGGCGAGACGTCATCCGTCCCCCTACCTTTTCAGATCCACCTTTACCCCGTAAAATGTCTACTTTGTATCAGTCCAAGCAAACACAAATATGCTTGTGAGGTCCATTCCAAGCATGAATTACGCACCCAAAAATGCCATGGAAATTTTGCAGATTATTTTGGCCCACACTGAGAAAAGAAATTTATGTGGTGTAGATAATAACGTAGGTTACGTGCGTATTTCTTATAGTTTTTGAACTCAAGGTACAACTCTATGTAACAGTCTGTACAAAACGTATCACTGAAAACGCATTTTATAATACTTTCCGTATAAGTATTTCGAATAAATATACTTTCCGTATGAAAGAAAGATTTGTATATAGGCAGTAAGGATTTCACATACAGATGGACGTATACAGCATATAGCTGGCGTATTATACGTATACATATGTAATATATAGAAGATTGTTAGATGTCAGGTATCCTGCAACGGCACGATTTAACATCTAAGCGGGAAAAGGACAGTGCATGTGTAGCACATGGGTAACATATACTCCGTACAGATTCCCGTAGTAAACATATGAAGTCCGTATATTTGTACAATATACCGCTGTCCGGATAACGGATTTTTCTCAGTGCATGGTTAATCATTCATGTTAGGATCAATCCACAAGCTTCGTCTCCTTGCCATGCCAGGACATTTTTAACGTAATACAGATATTGCCAACCATTTCATGGCTTTTGGTGTGTGAGTGTGTAATACTATCATTATTAAAACTAGGAAGGTATGAGATTAATTTTCGATTCACATGAAGCAGCTGAAAATACAAAGTAAACCAAAGATTATTGTTGAATTGCGCAATATAACATCTACAAACAGAAAACAAGTATTTGCCTAAACATGACCAATATTATTGTATAAAATTTGAACGTGAAAAAAAATTGTGCACTAACATTCTAAGGTTTGTTTGTTCTCTAGAACCATTATTATGATTCATTGGGCATGTGGATGACGTTTTCATTATTCATTAAATCAATTTGCCACATTTAGCGGAGTCAATACTGAATTTTTGCATGTTGAGCCATGAACAGTGTTGGTAGGCTTTCTGAAAAAAATCCCTCAACGACTCAAAATTTTCCCTTTTCGTATCAAATTTTCCCTAGTTTGTTGAGCGTTCAATTTCTATGACAGAAGTTATGTGCTAAGACTAATTTAGCTATATTAAAGGAACTGTCAACCACATTTGTTTTATTCATCTGCTTCTGGCTCCAATTTTCTTTTACTTTTTTCATCACTTTTTTTCATTTTTATCAAAAAATACACCTAATGAAAACTAAGTGCAAATTATTCAATTTTGAATCCAGACAGACAAACACACACACACACACACACACTGTTGCTATTCTATTGTTTTATGTGGCTAAGTGGTTAGCGTACGCGCCATTGGTGTGGCAGAGTTAGGCTCGATTCCCAGCAGGCGCTCATCTGGTTCGGGTTTGACGTTAATCAGTAGGTCCTGTCTCATATAGCCTCGCTACTGAAAGGGACATTACATTCAAAATTAACTCAACTCTATTGATTTATTTCTGAAGAACAAAGAAAAAATTAAGCACTTATATTGGCCAAACAGTGCGAAAATATCCCTAGATTTTCACGATTTTATCGAAAAATTCCCTTTTTGCTAAATTTGCCTACGAAATTTCTCTAGATTAGGGAAATTTCCCTACGAACACTGGCCATGAATATAAATAATTATCTGTCTCTGTTTTCTTTCTAGATAGATATTGCTTTGTTTAGTTTTCTGACTCGGTATTTACTTTGCCATTAATGGTTACAGAACTGCTTATGGTTAGAAATACAATTCATTAAATAAGTAATTATACCGTATAAACAAGTAACAAAAAGCTGAGTTAAATATTTTTGTAATCTAGAACTAATATGTAACCTGTCAACTTCTGATTATTTCTCTTTCAGATCATGTAATTAGTAATTATTATTTAACTCACGAAATGAGTATAAATTTCTGAAAATACTCAATTTTTCCTTTCATGTTTAATGTTGTGAAAGAGTATAGGACAGTCAATCACAACTTACCGCTGTATGACTCAGCATTGACACAGAAATAAGAAAGAAGGGTTGCTGGGAAGGAGTTTCAAGTTTTGTATTTTACTTATAAACGATACATTTAAGTGCATCACGTTACTTGATGCCGCTACCTTCGCTATTTTTGTCTGTCTGACGCTAATAGATATCGCTAGCGTGTAAGTAATTTACCGATTTAAAACAAGTAGAATCATTTAATTGGAAGTTAATAAAATATACTGTTTCAATTTAATTATTAGATAAAACGAAAGTGGTCGCAATCATTAAATTTGAACATTATGATTTTTGCAACACCATGTTGGTTGGTGATCTACTGATCACATATAAAGTCTTTGTACATCTAGCAATCACATCTCGCCTGGTTATCAGCAGCTCCGACGTTCTATGAAGCGAAAATGTTATATAACGGTGTATACTCCGGGCCCTCCTTCAGCCGCTATAGCGAATCAAATCAAAAGTTTCACTATGTGGCAACATTGCATATTAACTTGAAACCATTAGCATTGTTCTACATATCCACCAAACAGTTACATCGATCGTTACGCTAGTAAATTTTACTAATCTCTTTCTAGCCTTAGAAAAAAGTGTAAACAAACCCACCTGACTACCAGTGGATCGAAGACCAGTGATTGGTTGTTGGTCTCACTGCACTAGTATCCTACCGCAATATAATCCCTACTAAAATAATAATTCCAAATGAAAATATCCGAATTTATCCTGTATTTTGTGATAATAAACGCAATATATATAATATTTAACAACAGATGTAGCTTTATTTCAACCTCACCTGTCCTTGGACATATTGTATTTACTGCGCATGCGTATGTGTTCGCGCGCTGACCCCACTCATTTGAAATTGTAGAATGCAGAGTGTTCCATGGCAAAAAAGTGTTACAATAATCCACCTTCCTCTCGTGCTATAAAACACAAAGGAGAACAACAGGAACAGAGGCAATCTCGTTTATATAACGATTTAAGAAAATATTTATTTCCAACATAACAGTAGTCAGTGTCAGTGCGTTAATTATATACGAACCAACACAGTCTTACACTTTGGAAATTATACGACGACAATAAGGTAGCAGAAGATCTTGCTGTTCACGTCTCTCGCTGCCGAAGTACGTGTGAGCCGCGGAGTAATACATTTCGCTTTGTTTACATCTACTTTGTTTTAAGGCTGGAAAGACTTTAGTGTCCAAGTCTATTGACTTTAACTGTCATTTGTTAAGAATGGATGTAATTATTTGACGCATTGGTAGATCTACTCCATGGTTATTTATCTGCAACGTTACCATCAGTGGTAGGTCTAGAAGGTAAAAACTGGGGGGGGGGGCGGAACCCGAACTGTGATAAGTATATCATGAGTTTACAACGGAACTTCAATAATACATATATAATAGGTTTCGATTATTTTTGTCACTCAAAAGCTGGAGAGGACTAGGCACCCTCGGCCAGGACTGGATCCGCCACTGGTTTCCAAATAGTTCACGTCTCCAGATGAGGACCCGAAAGGTATATAATTATATATATTCTAGCTGTATTTTGACTTGTAGAATAGCGCTCTGTAGTCCGTTTGCGCCATTTTTAAATCACGCGATATATATGCAGTATATACAAGATAGAATAATTTTATTACATTTCCTTGAAATCTATAGAAGGAAAGAACTAAAATTAACGATCGTACAACTAACACTAGAAAGTGCCACACTTTAATAGCTCGTATTTTGTTTCACACATCTTAGGGCTTTAACAGAACGGGAAAAAATTCGGAAATAAACAGTTTTATTTGTTATCGTAATTTCTGTGCTATTTACTTACTTTGTCATCTGTAACGCATATGCTGCAAATAGAACTTACGGTTCTCCATTTCAAAAGGCAACAAACATGTATGAAACTAGGCTACCATTTCACATCTCAATTTTTTTCTTTTCTGTCTACGTTTGCCTTTCTCCAGGTAACAAATTTGACATTAGCGACATACGCTCAGTGAAAGAACAAACAGAAATTTAATGAAACATTGCTGAAGGTAAAAGAAAGAGAAAAAAAGAGGTCCCAAAGAATGGATATCACCTGCTGCACCATACCGTTACCTACATTCTTTGAACACCAGCTCAGAATGTATCCTTCATCTCGCCTATGACGTATTTTGTCAAGGCAACTGACAAGAAGACTGTGCTGGGATGTTTCGCTCGGAGTAATTGGAGACGATCCTTCGGGGGCTGCTTGATCTCTGCTAACAAGATGTGCCTTGTATGGAACTCCTACCACGTTATTCCACAGGGGAAACATTTCAGACCAAAAATCATGGAGCAATGCTGAGGAAAGATTTCAGAAAAAAATACAATAGATGTCGCTTCAAAGAATGAAGAAAAACAGAAAAAGATATTTCTTATATTTTTCTCTTTTCTATTGTGAAATGATAGCCATTTGAGTGAAATTCTCTCCCGAATATCATCTATGTTTCTAGATTGATCGATTTCTCGTCTTGTTTCGTTTATATTTGTGTGTGCGTATGGTTTCTTTTAACTTTCAAGCAATGGTAGGAAACAAAAAAGTACGAGGATAGCAAAAACATAATGAAATTCGAAATTTCGTCCTATATGGTTCCTAAATACCAAAAACATTATTTCAGGATGCCTGTTCGTCTGTATGTATGTGCATTTACCAACAGAGATTCTGTTGAACGTACCCGTTCTATGGGAGCACCGAATTTACTTCCGACCCACAAATGTAAGTGTAGTTACTGGATATGTGCAGAAATAAAAAACCGCTGTATATGTTAGGCAGATGTCCTATTACTCGCTTCTGTTTGAAGATGGTTACTTCTCACCCGGAACATTGGTTACTTCGGAGATTTAATGTCACTTCTTTCTAGACAGAAAGCTATATAAGACCAGTACATACAGCTTAGCATGACATTCTAGCCATACCAGAGAATCATTCCATCGAGAATCAAACTCCAGTCAACAGTACCGAAACGGTTTCTTTAGAAACTCAATGGTTGTGGTTGTGTTCCTATACAAAAAGCTTCACTTATACTCAATACAAGCTGCGGAAATTATGCTATTTGAGAATTAAGTAAGTATAATAGTTGAGGAATGATTGCGATCCTGCGACACCCCCTGATCCCTGATCCATTTATGTTTATTATGTGCAGGTCAGTCACTATCTTGTTAAAGTACCGTATCTTCAAAATCTCTGAGGAAAAAGTTTTATTTAATGAATCATAAAAATGGTTTATGTCTAACTGCATATGCTGTAACGTCAGTTAGATGTTCCCCTTCCCAGTGAAGCACACGGACAGAACAAGAAATAGATAGTAAATCTAGAGATGAGAAAGATTAGAGGGGACAGGCAAACAAGACAATCTAAAGCGTATCGATGGTTTTGCACGCATAATATTTATGAATAATGACTATTCGAACACTACCATATTAACTTAAACATTACTCTCATATCTCCTCCGTCTTCTCTTTTGTTCGTGTTTATCTGTTCTTTCTTCGATCGCAAAAACCTCACAGAAATAATTTAACTACACAATGGGTGCGTTTAATGAGGTATGGAAAGTCTTTTTAAGCCAGCATAAACTTCGACACTCTTGGGATAGCGTATTCTGATTTCAATACTCGGCTTTATATATGACCACTTTAATATGCTTCTTGTTTAGAAAAATAGAAGTCTCCTCACAAAATCTGTTTGGTACAGTCTGAGAAATAGGTTATTTGATTGTGGAATTTAGAATCAGATGTCTATTTTTCAAATGTGTCACTTGAAGATGTTTCTTCCCTTTTTTAATCCCCTGAGATTTTCAAATAAAATTTACTAACATATGTTGTGCAATTCTACTATAAACTGTATGATATTTTTGGACAATCCCTGAAACTCCTCGTTGCCTAGTAGCTAACACGAGTACTTTTGGTATAAGAATGTTCCTGGATTCAATTAGCAGTTGGATACTTCCTAGAATACGGTTCTCATTTAAACCAACCATGTGTAACAGCGAGCACCCAGAACGGTTCCGCCCACTGAACCCTTTCATATGGTCTGCCTGAATCGTTTTGAAGAATTTGTCTTGCATAACTAGTGCCCACTTTGAAAATATCCTTCTCCTTAGAACATCCAATGTATCACCAAACATTGAGAGACTAGTTCAGAACAAGAAGGGTAAACTTTTCCACTAAAGTGCTAAATAAATAGAAGATTTTTCTTCTTTTCTTTAGTTAACACTTGGTTATAAATTTAACAGTTGTTGTGTTTCGGTGATATTAATGCAAATTGAACAAGTTTCTTCATCGAATATGTCTGTTCAGTTCTTGTAGAAATGTTGTATGTTGTCTCTTATGGTAGCTCGACGCCCATAAGTTCTCTGTGACTGTTCCAGGGTTGCCAACCGTCCCGATTATGTCGCGAATGTACCGATTGCTGACTTATTTGTCCCGCGTCCCTACCGGACACTCGCCGGGACGCATATTGTCCTGATTTCTCGATTTTCTAAGTTAATTCATATTTTACTGGGCCAAAGACTTTGTATGATGATAGCCAAAGAATAAAACTTGATTTTAGTAACACTTTATGTCAGTAATGCCTTAACAAAGTTATGTACTCATTTGTGATAAAAAATTATATAGTTTTCTCTCTAAACTTTGTTTATATTAAATAAATTGCATTTGTTTTGTTTTCAATTTGTTGCATATATTGCTTATACCTAGTTATGAGCAGTGGGTGGGAAAATAAAAAAAATAAGGTGCCGCATTCATTCAGGTTCGTGTTATTGAGCTGATTATTTACATTGTTTTCAACGACTCACCGTACGTGTAGTAGTCTCAGAAGGGCGGGGAAGGGGGCTCCAACACTGATAGTCCCGTTCCGATTTTTTCTTAAGAAAAGTTGTGAACCCTGGTTTCAACTGTCCTGTTCGAACTTGCGCATGCCTGCTTTAGACAATAGGTCCGTCTCATAGCCTCGTTGTTCAAAATCTAAAACTTCAATCAATCACCTCTTGCACCACCGTTGACAATAAATCTTCGTTACTTCTGTAGTTAATACTAATGTTTAAAAAATGACTTTTATTTTATTGTAGATAATTGCTTCGTAAAGTTTTACTAATCAAAGAAAACAATTGTTGAACAGATAGAAGTTTCGTGAAACGAAAAAAGCGACTGAGGCCGTCTGACAGAGTTAATGTGTTTTTCATTTTGATAGAAAGAATAGTATAATTCATTCATATTCTGATTTGTGCATTGCATGTGAAAGAGCAGCACAATCAGCAGAAGATTAAGGAACTAGATTTACAGGGTTTTCGACATCTATGGGCATGTTAGTCCATCAAGTATAAGGAAATGACATCCCTCGACGATCACACTGAGCAAGAAATTAGAGAGGAAGAATGGAATAGAAAAGAAAGGAAGCGGACTGGGACCGTTATGTTACGTACTATCCCGATATCTGTCTGATGTGAATGAGGAAAACCTCACCCAAGATGGCAATACAGAGCTGCGAATGTTATTGCCTGAAGCACGCTGCGAGAACCGTCTTGAAGAATAGGATAATCGAACAATTGGAAGTAAGTCGAATATAGACAAGTCTCTCAGGTGCTGAATGTGCCACAAAGTGCCATTTCTACACCGTGGAACCACCGGTTATTACGACTCAGCAGGACAGCAATATCACTAACAACAGGATGTGATCGCCAGACGCGTGCCAAGCAACTGGCGTCAGAACTCTCATCAACGTCAGAACCATCGATTTCAAGGCAAATTGAATACTGGCATCTGTATATTGCTGCTCTTTATGCACATAACTTAGTGTGTAATCCACCCGCCTTTCAGCGAAGGAACGTGGTCACTGGAGTAGGGACCAATGACGCCATGTGCTCTTCATTGGTGAGTCTACATTCAGTTTACATGTAAGTATAAAGAGAATATGACTCCCTAAAATTCGCAGAGTATTACGGGAACAGATCAAAATTGTGGTGGCGGTGTACTGGTGTCAATGGGCATCATGCACAATGGACGTACAAAATTACATACAAATTTATCGAAAGCGATACTTCACTGTTCGGTGATATAAAGAATATGTGTTGGATCTTAATGTGGCTCTTTCGGAATGGAAGAATCTGTAATCCATATTAGTGGATGATAACGCGCGATATTATTGAGTAAGCGTGGTATAAGAATTTCATGAGTATTCAACACATAGAGTGGCCAACATACTCAGCGGTTTTGAATCTCATTGAACGTGAATATGATTCATTGGAACGGTGAATTATAGGCAAACATTCGTCTCCACAAACTATTCCAGAGCTTGCAACTGCTCTTCGAAATGAGTGAATAGTAACATCCTCCAACTGACCTAATCAAAGCCATTATTGCGTGCTACCTACATCGCAGTAACTCTGTGTATCTGCTAGGGCTAAGTACATGCAATATTGATTGTTAGTATCCACAGCACACTCTAGTTTCTCCATTTATTTGTATGTGTACACAATACTTATCTGGGGTCTTTTGTCAATAAACTGTATTTTCTTACTTAGAAATGTTTTTTCGCTACCATTCACTTGCGATGCTCTATCGTGAACATATACATGCTTGTGGTACCTGAGATCATTGAGGACTGAGTTTATTGCACGAACTATAAATCTGTTAAACGTTTTGACACCAGTGTGTTTCTAAAAAAATCAAACCGTCTTAATGGGGTGGAGGGGACGTGCGTTACAAGAACTTCTTAAAATGACATAATGCAATAATAATAATGATGAATATTCTTTGAAAATGAATCCAATGTCAACCATATTGAACAAGCGTTTGCCATCAAATTGACACTAAAAGCACTTGTAGAAATTTAACGATTTTCTCATATATAATTTTTATAATGCTTCAAAGACGTATACACAGTATAGTTTGATCAGTTCTACCATCAATGACAGGGTTTGTTTTGTAAACAAAACCGTGAAAACCCTACCACCACGCTGAAAAAACCCAGAGCATTATTCTGTATCAGCCCACAAAACATTTGCAGACCTCAATGCTAAACAAAAGATTCGATAAGAACGTTTGGTGGTGAGAATGTGAAAAATTCACGAAGCTTAGATGACTCTAAAACGAAAAATGTTGCCACTAACGTCATGACACAAAATTATAATGAGATAACGAATATCGAAAACTAAATTACACTGGGTTGATGTAAGCCGGTTGGGACTCCATTCCGCATCGGTTAAAGTCGATGCAACATAATATATAGGTTTTAGTTTGCTATAATAATCCTCATAGCAGCTATGATAGTGTCTAGCATTTTTGAGTTGCGTAGCGATCCTCAAGTTTTTCGAAGAAGCTACAGAATGAATAATGACCTCAAGCTATACATATAAGAAACTTTTTCCCAGCACAACGGTACAACAATCTACTTGGTTTTCTACGTCTTCTCTCGATGTTGTGTCATCTTCAGATTGGCGCTGTTGTCGTTTGCCTATCATGTTCGGTGTTATTCCTTGAAATAAACAGATCATAAGAGAAACTGTAATATGTCACAAAACTGTTGTTGTTTATACCGTCTACTTCTAAAGATTTGTGACATATTTCTGTTTACTTTTTATTAATGCGAAAATCTACGACAGAAAGTAGGAACGTTTTCACTGTCTGATTTATAGTGAGGATACAAGTTGTAGTTTTTGTTTTAGTTTTAGAAGAATTCCCATCAATCCTTTGTTCCTAAACATAGAGCACGGGATTTACAAGTGAAATATGACCTAACTTCTTTGCAGTTGTGATTTACCACTTGTGGACGCGGTTCCCAAGTACAGAATACGACCAGTTAAAGGAATCCTGTAATTAATTTCTTGTTCTAAACATTTCAAGCTGCTCCATTAACTTGTCCTTCTCATTTGGTTTTCTATAGAGTAAAATATAGTGTGTATTGAAGCTGAAAGAAAAGGGAATTAGAGCAACCAATTAACAGTCCGTTTGCTTCAATACAAAAATCTCTTTTAAACCCAAAGTTTTAAGTTAATTTGCTTCCTCGGAAGACAAACCGAACTACAAGAAATTTTGTGGAAGAATTAACTATTTTAACATTGGTTTAGAAGGCTTTCAGTTAACTTAAATATTGCCCTTGTCTTCTTAGTTAGCACTCCTATTTGGTAATAAAACGGTCTTTGATTCAAGTCCCTGATTTCCGTAACGTCCAAGTATTAATTCTTTATGTAGGTTCCTCTTGGATGTCTTCAAACAAGACCTGTCACTCGGATATCCGAATGAATATTAATAAAGTAAAACCAATTTCCTTCAAATTTCATGCTAGTAGGGAAACTTCATGTATTCTGTAAGAAATATACATGAAAATATTACACTAGGTAAAATAATAAACTTCTACAATTATAAAATATTATAAACTTTTACCGATAGTTGCGCTTTTACGCATAATTGCTAATATACGAACATAATCTCGCGCACGAAACTTCGCCGCCCAAATCACACAGGGCCAAGCCCTCAAACCCCAAAACCTCGCGGGGCAAAATTCTTACCACCCCTAAATCTCACAGGGTCAAAATTTCGCCTCGTGAAATTTCGTGTGGGCAAAAGGTCGCGGACCAAACTCTCACCTAGCCGAAATCTCAGGTGGCCAAAACCTCGCTGCCCAAAATTTCATTTGGCCAAAACTTAGGGAAATGAAATCTTGTTTGGCCAGAATATCATGAGCAAAAATCTCAATAACAACTTACTCAATGAGTTTCTGGTGTCAAAATAATAATAGGGAGAAAAAGAAGAAAGAATTAATTAATATTTAAATAGCAAAGAAAGGTCAGTCTTGGGCAGGAAAATAAGAAATTATGCGTATTTCATTTGTAATGTAGTTATCTGTTTATTACCTTTTAAACTTATAGCGATAGGCTCTACAAAGAAAAAAGTCGTTATGATGAGGTTTTTTTACTGACAGGACTCTTTTCTAGGTAAGATTGCGTCCCGTGAGGTTTTAGCCAGGCAAAAGTTTGGACGGCGAGGTTTTGGGCGCAACGATTTTGATCAGGCGAGATGAAATTTCGATCAGGCGAGTTTTTGCCACGCAAGGTTTTCAGAGGAGTGCTTTTGGCCAGGCAAGATTTTGGGCCGTGAGATTTTGGATACGCGAGATTTTTGGGTAGGAGGTTTATACTATTTGAATTTCGGCGAGGTGAGATTTTGAACTACGAGATTTTAGCTAGACGAGATTTAGGACAGGTGAAATTTTGGTTCGCGAGGTTTTAGGTGGCGAATTTTGGACCAGGCAATATTTTTGGCCACGAGCTTTTGTACCAAACCACAGCTACTTCATCGGTAACTTTTCTAAAGCTGATTTCAGTGAAGCTTCTGAGGATTGTTCCTTGCGTTCGTATCGACGGTAAAAGGTGATCAAGTAATACTTTCTTGCAGCCATGATGAGTAACATTTTCACTTCAGCTTATTATCCTGCATCACAAAACAATAGCTTTAACTAATACCGTGCTTTTCAGGAACTTGAATCATCAAAATAACGAGACGAAGAAACATTCAGAGTTATATACTTTATTTGTAAAACATATAGGTGATGGTTCAGCAGATCAAATGCTTTTTCACCGTCATACACAGAGGAAGGGCAGGTAATAGCACAAATGCCAAAACCTATCCATCTCCAGGTACGTGTTAAAATATTCTAATTTTGACCTCTATAGGTTTTGACTTCGAACATTTAATGATGAGAAAAACAAAACAAGTTGACGCGATTTGGTGCATTTCGTGCGAAGTTCCATAGTAAGTTTTTTAACGAAAGGTTTACAGGGGATGACTTCATAGCACCATTATGTAAGGCTTCAGGTGAACAGCAATATATTCTAAGTGACCATTAGGTTTCTTGATGTCAAAAAATTACATTTGTAAAAGAATGTTTACGTGATGCAGTGTATTTAGAGACAAAGATAACGGCAAATTCCAGTTTTCCTTGCGCGTTTCTGCTCTTTACGTCATAGGTCAAATGACCCTACTTCCAAGTGAGTGGTAAAACATTTTAATGTTGACTATTGGGTTTCGTGACCTGGAAAACTCTAGGTTTGAAAGAAAGGTTACTCGACTCGGTTAATTTTGTGGCAAATTTTAAATGTGGTTTGTTTTATAAAGAAATAGCATCCTGATGATGTTATACCTTTTCTGTCGAAGGACACGCTTTCATGTTTACCAACAGGCATTTTATTCCATAGCTAATCATCTTCTATCACTGCAACAAGTGACAACTTCCTCCTAAAGGAGGGACAGTTTTTCTCCTACTGACCCACATTCAAAATGTAAGGGAACTGTGCAAGTCCAAATGCTGTACAGTAGAATTTGAGGTTCGGATTCAAGAAATTATTGCCCACATTCCAATTAATTTCTTTCACAAAAGTATCAATTGTATCCATGGTCATTTGAGGAGACTGGTTAACAGCACATATGCCTATATTGAGACTTAACATATTTTTTTTATTTTCTTATGTAACGAAGGACATGTACATTTATTTATTTATTTATTTATGGTTACATATAGATCACAACAGGGTATACTACCTAATGATAGTGACCTAGTCAGTTTGTATATAGTTAGAGCATGCATGAATTCACTTACATAATTACAAATACACATTTATAGATATGGCCATTTTAATTAATGAATCTTCAATAAGATTGCACAATAGTTCTTAGAGAACGGTCATTTATAGTAAATATGTTAAGTTCAGGATGGTTTTCAGCATAGGAGTTAAAAAATATAACACATTCTCCTAATAGGTGACATGTATAGCGTATTTGTTCTAGCTGTAGGTAAATGAAAATTAACATTTCTAGGGTGCATGCGTTTACCTGGAACATGTAATTCTATCTGGGATAGTGAACACTCAGAGTCTATATCATTTTGCAATAATTTAATTTTAAAAAATCAAGAGTTGGGTGGTACGTCTATCTTCGAGAGATGAGATATCGTGCTTACGAAGGAGGTCGGTCACATGTTTCCTTATCTAATAAATAAGAATCAATATTACAGAATTTAACAGTGTTAATACCCATTTAATATTTACCTAGTCTGTATGCAACAACGAATTAACATTTCAATATGATCATGTTGAAGTTTCACTAAGGAACAACTGTATATGCGACAGGAAAGATCTATATACTATAACTGAACTGTAAAAATATTTGATGGTTAACAAAATCCTACATCGCTGAATCAATTTTGATTACTTTTGGAACGTTTCTAAGACCTAATCTAACTTAGATTCGTAACATTGTTTTCAGAAATCCTTATCCTAAGGGGTTGAAAAGTATATATCTAAAATGCGGTATCTCATGAGTCTGTCAAGCTAGAAAGACAAAACTCGAAATATCAACTTTTCCCCCCAAAAAGTGAATATCTATCCCAGTTTTTGAAAATATCCATTTTAAAGAGGATGGGACAGGGGGTAAATGTTAAGACATTTGGCGGCCGTCTATTTAATAGATGAGTGGACCATGGCTTACCCTAAGCTACTGCTACCTTATCAACATTGGGATGAAAAGGATAGGGTTGGGAAAAGAGAAATATGTAAAAATAATGGAAAACTAGTTACGTTAATGTCTATTCTTCCATAGTTTTCGAGTTCGCTGAGAAGAATAATGACTCTTCCGATGCCGTTTACACCTAAATTCGTAAAAAATCGGTATTGGAGTGACGGGGTGGGATGGAATGAAATATAATAATAATCGAAAATAATCGATAATAGTCTCCAAATCAATAATCTTCGGGATCGTTGAGAGAAATAGTGCCATTCTCGATGCCATTTAAATCCATTTTCATTTCCCATCGGTATGGAGTTAAAAAAAGGTGAGGCGTGGGGTGGGAAGGAGTCAAAAAATAATAGAAACAGCGACATTAGAGTCTAATCCATAGTTTTCGGGTCTCTGAGACGATTAGTAACACTCTCTATGCGATTTAAGTGACCGCCGATTCATTATAATTCATGCCCGATCAGAGTAGAGATGAAGGTGGTGAGTAGAAAATGATTAGCAAAAATTATCGAGAATGACATATGAGTGTTCAATTCATCGTTCATGAGGTCGCCGAGATGAACAACGACACTCCCGATGCTATTGAAGTTATGTTTCATCTACATGTAGTGAGAAGGGGACGGGGTGGAGGTGGAATGGGGTACTTTACGGATTTGTTCAACTTTCATTGAAATCCCTATCAGGAGGGGAAATGTTTCAAATGGTTTCCATCTACGTATTCTCCCCGTACAAAAAACGAGCATTCCAATTACCCATCACATAAAATACAGTAGAGCACCGAAACCTCGGTCTAATGTGGACCAAAGGTTGGTCGAGTTTGTGAAAAATGCCGGGCTATCGGGAGTGAGGTTAAAAAAAAGAATAAATACGAGTGTTTCCTCAGAAAATACAGTACTCCACTTGTATGTATTGATTGCTTGAGAATCCAATGGAGAAAAACTGCCCAAATGCCCTCAAACAAACAAAAACTACGTACTTTATGACGGCATAAAGCCTTTACTATACATGAAAACGAAAATTAATGAACACACTCCATATAGTAAATTGCTTGATAAGACAGACAGAAAGAAAAATACTATATGAAGGCGTAAAGTTGTCTATAATGAAAATTAACTAGCTGAATTTGCAAAATGATCTTGAACGAATCAGCGCACGGAGTTTCTCCGCCCTGACAGGATACGGCCGAGTTATCTGAACTGCCAGATTACCAACTGCCGAGTTTTAGGGACTCTACTGTCCTCGTATATTTATCTTAGTACCTAAATGGAACCCAAGCCTTAGGCTCAATAACTAACAACTAAAGTAAATGGTTTTATAAATTGGCACGTGTGATCACAAACGCGGCTTTTGATTTCAGCTTACTATTGGTATAAGAAGTTTTCAATAAACTAGGACGGACTTTCCACATACCTAGAGGTCATTGTGATAGTTGAAATGAAATCTTTCAATTTACTGTCTTGAGATCATGCCCCTTAGGCTGAGATTAACGCAAGTGAATGATGATGAAAGAATTTGTGGAATGAGAATGTGGGAGTAATTGAGAGTACTCCGAGAAAATCCACGAACACTATGTTGTTCTCCACAAACGTACTTAACCGGTATCGAACGAGGGACCCCACACAAAAGACGTAAGAGCTCTATCACTAAGCCGGGGTACCTAATTCACCATGAGAGTTGTTTAAAGTAAATCATTTAAGTAAAAAGTTCGGTAGTTTTCATAAATTTGAATTACTAAGCCTATTTAGTAATCTATTAACGTTCAGTGTCAGTTATTGGATGCTTTAGATGTTCACATAAAGCGCGAGACAGGTGTTCAAAATGCCCTTATAACTCACTCACTCACTTTATGGCCTATATTGTCCTCCCATCTGCGCCTAGGTCTTCCTAAGGGTCCTTTTCCGATTGAATTTCCTGTTAAAACTTTGAAAGCGTTTCTAATTTCTTCCATCCTGGGTACATGATCTGTCCAGGTGAGTCTCCTAGACTTGATGACCCTAATAATGTTTAGTGAACGGCATAAGTTGTGCAATTTCTCGTCATGAAATTTCCGCCATTCCACATTCCCGTTCCTCTTGGGTCCTAATATTTGTCCCTTAGGTTAACGGATTATTAACAAATTAACTGATTATATGTATTTCGCAATATAGTATTCTTGATATATTTTAAACGATAGTTACCTCAAATATATGTATTCCCAGTGGATTTAAAATGTATTTATATGCAACTCACTAAAAATTCAGTCGTATTCACAACTTGAAGCAACATTTTGAATGTTAAAATGCACAAACACTACAGTCGTATATTACAATGATATCTATATTTATACCTTCTGCTTGCATTGTTTCGTACTCAGTTTGTTGAAATTTATAGTCTCACGTTGCCGTTCTAAACCTTGTTATATATATATCTGGAAAAGAACAGTCCATATTTAGTCTTGTAGTTTCACTAACGCTGAGCTGCATATAAGGAAATAAAATATTCTAGTATGTTTTCCATTATCACACTCGCACATATTTACTGCAACATTTTACACCTTTTGTGCTAACTGCAAACACAGTGCGGTGTATAAGCACGTCAACTGGATGCGTAAAAGAGAGAGAGAGAGACAGAGGTTATGAAAGTGTCAACGAAAATAACTATGAATTACTTATATTTTTAGCTTTGCTTAACAAATTAAATTGCAAATATACAGTCGCCAGACATAAAAATCAAGAAAAAAATATAAGCTACTAGTAAGCCAGGTGCTTCTGCGGCAATACATCATGTTTTTATGACAGTTTTAAACATTAAAAATCTCGTAACATGTATAAGTATACATAATGACTATGAAACTCAAGGTCTAAACGATGATTTCGAGAGATTTTATTTGTTTTGTTTTAGTCAAAAGAACATGACTTCGAACGTTACTTTTAAAAAAATTCTCTTGCAGGGTTTAATGCTAATGCATACAACGGAAACAGTAGCCCTATATACAATCAAAGCTCCTACAAGAAAGTTAAATTTATCTTTTACTATGCGAGGTACAATCAAGTTATAACATCTCCAATTCCTTTTCTCAGGACGAGTAACAGACAAAAACGTGCTGTTAATTTTAAAATACGCGAGACCTCGTTTTCAATGCGTGACAAAGGTGACAATACCGTACAGCACACACAACTCTAGCAACAGCGGTGAAAGTGTTTTTGGTACGTATGACACCCGTCGTTTTCGTCATTTACAAAATATTTAATGCTATTTATAGCATGGAAATATTAACGGATGCAACAACAAAACTTGCCTAATGAGGATAAGATTAAGATTAACCAGCCATTTCTAACTTGTTGACCTATACCGTAGGAACATGATTATAACAATGAGAAAAATGGTAAGAGAAACACGTTGAACAAATGAAGGTATATGATGCGATAGAAAAATGTGATAAGAAGTTATGGCTGTGTTAGAGTAGTCACCAACCAATACGTATTATATCTACAATACCCCGAATTATGTTATCTTGCCTGCTCCTTGTTCTATCCATTATTTTACTGAGAATGGGTGGACGAAGTTATGCCGCTACGGAGAATCCAGTTGAAAATGTCTGTTACAGATGATCAACTGATCGTTGAACGTCCTTTTTTAGCCTGAGAAGAGATGAGCAGTTAGTTTAACGTGGAATAATGACCACATCGATTGCAAATTGGGCTAAGATTTTTTTACAGTGTAAATAAGAATGTCAATCCTAAGAATTGATCAGTAATAGAAGTACTGGTCACGTTGACTTCTTACATTAATGAGATTGTCAGAATGTGGCCCAGAAGGAAAGAATTACCACCTTCTTGAGCTCTGAAACTCACTACACCACTATGTCTCCACCAAACTTGAACGATCAACTGGAAAAAACATGCAAAGTGAAGATAAATAAGAAGAAAACCAAAGTGATAGAGTGCACAAGAGCAGGACAGGAAGAGGCAAACTTGGCTAAAGGGTGAGAAAATTGAAGACGTTAAGACGTTAACCTAATTAGGGAGTCTAATATCCTCGGACGGCAAAAGAAGTGAAAAAGACGTAAGTTCCAGAATAGCACAGGCTAAACAAGCATTCAATAGGAAAAGAGGACTGCTAACATCAAGATATGTGTCGTTGGATGCTCGAAAATGATTTATGAAGACCTTGGTATGGAGCGTGGCGGTTTACGTATCAGAGATGTGGACACAGAACAGCTGAACTATCCAAGCTGGAAGCATTTGAAATGTGGTGTTGGCGTAGAACGCTGCGCATATTTTGGACCAAAAGGAAAGGAATTAAGATGTATTAAAGGAAGCTAATGGATGACCACATATCACAAAGATAATAAGAAAAATAAGAAACAGCATGCTTGGCCATCTTATTCGGCACTCCGTGTTGGTCGAGGGAAATTCAGAAGGAAAACCAGGAAGATCCAAGAAGAACCAGGAAGAGAAAACCAAGGATAGAATATCTAGATGCAGTTACGAAGAAGAGACCTTAAAATATAAAACCGCTCTCCCAAGGAGAAGAAAAGTTTTAAAATTTCCATGTTGACCACCAACCTGTGGGTATGGAGAAAAGAAAACCATTTCTCCATTTAAGTTATAAATTTATGTAGATTAGCAGTATTTTCGAAGCACTACTTTTATCCACCGTATATTGAAGGTACTTGACGAAAGTTATCACTGGCATACATTATTTCGTCACCGTGCAGAAAGCCGTAGAAAACAGTCACTATTTCTGACATAGTTCTAACCTGGTTTTATGTAGGATCCTGATATATGTTTTTAACAGTCGCAATAAATAGTAAGCAGTTGAAGAGTAGATGAGATATTTACGTACATACTTGTTGCAAATTTCAGTATAAAACGTTCCCAGAATTGGTAAGGGAAATAAAGTAGAATGGTAAAAGAAAAATAGTAGACGAGAAATTGAAACAAAAAGACAACAAACAAATGCAACTGGAAAAGGAACAAAGAAGAAACATTTCCATCTATTTTCTTCCTTCTACGGTGCAAGATATTTCAACACTACAGTAAGAAACACAAGCTACGAATAACAATGAGATGAGATGCAGGTTTTCATCGCAAAGAGAGAAATATCACGTACTCACCGTCAGCAGCTACAATAACAAACCACATTGTTCATGTTGTTTCCTCGAACACTTTTATATCATAAAACATAGTGTTCTCACTCAATAGCGTATGGATTCAGGTTTCACATAAACTCCAGTTGCCGTTGGGGCTGTAGATTTTCCTTTATTATTTTTAAACAAGAAACATGATAGTAAGTTTGTTTTTACGATAGCCACTGCGTCAAATAGTTCTTATTGCTTGCCCGATAGCAACAAAGTACTGCACAACTGACACACAAAACATTAAATTCAAACTTCATATGTTAGAGATAAATATTTCCACAGTGCAGCATTCACTGACAGTCTTGATTGGTCGCCTATCTTCTCCATTGACACTGCCAGAGATAAAGTTGGTCAGTGAGTCCTGGGTCAAGATTTGTGAGTAAATCAGTGGGTCATGGGTCAACAGGACGTGACCCACCGACCAATAACGATCTACTGACTCACTCTGCTCAGTGCACTGTAGACAGCATCTTCTGAACACTGCACAATTTGTCTACGTTTTACTTTCAAGGCCTCCATTTTTCTTCACTTTTCATTTCTTTCTATTTACTTACCTGAGATGAGTAGATCTAAGTGAAAAAATAACTTTAGGCACTTTTGGATATTGATATCTGTATCTGTAATAATAGCAGTAGAATTAACTATTTGGCTTTCAAGACACAGTAAATTTTATACTGTTTTAGGCCTACTTTACCTTCTGTTTTCCACTGAAAAGTATCTGTAATTCAAGAAGTAAATAATTATATACAATAATTAAATTGAAATTCATCGTAATATGACAAACACTATCATCTTATATCATAATGGTAGGATTCACAGGTGTTGTAACAGAACATTGCTTGAGCGATTGGCAGTTGAAATTCAAACTCTGATTAGTGATAATTTCACAGCATTGTTTTATTACAAGTGTAAACTCTTCAGTCAGTGGAGAGGAGGGCATGAGATCATGTATCAGAGTTGATGACGATGGGTTTTGGTAGTGATGAGTCGCAGTGGGTCATGGTGAGTAGTGAATCAGTGTGGGCCATGGTAAGTCGTGGGTACGTGGGTGAAGTTTTCATTGACCCACTGCTTCCGGAGCAAATATCTGAAGCTATAAATTTTGGAGATTATCGGTAAGATACCTCAGCTCAGGATTCTCTGGCAATCTTGGTTGGTCGCATACGTGTTCCCTGGACACTTCGGTTATAGAGCGTGGACCTCAAACTATGAATGCTAGAGATTACAGTAATATATATCTCAGCTCAGCATTCACTGGTAATCTAATTGGTCTACTACCTGTTCACTAGACGTTTGTTAAATATTATCGGCTTTCCCCACCATATTGAACGTTGAAGGAGACTATACTGTTGCTAGTTAAACGTGTTATAGAGATTGCCGTTGCTAATACAAAATAGGTATCAAATTTCATGTATTGTATAGATACTAACGTGAGCACAGGGTACTAAATGACACTTCTTGTAAAATCCACTCCTATAGAAGTAAAATATAAGAACATCATTAGAATATTATTAGTAATAATTGTTCAAAGGTAGAATTTCTTTACCCTTGAAACTGATTAACACCAAACGACATGACATTATACCCGCTTGGATAAGTAAACTTAAGGACTTTAAGAAGTTATCTTTATTCCTCTGCAATATATTTTAATTCGCTCATTTACGTTAGCGCATAAGAAAAATTATACGAATCAACTTACAAATTCAAACTCATACTAAGTTGATAGTAGTTTAAGAAGTTTAAGAAGTTATTTTGCATTTAAACAATTTTATAGAGTTCAAATCCCTTTCGCGGTCAATATTTTAAACTTCTTTAACTCTTCTTCGAGCTTGAATCCGTGTACAAACTTTCAGGATATCTTCGGAGGAATGCGGGTCATATTAGCAACTCAAATTGACGATGAAAATCAAGTAATATATATGTACACATAGATGTAGTATATACAAGCTTTGTATATATGTATACCTTAACTCTCCTTTATCAATATCTGGTAACCCTCACGATAACAAAAATCATTGTAACCTACAAAATAGATTTTGATGTAATTGGTTACGTCACTTATAGTTAATGTCCTACTTCATCAATATTAAATTAATGCAGGAGAACGCTGTATCAATCATTATTCACTCTATTAGAAATCTCTCATATATTCTATGATAAGAAATGTCTTACCTGCTGAATTCCCAGTAAAACCCTACGATGCTTGTAACATTTATCGTTGTGTGGTCTTTATAATGTGCATTAGTGTATCTATGTCGGAATGCTTGAAGATGTCCCGAGTAAAAATCTTACTTCACTTTTAAACGGAATGAAAATCAGTAATATGCCTGATCCAAGAAGTGTTACTCTTTCCCTACTTTCACAGTAATTTCTAAGACGTGCTTGTTTTGCTTCTTCCGTTCTGAATACTGTTAATTGGCGTCAAAAATGAAGTTTAGTTTTGGAATATTTACTTTCTAAATTTTGTAAGTATTTACAAATGAGATACTGTTTCATATGTATGTAATATTACCACTATAAAGTTACTGACAGCTGTTTATTCCTTAGTTATTGATTAATCATTTTTAACCTTTGTTGTAAGAGTTGAGGATATATAGACCATAATTTTAATTTTAAAAGTGGACCTGAACTTCTGTAGCACGTTCAATGTTGAACCGTGAATCGAACTTGGAACCTCGAAGTAACAAAAGGCACGTTCTCTTATCATTAAATCAGCAATAGTAACATATTTTCACAGATTTAATATTTCATTATTAAAGTCTTTCTTCTATTCCCTTATGCTCATCACACTATGCGTATTTGTTTGTATCTACGATCTGTAGAGTGACATACAAGTTGAACACAAATGTCAACTCAAGTACTTAGGAATAACTTTACTGAACCGATAAAACTTAAAATCTATTCCTAATTAGCACAGCATGCTGTTGACCATTAAGCGTTGATAAGACATCAGCATTAGTCCTTTGATGTTAGTGTTTACCCAAGGTGCTTGGAGACTTAATACGGTATCCAATTTCCCTTGTCGTTTCTGAGCGACGAAACTAAATAAGTGTTTAGTTTCTGTCTTAATAAGAGCTAAGAAGACGTCGTCTTTGAAGAAAGCTCCTTCGAGGAAATTACATATCCGCATAATTAACTTGTTATCAGCGAACACTTTGTGCTGCATCTAAGGTGATTAGGCCTATTTAATGGTTTCTTTATTGTCGTCTATAATTTAGTTATTTCAAAAACAAGCAGACTCTTTATAATCTCTGGGAGGTGACATTCAAAGCTAATATCTGATGTGGTTTCAGCTGAACAGGAAAAAGTGTTATTATACTAAAGCTAAATGAATAACAGTGTGATTTAGTATTGGATATTAAAGACAAACTTCCTTGTAAGGGTAGTTGATCTAAAGAAAGTTATTTGCATATATACACCCTTACAAAGTCAAATGTTATTATGTGAGATTTAGTTTAAATATTAAAAGTAAAAAGCGTAATTATATGAGTTTATAAACCAAATACTACAATTTAGAAAAGAACTCAACTCTTGATTTCAGAACAGAGTAACGGTCATTGGTGACTACCCTGTATTTACCTTAAATGTATAAAACGAGCTCTTTCGTGGCTAGGTAGTTAGCGTACGTGATGGAGATCTGGGTTCGATTCCCGACCCTAGCTCATGGCTCAGATCCAACGTTAAGCAGTTGGTCCACACTTCACATAGCATTGCTGTTAAAAGAAAAGGTCAACTCAAACTCAAATCAAATAAAAATTGAGCTCAACCGAAGTTGCATCGCCCAATCATATCAGGGAAGTTCTTTTCTGCCAAAAATTGATCTAAAAGCCGAAAGACTTAGTAGTCAAGGGTGGAGATGACAGGGGAATAAGTAGATGAGGAAGAATTTGATACTGCAGCTCATGCAAAAACTTCAACGTCCTTTAGGCGACAGATGGGTGTGGGATGTAGTGCAACATGAAAACATCAAGTCTTTAATCATTGCCGGATTCTTGCAGAAAAGATTGCGGTTAGTCTCATGAACTTCAACAATGTAACAATCCGCAGTGATGGCTTCACCTCAACGAAGAAATAAAATCACTTTCCGCTACAGACCACCATACCAAACATTATCTGGGGCTGAAGGAACGGTTTTAGAATCCTTCCTGGACATGGATCTTTATCCTAACATTGTCATGACCGTTTATGATTGTCCTAGCAGATTCGTTTTTCATATAGAGCCCGTTACTACAGACAATTCTTTACACTCAGAGGACTGTATTCTGTAACTTGTTTGAGTTTGCGATATTCTTTTATTCAGATCTCTATTCACACGAAATGTAAATACAACAGTTTATTTTACTTCCTTTCTGAAGTGAATGATATATATGAGAAAGAATGTGCTTTAGTTCTAAACAATATTTACGCATAAATTACTAAGTATACCGGTGCTTTGATATGCATTGCAGCCATAATGAAATTCATATATTTTTGACTCAGCGAGTTAATATCTAGTTGTTTTATCAGTAGCTTAACTAACAGAAGGCCGATTAAGGATCATTTGGAGTGCAGTTTTTAGGAAAAAACGTGTCCATTTCCGCCGAGGTCCATGACGTACAACTCGAAGAGTCTCTTGATAGGTGTCCTTAATGAAGCAGTTTCTATTTTTAAACTCTCTAGTTTTGGTTTTCAGCTATATCTTTTCCAGCTTCATGGTATGGCATTGGTTGTATGCATTTTCCTTGTACAAATTATGTTTTACCTACAAAAGTTTAGTTTGCTTGGGATGATCACCAAAGTGATTGATGCTACGCCAGGTCAATCATTCTGATTGCAGCCCTGCAACAACCGTTTTAAACGCCTAATTCCACAGCCTAACATTTCAATGACGCACACTGTGGCATGATTCGCTCTTGTGCTCACTAATTCTGGTGTAGTTTTGTATATTGACAATGCTTTATTATAAAGAAAGTGTTGCTGAATGTTATTTTGCCTTGTTGTGATCACAACGAAGGCCGTACAAATTATCGTAAAAAAAACGTGTAAACAATTTTGGTGGCTAAAGTCAGTAAAGCCAACCCCTGCAAGACTATCACAACTTGAAGTTTATAAATATAATTTCAATATAGACCTTGGATACACAAATATTCACACGTGTGTAGGAGTTTGTCAAGTTAATGTAAAATTGTTATTGTCATTGGACAAGACTTTCATTGGAGTTATGAAACATTACTACAAAAAAAAAAAAAAAAAAAAATAAGACAGAATATACCTCCTACTTACAGGTCATCCTGTTACTCACTATGATTTGATTTAACTCTTAGGCAGGGCGTATTTAGTCAGAGACTGCGGCAACAACAGTCAGCGGCTTTGGCATAGAAATAGCCTATATCCTATCAACATACAGTATACCCCAGAACTGAAATTAAAACTAATTCAAAAACTCAATGAACAATTTAGTTGCTGAGACTTTTTCAATTGTGAAAGAGCCTAGCCTAAACCGTGATGAGGAAGCATTTCTAAGGAACTTGTTCCAATCATTAAAATGCATGTCACAAATTGTGTAAAATATAGGTTTTAGAGTTACAATAATAAATTTTAAAATGTGGTTGTCCACAATTTAATAGGGGATTAATACATATCGTGTATCTTATTCAGGATTGAGTTGAACATGAAAATTTAATTACTAAAAAAAAATCAATAGTATTTTTCATAGGTTATCATACACTTTCATTTGCTTTTATCTTCCACTACTGCCATCTGTGAGTAATCTACGTAAATATGATATTCAGTGTATTGGTCATGGGTTAGTTACTGCACGTTTATGTTGATAGGTTGAAACAATGCTCTTCTTTAAGCTCGAAACGTGCTGATTTGTTTTGAGGACGAATATTGAATTTTTGTTCTTAGCTATGTTATTTCAGATTATTTGGGTACTTTTCATGCAATGGGGTCCTATGGACAGATTTTGATCAAGATAAGTTTTTGTTACGCATAATAGAGCGCTTATGTAACATCTGACAAATTGGACGCCGTGCACATTAGTCACTTAGATCGTTAGGACTCGTTTTATACTAATTTTGTATTTTCTTAAATTTTTCTTACAAACGAAAAACGGTAATATACATAGTTTTGAATAACTTGACGACGATCGCATATATATATATATATATATATATATATATATATATATATATATATATATATATATACAAGAAGGGGTAAAAGGAAAGCAAGATTTGTATACAATTTAGTTTTTCATCACAGGAATGTACTCAATTTGCACAAACTGTTCATTCTTCATATTGCCATTCCACTACTTTCTTGAGCACTTTAGATAAGCACATCGTTCAGTTTTGTTTTCTATAGGCCAATGATCATAGCGATCATGGCTTGTTTATTAACATTCCTTGTAGAGGTGCAGTTCTGTACTTGGTCAATAATGAAGGAGCTATGTATCTTCTAAAACTGAGAAGTGAGTCAATGCACTCCCTGACTGAAGTTTCTTTGCCAATAACCACGCATTCACAACTGAAACATATATGAAAGAAACAAATATTGGACAGTACCATTTTCGCTGCCTGACTCTTGTCCTGTACGATGTCACACACTGATCTATTAAATTTATTTGTTTATTTATTTATCGTTATTACCTATTACAGAGCTATTGCTCCCTTTACAATAGGTATTACAGGTTCTTTTCTTATAAAATTACACAGTAAAACTAATAAAGGCGGACATTACAAAAAGAAAAGAATAAACAAAGTGAAAAGAAAAGTAACAAACATATAGAGAATAATGAAAGAAAATAGTACATACATTCAATACATTACACAGTAAAAGAGTAAATACATTGTTTTGATATAATTGTGTATTAAATGAATACATGAACAAAGTGCAAACCGTAGATATTCCTATATATAATTTCATATGTATTTGATATTTATTTTGTAGTTTCTAAATATACATGGTCCAAATCGCATTGCAAATCAATAGGTTCTCATTAGCTACAAAAGTACTGTTTTACTTATTAATGTATTCTCTTATTATATTAATATAATATTCAATATTCATTGCAAAGTCGACACCACAACATTTTTTCACTAATAGATTATGCTTTCTAGTTATCCTTGCTATTGGCGAGTTTTGATGTACGAGTGTATTAGACTTACAACAGTGAAAAGGTAATCGAACTCGTAGACTGTGCTTCCTAATATTAAAATTCAATGAATGTAATAGTTCCTGACTATCGACCAAACCATTAACTATTTTGTACAAGAACACTTGATCAATTAATTCCCTCCTATCACACAAGCTATCATAATGAAATTCCGTTAAAAGGGTTTTATACGATATTCTTTCTTGATACGATGATCTTTTATGTTTTTTCACTCCTCTTATTCCTTTATTGTAGCTAGCTATAATATTAACCTACTCCACAATTATCTTTGACTTCTTTTCGTTAGATCACCCACTTATTGAATCCATCGAAAGTTCTTCGTAGTTTGTTGCCACCGTAACTACATTGCTGTCGTTCCACCTAACTAGGGTGACTTTTTCGCTAACACGACAGTCATGCACGCCTCTTGGTTTATTCTTCATTTCTTTGATGTCCCTTAGTGGCCAGTTGTTCATTCATCCATGCTGAGTTGTGCCTGTTACACAAATACCCACACTTCTCGGATGATTCATGAGACGTGCGGAAGTGGAAATTGTCGAAGAATATTTTATACTACAACGACTTACCAAAGGTAGTCGTCAACCCTGGTTCGGCTAATACTATAAGTAGATCTTTAGTGGCAATAATTGTTTGCACCTTAAAATATCTTCCGTAATTATATATTCACTAGTATTATCACCTTTTCTATTGAAATTACAAGTCCATGATAAGTGTTAGATAATTTATTCGTTGATTCTCTTTTAACGTATATTCACACAAACTGTCTTGCAATCATATATGTTAATTATGTATCTATAAACAACTACATAGCAACCAACTATACAATAATAATGTATATTTCTTACATATATTAAAACATTCTTCTTTTGTTATTTTTAGTTAACACTATATCAGGTATAGTGCTTGTGTAGAAGCACTTTCTGCCCAAGATACAAGTAATTATCAACCGATACAAAGTATCTCGTTGTATAAAATGTCGCCCGATGATGGGACTGAATATAAAAGTTACAAGGTAGCTTAATTTTTATATTTAAGAACCACTGGTCCGTTTATAATAATGGTATTATATTAATTGTGTCCTTTACATTTTGATCGCACCTCATATATCATTTTGTTCAATTATTTTATATAGATACATTTATATTAAAACATTCATCATTCCATTGTCATTTACCTTTGACAATAAAGTTTCAACGCAAATCAATATAATAAAAATAGCCTTTGTGTTTAATCAATTATGAATCGACTTATAATTCTTCACATCAACAAGACAGAATTAAAAAAAATCATTTGGAAATTATCATTAATTAATGAGAATTAAAGAAAATTAAATTAAGTAAAAATCAAAAATTAAATGTAACCTACGTTCGGACGAGCAAAAAGAAGAAAATAAACTTATTTTTACACAAACAGAAGTCCTTTTTTTTAGTCTCCTTCATTCTTATTAATTTGAGCAAGGATGTCAGGTGTAACTAATCTTTTCACTAGACACATCCATTTTTCTCTTGTATACTGGGTAGGTCTCCAAACCTTCAACTCATCTATATTACGAAGTCCAATTGACGTACCCGTTTTAGCGTTCAACAATTCAAAAACTTTAGGGTTTATTTCCTTGAAACATAAATAAGGACCTGAGAAAATGTCACAAAATTTATAAATCTTCTTTAACAACGCATTACTTTGTGGATGTTGTTTAACAAAAACTAAGTCATTGATCTTGATTCGATATTTTCCTTCTTGTAAAGACTCTAGTTGAGAATTACGTTTCAAAAATTTGTTGTGTCTTCGAATTTTTATCATATTCACTAAACTCGAAGAATCTACGATTGTCGAATCTTCTAACTTGACATTAAAATGTTCCACAGGGAAAATCAAATCAGAACCATTATGTACATTAGCAGGAGACACGCCCAAAGTGTCTGATATCGAATGATTCAAAAGATACGTGATTTGATTGACATGCTTAATCCATTCGGCATGCTTATCTTTGCAAAAGTGTCGAAACAACATACCAAAATTACGATGCACATTTTCTACAACAGAGCTGCTAGGATGGTACGGAGTTACGAAATGGATTTTAATGTTAGCCTTGTTCATTGCTTTAATGAACACATCACTTTTGAACTGTGAACCATTATCACATAATATGTGTTCGATAGGACCACAATGTGGAATGTATACGTTCAAGATTTTATTTATGATAGCAGTGGACGTTGCTCTACGCAGAGGATAAGCTACTACATAGCGCGAAAAGATATCCATAGTAGTAAGTAGATAAGTTTCTCCGGTAGCTGCTCGTGGTAACGGTCCATATAGATCGATAGATAAGAACGAATGTGGTCTCTCTGGCGTTATTGAGAGCATAGGTTTTTGTACAGCCTGGTAGTTATGTTTGATTCGCATACATTCAATACAGTCCTTGATATGATTTTTGATTTGAGCTCTCATTCCTCTCCAATAAAAAGATTTATTAATCAAGGCACATACTTTTACATAACCAAAATGACCGAAATCGTCATGATAAGCTTTTAATATGCGGGTTGTCAACGTAGGTGGAATGCAAATTTTGTTTCTAGACTTGAATTTGAAATCTTTAATAAGTAGAATTCCGTTGGATAATTTAAATCTGGAATTCCATTGTTTGGGGCAATTACATCCCTCATTGCATGAAGACAAATGTTTCATGATTTGGTTGTATTCATGATGATTCAGTTGATGTTCTCTTAGATCTTCCATTGAAATGGTAGCTATTTCATCCTGTAAGACCTTAAATTCGTTGATGGACAGGATATGTTGTTCTTCTCCAGGAAACAGACGTGATAAGGTATCTACGGGTCCATTGTCTACCCCTTTAATGTGTTGTACTTCAAAGTCATAAGATTGAAGCTCTAACGACCAACGAAGTAGTCTGTTATTATATCCCTGTATGCTGTTAAGGTATCGTAATGAATTATGGTCGGTAAGTACTATGAAATGGCATCCACTGAGATATGGAGCAAATTTTTGTATCGCAAAACGTACGGCCAAAAGTTCGATTTCTGTCGTTGTGTATCCTTTCTCAGCTTTCTTTAAAGTACGGCTAGCGCAATGGATAACGGCCGGTTCCTTAATGGTTGGATTTGGTTGCCAGAGTACTGCAGAGATTCCAAGTTGAGAACCGTCACACTGGACATAGAAAGGAACGTCATATCGAGGGTGATTCAAATGGATGTTTCGCTTTACGCTCTCCTTCAACTTGTTAAAACTATGTTCTTGAATCGGACCCCATTGCCATGGTACTCCTTTCTTTATAATCATAAATAAAGGTTGTGCTATCTCAGCAAATCGCGGGATGGCTTTGCGAAACCAATTGAAGAGCCCTAATACTTGCCGTGTCTGTTTCACATTTAATGGCGCAGGCAGATCCTCTATGGCTTGTACTTTAGATTGACTGAACTGTAAACCAGATGCGTCAATTTGGTAGCCAAGGAATTCTATAGAATTTTGTAGAAATTTGGATTTCTGTAGGTTGATAGTAAGACCCGAACTTTCCAATCTATCTAAAACTATATCTAAGTACTTCAAGTATTCATGCGGATTTTTTCCCATTATCAAAATGTCGTCAGCGTAGGTAATCACATTGCTGCGTAAGTCTTGACCTAAGACTTTATTTAAGCAGGAAGCTAACGCCGCACTACCATTGATAAGCCCAAAGACTACACGGTTGTACTCATATAAGTGACCTTCAAAACTAAATGCCGTGTACGGTTTCGAATCCTCATCCAATTCGACCTGATTATAAGCCAGTACTAGATCTAAATTTCCGAATACTGCATTCCCTTGTAAAGAGGCTAATATTTCTTCCACTGGAGGATACCTCACTTGTTCCAAATCAATATGACAATTCGTGCGTCTCAAATCCAAAACCACACGTAGAGAACCATTTTTCTTAGGAACTACATGTAATGGATTAAGGTGAATGCTTCGTGAAGGCCTAATGATCCCATCTCTTAACATATCTGTAATTTGCTGACGTACATTTTCCCTGTATCGGTAGGGAATTATATAGGGCTTAGTCACAATAGGTTTGTCTGTTTTAACCTTAAAAGAGTAAACAAAATCCTTACAACACCCAGGACGTTCTGAAAAGACATTTTTATGTTTATATAAAATATCCTTAAAGTGAGTTTTTACTGTATCATCTATAAAATCAAGACTACTTTCAAGTGACTTAACACACTCAGAAAAAAATACATCATCTTTTGAATTCATCAAATTTTGTGTGACTTGCGTTAGTTGATCATTTAATTTATCACTTTCTGAACTTACAGAAACATTATTCAATACATTAGGAACATTATTATATTGACAAGCAATATAATCAGATTTAGGAATAAGTTTCTGAACGATTTCCTGAGGTATGCCGGGTATAGTTAACGTTTGATTTCTGAAATCGAGCATGACACGCAACTGAGACAATAAATCTAAACCAATAATTAGTTTTTCATTCAGTTCCTTTATCACTAAAATAGGAATTGACATTTCAAAATCTTGAATAGCTATTGTCACACGAGTAATTCCGGCTACTCTCTTTTTATGTTTACCAGTAAAATCGACTATAATGAGATTCTCAGCCTTTTGTAATTTAGAATTCGAATAATCACTAGTAATTGCTTTCCATGACGAATATGATAATAACGAGGCGTTTGCGCCTGTATCCAATAAAGCTTCTGTGCTTAACCCATTTATTTTGACAGGTATTTTAGCCGTACTGTATGATTTTAAAAATACAAAGTTTTCTTCAACTTCAAAACCATCATTGACATTATCATCTTTGGACCAACAACGATTTACTACAGGCATAAATTGATACTGACATCTATTGACTGCTATTTCCGAATCATTATTTACAGATACGTCATGTAAAAGGTCGTTCTCATCATTAACATGAACACGTAAATTTGAAGATAAATGTTCATAAGAATCAATAGCTGATATGGGTTTGACATTATCGCATAAATTTGAAGATAAATGTTCATGAGAATCTATAGCTGATATGGGTTTAACCCCTACCACATCAGCTGCAGTCAGTTTAAATTCATACTCGTATATGGTTCCAATAAAGTACATTGTACCGCACAATCATGATTATGTCCCGCATTGTTAATCTGTACAGGAATTGTGTCTTTATCTTGATTTTGGTACGAAGTGCCATCTCTTGAATTACGATTACGTCTATCCATGTAGTTTACTGTATTTCTGGAATTTCGCCATGTATTTCGTCTATTTTTGAATCTACTTTGGTTATATGGTCTGACATAAGGATTGTCACGATTAATTAGATTAGGTGAATTCCCAACATATCTTTGTCTATTTTGATCGTTCTGATTGTTTAAATTTGCTCGATTTAGGTTATGTTCCGTATTGTTCACATTACGGATATTTAGATTACGAACAGGTACAAAGTGATCTGAATTGTTTTTAATTTTACCTACTCCCGCTTGATGATTCAGTGCCTGGTATTGAGTTTCATAACATTGGACAAGCATTAATAAGTGATTAAAACTCATGCACTGCGTAGAAAACAAGATCTGTTGTAATTTAAACGGTAGTAGATTTCGAATAGATGCAATCACTCTAGATTCCGATTGCAGTGGTTTTACGACTTTTAATTCGTTATACGTATTTACAACAAAATCAACAACAGATTTGTGCAAGCGAGGATTAAAAGGTTGGATTCTAATCGTGGCATCTCTGTTTGCAAGTAAAAAGTCGTTTTCGTAATTTGCAATCAGCGCGGCTTTGAATTCCTCATATGTATTGACATGATCCCGTACTGTTTTAAACCATAAAGAACATGGTGGGAGTAATAAATGAGGGATTAGTTTCACATATTGAGATTTATCTATACACATTATACTGCACTCATCCTGAAATTTTTCTAGGAAAGAAGTAGCATTTTCATTACATTTACCACTAAACTTACTCATAGCACGTATTTCGCTCATCTTTACACTTAACTTTACATTCCTTTCACCATTTCGTGTATGTGTTGAGTGATAATTTCTACCTACTGCGTTATGTGTGGTTCCACCATCTCTTTTCCGCCCATCTGTATTCCTTGGATGAATTCTTTCCAAAATAATGTCCTCATCGGATGGATTACTTGAAGAGGAGATAACGTAAGGTACACGTTGATCTGCTGCGGGTGAATGCGAGGTCATCTCTTGTGAACAAGGGAACTCCAAACGATCATTAACCATGTTGTTGTGGTATGCGTTGTCCTTAATCTGTAACGTCCTAATTTCCTCTTGTAAGGTAGATATCAATTGAGTATTTGCACGTATTTGGTTAGAATTATCTGTGACCTGAATCTTTTGCTGACGAACAGAAGATTCTATTACTTCCAAATCCTTTTTTACACAATTGACTTCTTGGATTACATGGTTGTAATTATCCTGGCAATCTTCAGATAGTCTTTTTACCTTTTCATCAAACTGTAATGTGATGTCTCTCACAGCCTGGATAACAGATTGTTTCGTCTCTTCTGACTTTTGATCTATGTGCTCCAATCGTCTACTTAATT
The DNA here is from genome assembly GCF_964235325.1 of Thermobia domestica. Classification (NCBI taxonomy): domain Eukaryota; kingdom Metazoa; phylum Arthropoda; class Insecta; order Zygentoma; family Lepismatidae; genus Thermobia; species Thermobia domestica. Next base: position 262,475,184 of record NC_137462.1, on the reverse strand, counting down.
CTTCATATTGTCTACTTGATTCTTCGGATTTTTGCTGGACCGTTTGTTTTAATTCGCTAGACATCAGAGTTAAATTTTGTTCCAGTCGTTGTTCTTGTCGCTGTAATGCCATTAAAATTTTGTCTTCTAATATCAACATTGCGGGTGTAATGTGAGCTATATTTTGCTCGTTGTTAACACTGTCAACAGTTTCATTCTCTACTATTTCACCGATCATAATTTTTCTTGTGATTACTCTGCCACTTCTGAGAATAGTTGAGTTCGCATTCATGAACCTTCTTACAGAGGTAAATTCACCCTTACTTTAAACTTCGGGATATGAATTTACAAGAATCCCGGGTGAGGTAAACCAAAAATTTTACAACGACTCACTAAAGGTAGTCGTCAACCCTGGTTCGGCTAATAATATAAGTAGATCTTTAGTGGCAATAATTGTTTACACCTTAAAATATCTTCCGTAATTATATATTCACTAGTATTATCACCTTTTCTATTGAAATTACAAGTCCATGATAAGTGTTAGATAATTTATTCGTTGATTCTCTTTTAACGTATATTCACACAAACTGTCTTGCAATCATATATGTTAATTATGTATCTATAAACAACTACATAGCAACCAACTATACAATAATAATGTATATTTCTTACATATATTAAAACATTCTTCTTTTGTTATTTTTAGTTAACACTATATCAGGTATAGTGCTTGTGTAGAAGCACTTTCTGCCCAAGATACAAGTAATTATCAACCGATACAAAGTATCTCGTTGTAATACCCAGCAGTGTGTGGAATGTTTGCTGAAGTTAGCAAAAGGTAAACGATACTCCCACCCCGTTCATACTGATTTTCTCTCCCTTTTCCTTTTCCTATATACAATTAGAAACCTACTGAACTATTGCAAATGGCCCAGTTTTTGTACCCGAAGCGGATGTTTATGTCCTCTTATAAATTGTTTTGCATAATGCTTGCTATAATATGGGATCACACTTTCATCAAATTGAAATTATTTCCTCAAGACCACCATGTTTGTGGAACTAAGAGAAAAGCTCACCTAGGTTTGATTTCAACTTGTATAGAAGATCAGGATCAACGCCTCGTTGGGCATTGTTGTTCAAATGGAGGTACACTGTGTTACGTTACATAAACATACACATAATATTTAGAAGTACATTATAATAAATTTGGACCCAAGAGGAACGGGAATGGGGAATGGCGGAAACTTCTTAACGAGGAACTACATAATTTATACGGTTTACCCAACATTGTTAGGGTCGTCAAGACTAGAAGGCTTAGGTGGGCAGGTCATGTAGCTAGAATGGAAGAAAGTAGAAATGCTTTCAAAGTCTTGACTGGAAGACCAATCGGAAAACGACCATTAGGAAGACCTAGGCGCAGATGGGAGGACAATATTAAGATGGATCACGCAGAGATAGGAATACAAAGTAGAAACTGGATCCAATTGGCTAAGGATAGAAGTCAGTGCAAGTGAACGCGGCATTGAACCTCCGGGTTCCATAGGCCATAGAGTGAGTTAGTTAGTTATAATAATCAGAAGTAATTGGCGTTATTCCTACGTAAAAGTAGATACTCTTTAAATAAATATAATGCATTTAATGTAAAGTGGTTCTAAAACTAACCAAAGATTCAATACAAAAAATTAAAACAAACCATGTGGATTACCTAGCCAAAAATTGAAAAAATGAAATGAAATCTTTGAGTTTTACGTACCATGGTTATGCCGGTTAGGCTAAAGGAGACGGTGATGATGAGTAATGAATGAAATGGTGGAATGAAGAAAGTGGGTTGAAACGGGAGAACCCCGAGAAAACTCACGCACACGGTGTTTGTGACCACAAAGATCACTTGGCGGGGGCTGTGATCAAACCTGGGACCCCTAGCACCAGAGGTGAACGCTCTACCACTGAGCCACTGCGGCCCCTAGCCAAAAATTGATCTTGTAGTTAATGCAAAATGTTCCTCATGCACAGCGTCCGATAAATCCATGTCCGTTTCCATCTCCTCTATTATGTGCTAACGGAAATCTTAACTAAATCTGTAATTAGTAATAAATATTGATATCTATACTTTCATTATCATACAAAATTTAAAGCTTCGAAAACACTATACATTTATTTACATGTATAAACTTAACCTGTACGTGAAACGTGGAAGTATACTGCAACGCCGCCATTTTTAATTCTTCGACAAATGAAATGTTTTCTTGCTCGACAAATGAATGTTGGCGAGTCAACCGAGAAAAAAAACGTAGAAAGTACAGTTAGAAGACTCACGAACTACAAAGAATCAAAAAGCTGTACACACACAATTTCTTCGAAAAATGAATAAAAGTACGTGTCCAATTTATCGAACGCTGTGCACTAATGGGTTAAGTTATACATAATCTTATTCCTCGTGATTTATTCGAAGGTAAAATGCACTAAATTTTAATAAAACTTGGGATTGATTTTAGACTGGATTAGTATTGGATTTAATATGTGAGCATATTGCTTGAGATTGAAATCAGTGGAGATGATGGTAAAGTGTGAATTCAACCCCAGATTGGAAGTTTGTGTATATGTATTATTTATTGTTATAGCTATCGCAAAAATTAGTTTATTTTCGGGTGATATAGCTGTTTTTCTATCAGGCTTTCCAAATATTATCATTAACTGACATTATCATGAATCAAGGAAAGCTGGTGCCAGGGGTGGATCCAGGGGGCGATTACCCCCTCCCCAGAAGAGAAAACTTTCTTATTTTATATATAAATAAAACCCATCTTAGAGTTTGGAGTTCTTAAAAGTAGCTCTAAGTAGCAGTATTACAACCCGCCGCTCCCCCCCCAGAAGTCCATACTGAATCCGCCCCTGGCTGATGTAAGGTGCATTTACTTCTTTTTAAACAATGTGCTCCACGATAAATATAGTAAAAGATACAGAAGTCTCATGAAACGTACCATATTTATTTGAGTAGTAAGAATTGCCTCTGTTGCTTCAATCTGAAATTAGTTTAAAATGGGAGTTCACTCCTGATTAGCAGTTGCTTTACTTTTCAAAACAATATCAACAAACGACTTTTTTCTACTGCTTCAAACTGAACTACTGTTTGGGGTTAAATACTGAATATACTCACACACAGTATTAAGAACATTGTTTACAGTAATTTCCGTTAAAAAGCAGTTAGGACTTTTTGAAATACGGGTCTATTTCCTTTGAGGCTTGAGTATTATTTCCTTTAGCTGGAACTTAAATCAGTTTAGCATAAGAACGTAATATACCGTAATAGAACTTATAAACAAAGAACTCACTTCTATTGTATACATACAACTAGTTAGCAATGGATTAGTTATTATATTTGTAAAATTGGAAAAATAGAAGGATCGGTTGGCAGCGTATGCGTGGAAAGAATTCCTGAAGCTTTTCGAATCTGCAGATTAAACTCTGGGATCGCTATCACCCGTAGTTAGTTTGTGTGCAACAGTCAAAAGTGGAAGCGTGCAATAGTGTCTCAAGGAAAATGGTAATTCTTAAACTCGAGCAGAGCAATAACTGGAAACTGTTTGTGAGACTGAAGACATCACAGAGACTGAGTCAAATTAGAAGAGTGTTATATGAGATATATGGTTATAATGTGGTCTCATGTGAATGGCATAAACCTTTCATCACAAGACATTGGAAAGATCGGATCGTTCTATCACGTCAAGAATAAAAGAAAATGTGACAAATCAACGACACTTTTTTCAACCATCACGAGGTCGCCATTCGGATGGTAGCAGACATAATGAATATCGATAAAGAACTATCCTATAAATTTTATACGACCATTTGAACATTAACAAAAAGGGGTGCAAGAAACTGCGATAAGTCTTCCAGAAACACGTCGAACGTAAAACACTGAAACGTTTTGAAGCAGATTCAGACTTGATAATCAGGATCCAGAGTTGTCATTGATGATAAATTTTGATGTCAGATCCAGAAACTATGTTATCCATCCACTTAAAACTACCTGATCACTGTGAGTAGTAAGAAAACCACGCAAAAGCAAATAAAGAACTGTTTATAAATATTCTTTATTATCAGTTGCATACTTTTCTCACCAGGAATGGATCCCATCAGGCCAGATAGTGAATCAACAGTACTATTTGTACAGTTCGCAGCTAAAAAAACCTGCAACATGAACACGTAAGTATATTGTGAAACGATGAAGTCTTTTGCTTCAAAAATAAGTGTGAAGGGGAGGACGCCGAGGTTTCTCCTGGCGCAATTCGTGAGATTTAGATGTTATGTTGATTCTCTGGGCTGTTAGGCGTAGTTTCACAATAAACTTACATGCTCATGTTGTAGGTTTTTTTTTTTGCTGCGGACTGTACATTAAACAGAGTATACGTAAATAGTGTTGACGAACATTGTACGTTAAACAGAGAAAGCGTGTACAATAGGCCCAAATTATAACGCAAAAAGAAAATAAATAATGATGCGCAGATCACGGTAGTTATTTGTCGCATGGCATCCGAGAAGTAGTTCCTGAAAGATAATGAAATTCAAGCAATGAAGAATCAACATTATTCTCCAAATTTAGCGCCGTGTGACTCTTAAATCTCCATTGTTCGTTTGTAGACTGTGTAAGAAGTAAAAAAGAGGAGTGTTGAATCAGTCACACTTGAATATTTCTCCTCACTGCTTTCAAGAGTGAAATATTCGTACACAAAGGCTTGTTAATATGATATGGGGCTCCGTTGTTATGCGGATTACAATTAATTTGCAAATTTGTTGCAATAAACCACAGTTTTGCAATCGGATATTTTTTTACAGACAAACGTCGAATTAATTAGCGTAAAAGCTTAATTGTAATCATATAATGAGTTGAAGCACGTATGTAAATGCAACACAAGTCTCTTAATGCACAAAGAGTAATACCACATTAATGAAAAAAAGTAATTGCTCTGAAATTAATTAATGCAACCACATAATGCAGCGTAGTCAAGTAAAACATTTGCTTGATCAATATTGCAGTGCAGTCATTGCGTTATTAAAACAATAATAATCTAAATACAAAATGATTTAACATATATTAGTAACTCACGGAGATTTGTAAACCATTTGGAGGTTTGAACCAAAATCTTCAATATTTAGTTTTGTGAAAGTTAGGCAAATCTCTTTCTCTACAATCTCATTGTATTTTTAATTTTAGATGTAGAGATCTCAAGAACCCGAGTTCTGTAATTAACTGAGTACTTCAAGAGGAAAACAGAAATAGTAATTTTAAAATACTGTCATGTCTTGTTCCTTTGCAGCGTGTTGAATATTTAATGGACATTTCGTTCTGCAAGCAGTGAATGAAACGCAGGTACATGTAATTCGAGATCTTAATACGCTATACCGCTTCTAAATGGATGATAATATGAACAGAACTTCGCAACATCTCTGGCTCCAGAAGAATACCACAAAGTGGTAAACCGAGTCTTTCTCTCTCTCTCTCTCTTTTCTACTATTCTCTGCTCTAATTGTGCTTCTAATTTTGTTTCTAATACGAAGGAACTGAAAATTAGGCTCATTCGTTCTTCCATTGTGCTTTGTGCTGGTGCTCACAAAACCTCCAGCTCCTGAGGTATCAGTGAACAACCCTCGTTCTTAATGTTCGTTCATTATTTCGATGTACATGAAATAATAGAGCTATGTTTCTACATAACAGATTCGTGTATACCGTAGATAACTTTGTTATGATTACGTGAGAAACAATATTCCGTCTCCTTTAAGAAGGAATAATCACATGGTGTGAGCATACAATAACAACAATATGTACACACAAATACACATTCATTACTACATGAACTTAATAAATACACAGAAATTATAACCATATCCTGGTAGGGGAATTGGAATCAGAACTTTGCTATGAAATCCTGAACTACAAAGTGGGTTAAATTGAATTTTAAAATAAGTTTGAGTCTCTAGTGCTTTTCCAACAACGATGGCTTTCCGATATATTTTGTGAAGGTATATTCCTTTGTAATTAAGTAAAATGACGAATTTCGGATGAAAAGGAGAGGATTAACCTAAAATTAAGAAACTTACCAACTTTACAATATTTGATTTTCAATAATTCATAAAATATATTGAATGTGTATTGTCGAAACAACATAATTGTGTACCTCAACGATAAAATGTGTTCCTCATCGTACACAATCTACATAAGAAAGGTTGGTTAATTGAATTAGACCTCAGCGTCCCGTTCAGAATCGGGGCTATACAGAAGTATGAGACGTGAGCTACAGCTTTAACTTGGAATTCGAACCACATAAGCTCCCACCGGGAATAAATCTCGGGCATCCCACGCCGTAGACATGTACGTTAACCTTATAGCCACGAGACAGCTCTCTATATAATAATGATACAAAATAACTAACTATTTCGCCTACGGAACCCGGAGGTTAAATGCTTCATTCACAAAAGCTCAACACTGACTGTTGCTCTTAGCCAATTGGATCCAGTTTCTACTCTGCTAGATCTATCTTAACCCTTTCAAGCAGATATCCTCACAATTGTAAATTCTACTTTCAGTTGTCAAAAAATGCCAATCAAAGGATTTTTGTATACCAATTTGGTTCAAGCACATTTGTGAGTGTCTGAATGACAAGTTGTCAGGTACTGAATTGAAATCCGTTGAGTAAATTGGAAATCACAACGTTTATAAGTAGTGTGTTCTGCACTCACAATTGTGAGGGTATCTTCTGAAAGGGTTAATATTGTCCTCCCATCTGGGCTGGGTCTTCCTGATGGTCGTTTTCTAATTGGATTTCCAGTTGAAACTTTGAAAGCGTTCCTATTTTCTGGTCTTCTAGCTACATGGTTGCTCACCTGAGTCACCTAGATTTAGTACACTAACAAACGGTGTAACTTACGTAGTTACTCATTATGAAGTTTCCGCTATTCCCCATTCTCGTTCCTTTTGGGTCTGAGTCGTCTCAGGATTTTATTTTCAAATACTTTCTCTCTGTGTTCTTTCCCCAAAGTAAGTGACCACGTTTTGCAACCATGCAGTACAATAGCCGTAATTATAATTTTTATATATTTTAAGCTTCTAATTCTTGGACAGAATTCGCGAACACAAAAAATTATGGACTGAATAACAACACGAAGTTCCTGCTTTCAGTGGACATTTAATTACTTCGTGAATATAGTTTTGGTTTGTTCATCTTGATCCTAGATATTTGGAAGTATCGAAAATGTTATTTGTCGAAAATATTATTTGATATTTTACTGTGTCAATAATTTACATTATTACAGTCACGGCGAACTTCCGTATATTTAATCTGCGTTTACTTATAAACCCATATCCCTAATGCCGTTTAATTAAACATTTACATTTCTTTCGATTGTGTTACATCATATTAATATCAGATTTACATTATCACCATAAGCCATAAGCTGGTAAGCGCCATTCAGTTTTAAACACTGGTTGCTATCTTTGATTTTCCTTATAGCGAATTCTGGACCAAAACTGATTAATAACGGAGGCGATGAATTTCCTGTTTCAGGTCATTGTCGACGTGAAAGCTCGAGGATAAGGATTTTCCTGCACGGACTTTGGGATTCATTTACAATGTTTCTCTTCTAATAGACTCATATGCCTTTCTGAAATCAATCAATAACTGATGTACCGCAGCATCGTACTCCAATTTCTTTTCGAGTATTTGACGAATAATTTATTATATATGATCGATAACTGATCGATTTTGTTTGTTTAAGTCCGCACCGAATAACCTCCAATAATTTCATCTGCATATGGAGTCAATCTTGCTACGTGCTTCTCAGAAGACTTTATAGGATGTCGACAAAAGAGAATGCCTCGATAATTATTATAATTAGTTTTGTTGTCTTCCTTGTGAATTGAAACAATGATGTATTCCTTCGACTCTTTGTGACGACTCTTTCTAGATATAAATGTAGAGAATGAGGTACGCATCTTGTTTCACAAATTTTTTCAAGATTGTTTTGTTATTACGAATGAAATTTCAAGTAAGGAGTATACAGAAAGTAGTCACTAACTGCGTGATGGCGCGAAACTGTATTTCTGTATACGATTTTATGGTCCGTTAGTGATTTGCTTGATTTCTATTGTTTGTAAAATTATGTAATTAATATTCTGTGTAAATAACTTCCTGTAATTAATATTCTGTGTAAATAACTTCCCACCCTTATATGTGTTGTCACATGTACAAAATTTAGTAATAATTTAATTTATAAGAATCAGTCACGTCGTCTCAGAGTGGGGCCAAACCAGACAGTTCTTGGCAAAAACTCGAAAAATGAACTAAAAGATTGACTCAATATAACTTGTTAAAATGAAACCTTAATAGTGTACACATAAGATAGTGTGCAGGAAAGGAAGTGATAGCAGATTATAATGAGCTCATGGCAAGTGTAAACTTAGTTATCCGCCGAAGAAGGAGTGGCGCTGCTTAGTGACAGAAGTTAGGAAGTTGACTTTGAACACAACTATCCCTACATTGCATACAGACATTCAGTGGCTGATAAACATGGTAACACGACCCACCCGTATGTATGTATCGTTTTGTATATTTAGAATGTTGATGTGATGTGCAGTAGTACTACTTAATATCATATTTGGAAAATACTGGTACTGAAAACACAAACTATGGTCAAAGGATAGAATGGCATTTTAGCAGAAAATATGGCATAATATGTCTTGATTTTTTAATATGTCAGCAAAAACAGTGTTCTTACTGTATGCAAAGAGAAAAACTGAACATATCTGATTTTTGGGACATATAGCACATGAAAATGTTAAAGGAAAAACGCATTCTGCATGTAGTGCTGCTTTTGAATTGAGCTGGGGAAACACGAGAACAAGTGTTAGATTATTAGACGTGTGATCCCCATGCACGCACTGACAAAGTTGAATATAAGTCGATTCTGGGAATTTTGCCCCCAGACCTCGTTAGGGTCTTCGCCCTCAGGCCCCATCTTGTTCCCAACATATAATTATACTTCTCTGGCATTCATCAAACAGATCTAAACTCTACTCAGCCATATTTGATTAATTGTGGCGACATTTTGAAACGTCAATGTTTGCTAAACAATCTACGGACAATAAGGCAGCATTATATTAAAATGGTGTTGATCAATTCAGTTTTTTTTTTTTTTTTTTTTTTTTTGTGATGCGTGCACAGAAGTGACAGTGGAATCAACTGTAATAAGCCTCGGTCGCTCCAGTTCAGTGTGTTCCAATCAAAGCCCTGAAATAAGTCCACCTATGGCACGATGCATTATATGAAACAACCCGAACAAGTTACGGATGCGTATAAATTATAATATGTTTAATGCATCTAATAATATATTCATATCGAGAAGTTGTGATGAGATAATTTTTAAGCATTGAAGCGCCCTTGCATCTTCATTGTCATAACGAATCCTACACAACTTTGAAACAACTTTGAAACAATTTTGAGAAGCAAGAACTTCTCTTTAATTTTATTATTCTTTAGTTGTAAATTGAATAATTACACTTTTTCCTTTCATGTGCAAGAATGTAATCCAATCGCAAATTGCCAAATCAAAGCATATTACCCACGCGTGTGTTTATGCTAATCATCATCTATCTATTAAAATGCTACAATAGCAATTAAAAGCGCCTGCGCTCCAACCTATAACTTTAGCTTTCAACTCTTTCATTTACGGTTGTGTGAGATTTCACGTTTAATAGAGACAAACCTTTTGAGTATTTGTACTTTAAATAGTCTAAATTAGTTAACTATATCTTTTTCATAAAGTTATGATATAAAATTATTGTTCAAAGCCTTTGTATTTTAATAATCCTTCTCTAAAATCAATGCATGTGAATTGTGCTTCCATCTTTCGAGTTCTTTTAAACTATGTTTATATGTTTGTGGTCAATCCTTTCGACAATGAGATCTGGAAAACTACAGGCTCTAGAAAGATGACGTTTTCACTGATTGATTAGAAATTTTGCGTAGATTGTCCAGTTCTAATTGAATATTTTTTTAAAAACATGGCCATTATTTATTTATTACATTTTTTAGGGTACACTGGAAGCGTTGAAATTAAAAAAAAACTAAAGCATCATATCATATGCGTTATAGATTCCAACACCACAATGTTGTATATTGGGGTTGTATATGTCTCATGCGTTTGTTCCATTGCCAAATAATAGTGAAAAGGGAATGATAACCATTTCTCGAGTCTAAGATAAATCTTTATTTTTTGAGTGTTCTGCCTAATGAACACCATATATAACTGACATTATAATTGATTGTACATGTAATGTATTTGCCTATTACATACTGCATGCATGGAGAAAGAAAACACTGGTCATACATGAATTAGAAACTCCAACCGGAAATAGGCTCAAATCTTGCAAACGGTGCGAGATATTGAGAAAAAATAATCGAAAAATCTCCCCTTTATGATACCCCTTGCCGATTTTTTTTAAATCAAGACATCTTTCACTTGTGTCTGTAAAGGGACATGTACATATGTTGTAAGGAATGAGAAGGAGATTTATGCTCATATGCGAATGATGCGCTGTGCAGAGAGCGCAGATTCAGCTAGTATGTTGTTACATAATTTAGGTGCGAATAGAAGTAATATTTCCTTTTGTGATGTAAAACTCTGTATTTTTTTTATGAAATAATATCGAAATAACATAAACATTTCAGTCCACGGATCTTCTTTTAAACTTTCAAAGGCATGTTCATAAAGTACATCTTGGTGCGTGCCACCTAAAAACTGTATTTCTTTGTTGTTTGCTTGTAAATTTATTTTATGTCCAAATCATTCTTCTACATATTGAGTACATTATTGTAGCCACTGCAAACACAGAACTAATTGGTTTTCTTACAATTTTCTACTTTATATTGCGCATTCCTACTTTTTGTCAAGAATTTGCAAATGCTTTGGCCCCACTTTCTGTCTGCATCATACACATATTTTCTTTAACCTCTTGATAAACTAATCCGATCAATGTAATACCTTAATCTATTTCGTGTCATCTTAAGTAACTACATATTCAGCATTACCTTAGTAGCTTCAAAAACGTTCATTTAGCGTATGAATAACGTTCTTATATATGTATTAAATGTAAACGTGTGTGCGTGATGCACAGAAATTAGTTACCGAGATTCGTTAGCAGGGTAAAACTACCGTTAAATGCTTTTACCACCTTCTTAGAACCACTTTGTTGTAACTGTAATGTAGCAAGTTAACCTAAAGGAAACTTCATCATCTTCTTATAACTCAAAGTTTCTATTTGATCATCGCCTTCGAAAAGTGAGGAAAATAGGAAGAAATTTTTCGGAGGATGAAAGCAAACTTCTTACTGAGACAAAAGAAGGATAACTTACGTCTCTGGAGGCTTGTGTACGATAATGCTCCTACTAATTTGTTTAACGTCTAACGTGGTTTAACTTTTCGGTAATTAAGTTGAGATATTACGAAAAAAAGGAAAGAAACGAAAAAGAAAAAGAAGGAGAGGAAAATAAGGAGACAGTGAAACACTACATGCATAACTCATTTTAAACTTGGTAAATTATGTATTTATTATAAATCTAACCTATTTTGTTTCATGTGGGGCTGCCGTGGCTAAAGTGGTAGAGCGTTCACGTCTGCGCATGGGGTCCTTGGTTCGATCCCAGCCCGCGCTGAATGAGCTTTGTGATGGACAATTACCGTGTGTGTGGCTTTCTCGGGGTCCTCCACTTTCCTCCCACTTTCTTCATTCCACCATTTCATTCATTTCTTATCGTTACCGTCTCCTTTAGCCTATCCGGCATAACTGTGCGACATAAAACTTACTGATTTCATTTTGTTTCAATAAAACCTTAAGATCATTCACACAGATGCCCAAGCTTTTCAAGAAATTTGTTTTAATGAAAAATTCTAAGTACGACAAAACGAAATATATTCACTTCGAATTATTATTATTATTATTATTATTATTATTATTACTATTACTATTATTATTATTATTATTATTATTATTATTATTATTATTATTATTATTATTATTACGTATTATCAAGTATTGTGCCTTTCGGTAGGTCCTGGGAGTAATGATGCTTCTTACTTATTTATTTAGGTTTCGGCCTTTAAATGTTTCTTTAACGTTTCCCGATCTTCAGCGTCCTCTTAACTTCCAATATTTTCCTCTACTTTTCTAATCATCGATCAGTTGTGTTCTTTTTCTTTCTCCTCCCTTTCGTTGCATCTTTCTTTCTATGGCGATATGAAGAAGACAATTTCTTCGCAAGATGTGTCCGATAAAATTGGCCTACCTACGAAGAATGCTATCTAAAAACGCCCTCTTTTCTCTTATCTGTTTTAAAAACATCTTTATTTGTACTATCTCGGTTCACCTGATCTTTTCCATCTTCCCCCAACACCACATTTCTAAGCTCTCTAAATTTTTCTTCTTTAGCTTCCGTAATGTCTTAAGTTTCTGAACTATACAGTCCAATACTCCATACATAGCACTTGACCAAATTCTTCGTTAGTAATAGAATATTAAGCCTGCAAGTTAAGAGTGACATTTTCGTATTGAATGCTTCTTTGGCTATGACAATTCTGGACCTGATGTCTTTGGTGCAATAAAAATCTTTCGTCAAAATACTTCCCAAATACTTGAAAAAGTATAGACCTTCACTTCTAGTACTCAAAATCAACTCAACTGATCAGACTGTACTGAGAGAATGATACTGAGAATTAGAAAACTCACAAAACCTTAAATTCTACGGTGGATAAAATACAATTTAAAGTTTTCCCATTATAGTTTATAGGGGATAATCCCACCGAAACTTTTTAAAAGGGCAATACTTACATATAATTAAAATTGATCAGGTAATGCATCATCGCGGTTCACAAACCCATCAATTTATATCAAGTACTTTTCTTCTTAATTGGAAATGAATGTTAATTATTTGATATCGAAGACCAAATAAATGATCCATGCTTTTAAAAATGAATTTGCATTATATAAAATAGTTGTTTCCTCTAAGCCTTCGACTGGTCTGAAAATAGTCTACGGCGACATCTAATGGCTTCATGTAGAAGGCAAAGAAGTTAGCGACAGCTGTTAGCTTGAGTGTGAACTATTGGGATTTAGACTGGACAAGAGACTGAGGAGTCTTGCGTATTTAATAAAGATAAAGAGTATCGAAATGTCTAAAAATCTAAACCCTATATTTGACTTTGTTTCGCGTTCTCTGTTCATCTCATCAATTATAATACTACCCAGGTATCCAAAAGTAGTACATTTCTCCTGCTTGTACTGTCCGCAGCAAAAAACCTGCAACATGAGAGGTAAGTTAATTGTGAAACTACACCTAACAGCGGAGGGAATCAACATAACGTCTAAGTGGTACGAATCACGCCAGGAAAAACCTCGGCGTCCTTCCTTGCACACTTATTTTGGAGCAAAAGACTTAGTAGTTTCCCAATAAACTTATATGCTCATGTTGCTCATGTTGCATGTTTTTTGCTGCGGACTGTACAATGTAAGCATCGGCAGTTTTATAGGACGACTATGACAATTCAGTTATCGGAAATTATGAGAGTCAAAAGAGTTTTTTTAAAAAGCCAGATGTGATTTCTTAGAATCCATTTAGTGCTCCAGGAATGGATTATGTTCCCCCTCCCCAACTAACCTTTATTCAAACTGGAAGAGGTACAAATACAGTGTTCCACGTTTTTATGTTGATCTCAGAGTAAAGACAGTAATATATAACGAGAAGTTGTTTTGTGCAATCAATTCAACATTCCAATGCAACATCATCTTTCTTATCTACCTGTATCTCCTAAAACTGAAAGTGGCAGCAATATTGATGGTCAATAGAGTAAATCCCCATAATGCAAATACGGTAAAATACAGCGAGACAGCAACCTAAGAATATGGATTCAACAACCTAAGAACAAGTTTTATTTCTACTGAAACCAGAAGTGGAGGACACTGAAAAAGTCGAAACAGAAAGCGAGAAAAAGTTGTCTGGTCTGGATTTAGTACAACATTAGTAAATTCCACTCCTGACTTTATTCCTCTATTGCAAACGAAACTGATAGAAACAAACTACCATTTCCGGTATCAGTATTTATCCATATGTTGCAAAAAAACTATCAGAGAGAGCCATGGCTTTAGTGTTCTAACAAGTAAACCTTACGTTTGGGTGAATCGAGTTGCTGACAGACACATATGAGAAAGTAGTACTAAATGTGGTCATTATTTCAGTGAAGTTGTAGGTGCGAAGCTCCAGGGGTTTAGGAGATACAGCTACCAGAACATCACATGGAAGTACATAATATTCTTCATACAGTTCGAGGTAAAAGCCCTTTAAGACCTCTTGTAACGACAAAAGGTGAATAACAAATATGTGGGTACATATTAGGGCTAGGAAAAAGTCATATAGTAAGGTTATACCTGACGAAGACCATCTTGAAATCCGGCATTTTGAATTAAGGTTAAGTTTTTAAAATAGGAATGGGGTCATGTGATACATGATTTAAGGCGCAAATTTAATCAGAAGAACAATAGTGACGTTAATTTTGATTTGGGCGCAATTGGTAAAAAGTTACAGGGAAATTAAATATTGTTGCAGCATATGTATTAGGTCTTTACCCCACCTTGTAAATAAGGTGTCACTGTTATGCGTTTTGTTTAAAACTTTTGTCTGATTCAAAATAGCGGATTTGAACGTGGCCGCCATCAAGGCAACTCTTACTATAGACTTAATATTTATCCACCTGCTTTTTATTTAATTATTATCATTAACACAAAATTTACAAGATGGGGTAAAGGACTAATACATATGCTGCAACAATATTTAATTTCCCTGTAACTTTTTACCAATTGCGCCTAAATCAAAATTAACGTCACTATTGTTCTTCTGATTAAATTTGCGCCTTAAATCATGTATCACATGACCCCATTCCTATTTTAAAAACTTAACCTTAATTCAAAATGGCGGATTTCAAGATGGCTGCCGTCAGGTATACCCTTCTATATGACTTTCCCCTAGACCTAATATGTACCCATATATTTGTTATTCACCTTTTGTCGTTACAAGAGGTCTTACAGAGCTTTTACCTCCAACTGTATGAAGACTATTCTGTACTTCCATGTGATGTTCTGGTAGCTGTATCTCCTAAGCCCCTGGAGCTTCGCACCTACAACTTCACTGAAATAGTGACCACATTTAGTACTACTTTCTCACATGTGTCTCAGTCAGCAACTCGATTCACCCAAACGTAAGGTTTACTTGTAAGTTATGTCCCAAACTTACAAACGTCAACAGTCCATATTAGTCATACAAGTCACGATCCAAACGGATGTACGATCTCAGGATCGTATTCGATAGAGTAAAATCGAATGTACTGTGTAACAAGCGGCTAGCGCGTACCAATTGACCCGAATATTCTGAGCACTATTTCAAATTACGTATATCCTAGGAATAGAGTGTTTCAGAAGCATAAGAGGTTAATACGATGAAACTTGGCATATAATCTCATTAGGTATCAGTAAACATCTGTTCCAATATTTTCGAAAATTCCGCTTCTAAAGAGCGGAAACAGGACTAATTTCTATTATATTTTAATTTATATTTTTTTCTTCACAAAATACCCAATGCGGAAACTGTTGAGCCATTCAAAATGATCTTTTGAACTTAATTAGAGGTTGGATTAAACTGCGATTTTACCTTTTTACATTGATTTACAAATATATCCTAAGGGCAAAAGGAATTGAAATGCTTTTTTCGGGGAAAAAAAGAGAGATCATAAGTATTTCAAATTAGAAAACGAAACTCAGCATATAAAGTTTTCATCTGAAAACAGTAACCACGTATTCCAGTGTTTCCGAGAATCCAGCTTTTAAAGGGGAAAAAGGACGGTGATTGTGTAAGTGTTTTACTAACCCCAATGAATCCAGCCTTGCATCAACAAGTTCGTGCATCTTGAAGACCAGAAAAAGTTCATATATAACTTTCAGATATTTTATACAAAACTTCCCGTGGGAGGAACGTGCACTTCTGACATTTTATATTTGGGAGCAGAATTTAGAAAGTTTCCTAAGACTGAAGTTACTCTGTAAACAAAACTTATTGTGGTTTAAAAACAGCGAGATGGTATCCAATAGAACACCTCAACGTTATAAGCATGCGTGCACAAAGTCGAGTTCTCGTCTCCGTACTTCGCAAGGAGAAATAGTTTGAAATGTTGTTCTCTCGTTCCTTAGTACGTGACACATGACAAAATATCACCTCCGCTGGGAAACGTTCTCCTTCGCTTGGGAGTTGCGTGAAATAAGTCACACGAGAAAGCGTCTCCCCGACACACAATAGAGGTGTGTGTATTCTGGCGCGTCTAGCAGAAGATTCATCAACACATATTTCGCATGATGTCACGAAAGGAAGAGAGAAATAACGGTACACATCCAATCCCTTAGGACATGCGTAAATTTACCCGCTGAATACTGAGTAGCTTCTATTCGTCAGATATGCATGAGCTCATGCAGGATTATTACAGCTTTTCGTAGTAAAATTGTTCTTTTATAAAGACAGTGAAGAAAACATGTTATTCTAGTACGTACGAAGCATGTTTTAAAATAGTCGTATAATAACTAAAATGTATGTCTCTGAAAATAAGAAGTTTACAGATGAATATGGGTATTAATTGAAAGTAAACTTGAAAACCACGCATTGTTAAAACTTAAAGCTGCTTAAAGCGAACCAAAAATAATTATACCATGTGTTCTGGTTCGAAAGTGGATCAAGACTAGCAATAAACTAGAGTTATAGCAAAATGATAGCTGTAAACGTATTTAGATATGTTAATACAGGGTGTTAATGAACTAGACCGACAAACTGAAACAGGTAATTCCTCACATCAAAATAAGAAAAAAATACTTAATATAGACCTGTGGTCAGAAGTGCATAGTTTCAGAGCTAGGGTTTTCCAAAACCTTGGGAAAATGAACTTTTGGCGCGAATATTCACTAAACGATTCAGAATCATGCATTTTCGGATAGAGCAGATTACGAGTCTAAGACAATAACATGCTACTTCAGCTCAATAGATAACAGTTTTGAAGATATTCCCCTCCCCCCCAAGTTCATTTTCCCACGGTTTTGGACAACCCTAGCTCTGAAACTATGCACTTCTGATCACAGGTCTGTATGAAGATTTTTTTCTTATTTTGATGTGTGGAATCATCTGTTTCAGTTTTTCGGTCTAGTTCATTAACATTCTGTATATCATTTATACGTTTCTACTGAGCACATTTCATCATGATTATAGGCGGGGACCCTGCGTACCCATTTATCATGGTTTTAGTAGGTATAGAGGAGGTAAGTAAATACTCTCCAATAAAAGAAAGAGAGAGAGAGAAGGAATGGCCAGGACAGTATTTGATGGAGATATTTTATAGTCAGCATACTATCTTCTATCATCATTAGTTCTGGCTTCCTAGATTCGTGTTCAATATCTATTCATCTATGTTCGATGCCTAGGAGATTGGAATAAACCTATTTAATATGCGTAATAATGGTGTACATTTGTGGCTGTTATAACAGTGTATACAAGATAGTAATAGAGAAGTGCAGAATAGTGTGCATCTTAAAAGTTGCCCCAGGAAGTATTTTAGAAAAGAACGTAGTGTCTACTGGAATCGAGCCCATGGCTACTTATGCTAATGACTTGACTATGTAGCTTAACCCGTTTAGGATTTATGATATTCAGATGAAATATATGTATGTTTGTATTGTTTTAATCCCCTTTTTAGGGATACGATACGAACACGTGAATGATACCGTTTGGAAGGCTATTCTATTCTGAAGAGAATGTGGTACTGTACGATCCAAAATGCTAGGATATATAGTGATCATTCAGTAACTGTTTGACAAAAAGTCTAAAATTTACCTTAAAAATCTCCAAATCCCAAAATGGTTGGTTACCTCTGAGCATCTACTAGTCATAATGAAAACAATAATTCAACACAATCACTGGATACGTACTGCATAATACAAAATGACCAATCTTTAGCCTCAAATGTATTTTTGTTGTTGTTGTTGTTGTTGTTTTGAAAAAGATTTGCACCCATTTAAAAATTTAGAAACGTTTTTATTTGGTTTACGTCTTTGAATTTGATAGGTTGTCACGAAAACCATACAAAAAGTGCCAGTTATATTACATAGTAAATGTGAAAGGCATCCAACCTCACTGACAGTAAAATTCAGTTCAGTAAAAGCGAGTTGTATATAGGTTGGGGAAAAAGTGGTGTTCTCATGTCAGAGGGCTGTGTCTCAGCACTACAAGAGTTCCCTAGCTGATAAGGGAATGTAAGGCGGTGAAGTGTGGCGAGTGGTAATGATTGTGTTATTCAGTCAAAAACACTTGGGGTCGTAAAGTAGGAGAGAAAAGAGGAAGCGCCATAACAACACACTGTAAAAAAATCGTTGTGTTATTTCAGCGCCATGCCTATGTGTTAACGCGATTGTGTTAAAATGTAACACAAACAGGTGGTTAGAACAACTCATTCTCCATTTGGAGTTGTGTGTCAAATGCTGGTAGTTGAAATGACACACAGCCTGTGTGTTGAATCAACACAAGTGTAGAATCTTTGGTGTTGTTTTCTGCGTGATTGCCAAATATGTTGGGTATCTAATTATAAATGCTTATGTCCTGAAGCTACAGACAAATGCAGTAGGAATAAATACTTAAATAAATCCTGGTATTCACAAAATTTCAACATGTAACCGCGCGATGTGTTCTCATTTGTTTTGCATAATGCTTCTGAAAAAAAATGTCAACAGCGAGAAAGAACACCGTATTACTATGTCACCTGTACACTGCACTAGAGGTCACCAGTCAACATATCAAGGACTGTGTTTCAAATATGGCAGAAAACAAGTAGAAACACGATTAAGAAGTAATCATATTATAAGGATATAGGTAAGAGTTTGCTATTATTCTTGAACAAGATGTTGGTAAATGTTGTGTTTCGCGCCATCAAGAAATACATGACAAATTATGGGAAGGACGACAAAAAGTTTTATGAAGATTTTCTAAATGAAGTATTCTGTTGCTTACTATTCTTATTTTAAAATTAGAATTCGTTTCCTTCCTCTTCCTGGTAACATTTTAGCAGGGTATTTCAAGAAACGGCGCGTTCGAAAACACTTGACGAAATTGACGATGTTCACGAATTAATCTGTTGTAGTTCTTTTCATTAAGTTCGTTCGTTTCGTTATTTCCGAACGCAATGAATTGGTTGTCATGTTTACTAACTAGTATTCAAAGATGGCGAACTACCGTAAGCGTAAGCATTCACACCACAAGCGTTTCCAACACAGAAAAAGCTTTACAACATCACCGCACACGGAGCTATTTCAACACCGAAATAGGTGTCGTAGTGTCAAAGAAGTGGAGTCGAACTAACACCAAAAACGGCGTGTGTAGTGGTCGACCTAGAATTTTAACACCCCCTGTGTTAAACGCCAACACCGCGGGGTCTGTGTTGATACCGCATAGTGGTAGTCACGCTGAAACCACTGCCCTGTGTTGAAACTGAGTTGAATTAACACATCATTTTTTACTGTGTATGTTCTGAAAAAACAAACAACGTGCGGATCAAGATAGAAGTTGCATGTGGGCGCAGTGCACAACGTTTTCAGGCAATTCATGACGACTTTTTTTTTTTTTGTCAAAATCAAGGAACTATTTCGCAAAACCAGTATGACAGAAGAGAAACCATCATCTGTGCCATATATCAGTCTTTGAGGAACATCGACAAAACTTGACGTGCTGGCGGTGCATAATGCGTATGGCAGAAGGTGAGCGATGGGAGGCGGTTACATCGAAGGAATGTGCATAAAGCTAAGCAAGAATTATAACAATGTTGACATTATGTTTTATCCATATCTTGTATGTAACTGAAGTAAACTTTTGACTGAACACTATACGGTTTGAATGTAAGTAATATAATTTGACATATTTGATTTGTATTCCCTTCTTCTGTTGTCAGTGATTTTATTTACGACGAAATTTCCAGTCTAAAGTGGGATCTGAACATCGTATCGTACTCTTTGCTTACCATCGGAAATGACGGTAGAACCCCTTGTACCAAAGTTTGTGTGTTAGGTACTAAAACAACAATTACGGCGTAACTAGTACAGGATCCAATGAGCTATGATACAATAATAAGTTCAAGTTATCGTTTAAGTCGTATTAAAGCGAGGGTACTATTGTAAGTAAAACATTCCTCCTTTTCAGGAAAGGAAGACCCAGGGAATGTAGTTTGCACCACGCTTTGCTCACTTTGCTTCCACAGGTTGCCCTAGTTATGCATTTTAAACCGGATAACAGTCTCAGAGCAATGGTAGGACGAGTGTCAAAAGAGATTTTCTGTCTCAACAGGGATCCAATCGGGACATGTTACCAACTTGTCTGCCACAGCTTAAGGTCATTATTATATAACTTTAATTCAAAAACAGGTAACTCAGAATTTAGTGGAGACCATCATAAAAAACTAACTTCATACTATCCATAAATGATAATCCTTTAAATAATGATCTTCAAATGTCAAATGAATAATACCAATGTACGTGAACATTTTTCTATGTAAACAAGCATAATATGTTTTTGACAGTCAGGGATGCCCGCAGGAGTTTTGCCACAGGAGGCAAAAGGCCGATTCCAAAGGAGCAAAAGATCAATTCCAAGTGAAGCAAAAGACTGATTCCAAGTAAAACAAAAGACTGATTCCAAGTAAAACAAAAGACTGATTCCAAGTAAAACAAAAGACTGATTCCAAGTAAAACAAAAGACTGATTCCAAGTGAAGCAAAAGACTGATTCCAAGTGAGGCAAAGGATCAATTTTAAGTGAGGCAAAACGCTGCTGCCGTTTTGCGTCCCTTGGGGCTTTGGCAGTGTACGAATTGATTCCCGGATTCGACAAGTTTATCTAACGATAACATCCGAGTTGATTACCAACACTACGAACCGTCAGTGTCCGTGTTGATTCCCGGGCTGCTTTCACACAGTTCCTGCAGGTGTCGCTACTCACTTGCGAGAAACAGTTCACTGTGTGCCACCTATGGAGTTTGAAGTGATGCGAAATGCAAAGGGCAAGCAACTGTTGGTGATAGACGGTTACAAATTTTGTTTCCATAAGTGTCTCGTCGTTGGGGTTGAAAGATATAAATGTACGAGAAGAATAAGTAACTGTTTGTAACCCTAAACTCTTCAAATTGTGTTGTCCGCTCGCAATTAGATCATAATCATGAAAAAGATAACCCTGGTACATTAAACCGGCAAAGACTTAGTAATTCAGTCAAAAGGAAGGCGGAAGAAAATTTGTGTGAGCGCCCGTCGAAAGTTATACGCATCGAGTTAGCTAATAGTGATACTGACACACTTACAACACGTGATTTAGTTGGAATTAGGAAAAATATTAATGCTGCTCGCTCACGCAAGTTTCCGAAGTTGCCTAATCACTTAAAAGAACTGTACGAGGCCCCAGAGAAAAGTGTTTTGAACACAAACAGGGGCGAAAACTTTTTGTTTGTGAACGACTCAGAACAGAATATTGTTGGTTTCTCGTGTGAAAGTAATTTGGATTTTTTTGGAATTCGAAAACTTTATATGTAGATGGGACTTCCAAGTGCTGCTCCAAACTGTTCCACCAAATATTTATAATTAACGGTGTAAATAAAGAAAAGTATTTCCCGTTTTTTTTTTCGAACTAAACCTGTCAGACATACAAGAAAATTTTGTGCTTAATTAAAAATATCACCAATCCAGACATTATATACGTTGACTTTGAGAACGCAATCCACCAAGCAATTGCTTACGTTTGGCCCCAAACGACTATAAAGGGCTGCAGATTCCATCTCGGTCAGTCATGGTGGAGAAAAAGTCAATCCTTGGGACTGTCAAATGAATTTAAATCAAAAGACTCTGAACTAGGAGCACTTCTCAAAACCTTGTTTGGTCTGCCTCTTCTCCCACCAGATCAAATTGAAGACTGCTTCGTAGAAGGTCTAATGTCCCGCAAACCTACACATGAAAAACAGGATGAATTTTTTGATTATTTACTTGAGACCTATATTTTCGCAAACAGCGACTGTCCACCTATAATGTGGACCGACTTTAATAGTAGTTCTGAACATACTACTAACTGTTGCGAAACATTCCACTCTAAACTAAACACTCAATTTTACTCTCACCATCCAAAGATTTTCCACCTGATAGAAACATTGAAGGGTGTTCAGGCTGAAATTTATGTTAAAATAAGAAGCGAGAAGAAGACCACTCCCCAAAAAATGCGGGACAAACAGAACTATATAGAAGAGCAAATGATTAAACAGTCTACGATTACCCGTTATGAATATCTTCGGAAAATCTGCTACAAGCTTCTCCCATGTACATAATTCCATTACTTTTGCTTGACAGTTGCAACTTAGCTCGTAAATTATGAGAGTAACAATAAAACAAATAATGAAAATCTGTAATGCATGTGAACTAGTGTTTCTTAATAGGCGGTCCGCGGCATCTTTGCTAGTAATTGTGTTTCCTGACTGTGTTTAGTATATGACTGAGTTCAGTGTTTGAAAATATTTTAGTGGTGTGCTTAGTGATGCACATGAAGTTGACATATTTATTCCAGCATCTTCCAAGTAGCGGAAATGCTGAGTCAAAAGTAATTTTCTTCTTTTTCTGTGGTTTGTTCACTCTATAAAATTTATCAAATTTATATTGCAACTTGCATCTGTTAAGTGAGTTTTTCAAAAGCTGAAAGTTGGAATTATTTAGGATAGTTTGCTTAACTACAACTTCACAAGCAGCCAACATGTGGTAGGCACACTAGAATCGATACGGTATGGGAAATTGGAATAGCACGGTATGGGGATCAACTCGTATGCTAAGGGTAAATACGCACTCACCACATGGGAATCAACTTGTACGCTAGGGGTAAATTCACTGTCAGCTAATGGGAATCAACTCGTCCGTTTCGGAATCAATTCGGTATCAGCCAGGCAAAATATCAATTTCAAAGTAGGCATAAGACTGATTTCAATGAAGGCAAAAAATAAATTCCAAGTGAGGCAAAAGACTGACTCCGAGGGAGGAAAAAGACTGACTCCGAGGTAGGCAAAAGACTGACTCCGAGGTAGGCAAAACACTGATTCCAACCTAGGCAAAAGACAGAATTGATCCTTTGTCTGACTTAGAATCAAAGGTAGGCAAAAGAGAGATTCTAAGCGGAACGGAAAATTCCAAAGGGGACAAAAAAACAATTCCAAAGGTAACAAAGAAAACTAATCCACGGTTTTCTTATTCACATGATAGTTGTACATAATTTAAACAACAATTTTTTATAAACATATCTTTATTAAAAACAGTAAATAAACTTTAGTATGTAATATAAATATATTAGGTACAATAATATATGAGAGTAAATTAGTATGGTTTGATATCCATTTCCAAGAGCTATACTTCTTGAAAGATCTAGGGGATCGGACGCAAGTGCCCTGGTTTCCATTGTGGGCGGCCATGTTTAGTCATAGATTCCTTGCAGTAACAAACGAGAAACGCAGCAGCCATAAAATAAATCATTATAATTATATTGCATGAAATTATTTTGAAAAGAAATAGAACGCTCCAGTAAACACATCCACATAAAGTGTATTGCAAACAATGGCTATATCGACTACCTCTCAGCTTTGCTTCCCGCCCCCTCTACACTAAACACACTGGAGGATTGAAAACACCAATATTTACATTTAGGATAAATCTTTTTCATTAGCCATCATAACATAAATTTGTCTTCATAATGCGAAAAGCAATTTTCATCACGATGAATTTCCACGTCTCTCTTCCTGTTACAATACGTCAACAAAGATTTATAGCCGCTGATTGGTTAGAGAAACCACCCATGTTTTATTTTTTACATGCACATTTTTTTTTTAATTAGAACATTCAATGGCTGGTACATATGTGCCACTATGAATGCATGACCATCTTTGAAGCGCGTTTACAAAATGTATATATCATTTAATTAGTCTGACTGTAATATACGAGATGAGTAATTGTTGGATTTCATCGGGGGTTAAAAAATACTCGGAATTAGATGGAATTTCTCATAATTCGTTGCAAGAAAATGTGACGCATGAAAGCTTATGAGTAACTATAAACCAATAAGCTTGCTTAAAATGCTGTAAAGGGAAGAAAATTTGTTGATTTTTGAGTACCATGCTTTTAAGTTTAGTATGAAGAAGAATACAGAAAATACTGAAATCGAGTATGTCTTTTATATACACGTTACTAGCGCTTCTCTGGGTTAAAATGAGAAAAGTTAGTAATATATACCAGTACACAGCAAAAAATGAGGTGTTGAAATAACACAAAATGACTACCACTTTAGCGTGTTACTTGTGTGTTAATTCAGCACCAAGACATCGCTTTCCGAGCATATCAGAAATAACAAATTACTACCTGAGAGAATTTGCATTGGTATTTATCGTTTAATATGAGCAAAGCTTTGCAAAATATCTTTGGCACTTATGCCAAGTAACGAATAATGTTCTATGTTTTCTGTAATCGGTCACAATAATATTGTTGTAAACCTGTGAATCATCTGACAACAGTTACATAGGCAACAGTTCTGTCATCTTATATTCATATATGCTAAGACACAAGAATAACAAATAAAGAAAACAGATGGAAGCACAGCTATCTGTGTAACTGTTGTCAGATGATTCACAGGTTTACAACAATATTATTGTGACCGATTACAGAAAACATACAACATTATTCGTTACTTGGCACAAGTGCCAAATATAATTCTCAAAGCTTTGCTCATACTAAACGATAAATACCAATGCAAATTCTCTCAGGTAGTAATTAGTTATTATTGATATGCTAGGAAGGCGATGTCTTGGTGCTTCTTTCCGCTTTCCAGTATGTTAAGGACCAAGCAGTCATTTTGACGGCATCACGTAAAACAATTTTCTATATCTCATATTTCTTTGAGTTATGCAACTATACTTTAGAACTTTTATTATTTTAAGAAGAGGTTTGATATAGCATATAAACATTGTGTGTCTATTTTAAATAAATACGTATTTTTTTTTTTGTATACCCCTAGAAGGACCAAACCGTCAAGTTGCCTGTCTCATTTAAAAATCTATATTTTGTTGTTGATGTGGACTGTTTTATAGGTTGTACGCCATATGGTAATAATAAATGTAATATTTCTGTTAGAAACAACACATTTTGCAATATTTTACGTTATTTTTCCAACGAGTTTGCTATTTGATATATCTTTTATTTCTGCTTTCCATTGCTGTAAAGGTGAAATATTTGGTTCTTCGTTGATTGATTTCTTCTTGAATTATGTTCGTATCATGTTGGTAACAATGTTCTCTGTAGAAATAAAGGTTTTCTTGAAGGTACATATGAATAATTACAAAAGCAACATGAGACCTGATAAAATGTTACGTGCTTTTTAATATTTGAGTGAAAATGAATTTCGCTTGGAAGAACAACAGGGAGATTGCTTCGATAAAGCCAGCAGTAGTAACTAGAATGCAGTGTCTGAAGCTACTTCTTCGGATAAGAGGAAGGAAACATATATAGAAGTTTCCAGAAGTAATCAATCAAATGTCTTTATAGCAGGTCATAGGACACGTTGGAGTAAAATGCTGAGTGGACAGAGAGAACAATGCTGGGTGTACTGCCTCACACGACATCCTTCGCGAGAAACCTGTTCGTTATGTTATGCGTTACATCATATTGAAGATGGTGATTTTGGTTGTACTTTTCGCTTGTTCATAGACGACAACGTTGAGAAACATTCTGAAGTGCACCGTTATTGAAGCTTAGACAGCGTCAAGATTCTCTGTGGCCATTGTCAATTGCAGAACACTTTCATTGTTAGCAATATTGATATTTCGTGTAGCTTCACATATATCTGTAAAGGAACTATAGAACGTAAGCTGTGAACCAGTGTTTTACAGAAAGTTTATGGAAAGAATGATATTTCTTGAAATAATGAAGTATCTTCGGTTTGATGAAAAGTGCCCTAGCTCTTCAAGGCTGAAAGCAAACAAGCTTGCTTTGGTATCATCTTTGTAGAACTTATTCATTGAGAATTGTATCAGGCACTATAAAACCCACGACAGTGTTTGTGTGGATGAACAGTTATTTTCTAGTAAGATGACATGCAAATACATATAATATATGACAAACAAGCCTGACAAATTTGGATTCAAATGTGGCTGCTTGCAGTTCAAAAGTCACGGTATCAACTAAAAGACATTCCCTACGAGGGAAACGGCTAAGAACGACGTCGGGACTTAGAGTTAGGCGAATATATTGTTCTGAAGACGATGCATTCTTTTCTCAACAAAGGACTGAATGTTACATGCGATAACTTTTCTTACGAGTTAAAAGTTAGCCGAATCTTTAAAAAGAAACAGTTGACCTTGATTGGTAGTATGAGTCAAATAGAAGAGAACTTTCCAAAATGTGCTTGAAAAAATGAAATGAAATTTTTGAGTTTTACGCCCCACGGTTATGCCGATTAGGCTAAAGGAGACGGTGATGATGCGAGATGGATGAAATGGTTGAATGAAGAAAGTGGGAGGAAACGGGGAAATCCCGAGAAAACCCACGCGCACGGTGTTTGTCCAACACAAAGTTCACTTGGCGGGAGCAGAGTTTGAACCCGAGACCCCTAGCACCACAAACTGTACTTGAATCAGAAAGAAAAGAATATGTTCACTACAAACCTTTATGGATATCAATCAGAAAATCCACTCAGTATACAAGTGTAAACGCGAGAAAAGTATTTCTCCCTTGAGTTCATTGCATACAAGTTGAAATAAAAGTGTTTTGACAATGTAATAGTTTGAAATAAATATAATGATTTTGGTGTATTATACACTGGGTCTGTGCTAAAAAAAATAGCCCAGCCAATGTCTACAGGGCAGGTAGTGTGATCAGGTGATTAGTAAAAAAGGATTTCATACGTAGGAATGCACGTATTATTCCTTTATTTTAATTTTTCATGTCACTGTCCTGTGAACTGTGAATTAATATAATATATTAATATTATATTTAATGAATTGACGGGATTTAGTGGATCACCCTGTATTATATCACGAGAAAAACATACATAAAACATAAGCTAGTCGATTAAACATATTAAATTAAAGCTAAAATAAGAGAAATATAAAGAAAAATGATATAAATCTCTTGCATTTTAATAGCCGTCAAAATGACGGCTCGGTACTTCTAGGGTGGTAAAAATTTTGGTCCTTCTAGTGTTAATTCGGTTCATCTATGATTTTCTCTCAGGTCGCCTGACCTATGTTTTCATCAGCTCTCTCACACCCTGTGTTTATCCATTCTGGTGTTCCTCAAGGATCAGCTATGTCCCAGCTTCTTTACCTACTGTATGTTGCTGACTTTCCTGCCCTTCCTACCAACGTCAGTCTATTTCAATATGCGGATGATACGGCTCTTCTGGCAACGGCAAATACTATTCAACACATCAATCGCATCCTTCAACCTGCCATTGATGCTTTCATTGAATGGTGTGATACATGGCGGCTCAAACTCAACGCCAATAAAACCCAAGCCATTATCTTCCTACCACCAGGTAAACGCAGTCGGGTTCATCACAATCCATCCAACCTCAGTATTGAACTTGCAGGTACACCACTTTCTGTTAGTCCCACAGTCACATATCTGAGCATTATCTTCGACTTCCATCTGAAATGATCTGCTAATCTAAAAAGTCTTGCTCTTAAAGCGACCAACCGTCTGAACTTACTGCGACGCCTAACTGGGACTACCTGGGGCCTAAAACCTAACATACTTCTCAACACCTACAAGGCTTTTTTACGTCCTGTTTTGACTTATGGCTTTACAGCCTGGCTATCAGCACCAGAGTCATATTACCGCAGGCTACAAATTCTTGAGCGCCATGTCCTACGCCTTGCCTTTCGAATTAAATTACCAAGCCCTACACGCGACTTATATGAGAGAACACCTTTTCCACAAATCCTCTATCACCTAGAAGACCTCAAACTCCGGTACGTTACGAAGCGATTCCAGACTCACCATCCATTGCCCTTTGATGCTATGCACCATGAAGCCACTCTCCACAAGCCTTCAACTATTCTCCGGCATTCTCCATTCTCTCTGCTGTTTACTCTGTACCAATACGTTCTCCCACCAAATAGTCCCGACTTTCAACTTCTTGAAGAATTCCTCATTGCAATCTCCCCACCATATATCATTCCATCTTATGCTGCACAGTGATTTCACCGCACTAACAGGGCTCCACTCGTCTCCATTACGTCCAGAGTAGCCCCTGGACAGAAGATAACATTCATTCATCTCCCTAACATTTCTCTCTGTGTTGTGTTGTGATGTCAAGTGCACCTCATTGTTTCATTTCTCATCACTGATGAATTGCTCGCCAGTGTACATATGTTTTCCTGTCCTTATGAGTATGGTTAACGGCCATAATGTCCTTTCATTTGAATCAACTTGGATATAATAAAGTTAATAAAATCTCTTTTGCCTCAGGACAATCAACCTACACCTGCAGTTCCTATTAGCTCCGCTTCCCAAATAAAGGGCGTAACCCTTTGGGTGGGTGCTAGCTAGCAAAAAAAGCTTGGTGCTTTACCCGAAGAAAAGGCACAACCCTTTAACCGGGATGACGGACAAAAAAATCTTGGTGCTGAATTAACACACAAGTAACACGCCAAAGTGGTAGTTATTTTTATGTTGTTTCAACACCTCATTTTTTGCTGTGTAAGTTCGGCCGTCAAGTGAAATGACAAAAACCATCCCAGACCCATGCTTCATCTACGTGGTAAATTCGATCAATTGTGGTTACGTGGTTAAAGGGTTATTAAGCCACAAACAGTCACTTTTATTTTTATATACATAAATTATAGTATAAACAAAATAGACCAAGTGAGTTTCAAGTTACAGACTTTCAAAATACGCTGGTTCAATATTTTTAACCAAAAATGATAGTTTCACCAGTTCCTGTTTCAACATGAAAATATGAAAGGAAAAAAATGAAATGAAATCTTTGAGTTTTACGTCCCACGATTATGCCCTTTAGACAAAGGCAGATGATGATTAAGGTAGTGATTAAGATGGAAGAATTGGTGGAATGAGAATGGAAGGAAAGAGGAATACCGCGAGAAAATCTATAAAATACGATGGCAATTAGTCGATGTCCCAACCAGTTTCTCTTTCTCTTCTTAATAATATCTAGAATTGTTCTTTTCTCCCCGACGAGTCCGAACACCTTCTCATTTGTTTTCCACTCAACCCAACTAATTCTCTCCAATCTTCTTCACCCCTACATTTTGAAAGCTACCAATCGTTTTTCATCATTTTTGCGTAATATCCATGTTTGTGACCCATACAGGACAATATTCCCACACCTATCCCTTTATAAGTCTTTTTCTCAACTCTTTGTTCAAAGTCCCACAAAATACTATTTTCTCCCTCCCAAGGCCTTCTTTTTTCCTACCTTTGCTTTTAGTTCACATTCCCACTCAGATGTTGACAACGAGTCATTTGTTCTATTTTCTCCTCTTCCATTTCTACCCCTTCGTTCCAATCACCTCCCCTACCGTATTGATACTATGTTTTTAAACCACGTATAGAAACTCTCAGCTAACAAGATCTCTACAATGTGGCAAATATGTCGTATTCATATCAAAGTTAGTAAAAAGGTTTGTAGCTTCCTCATTTCTCCATATTTTATTATTTTTTAAAAAAATTGCACTTAGCTATTCATAAAATCGAATTCAACTCAATATAAGTTCCGTGAGGCCGCGATGGTTCGGTGGTAGAGTGTTTACCTCTGGTGCGTTGAGTCCTTGGTTAGATTCCCGCTCACGTCAAATGACCTTTGTGGTAGACAGAAACCCGTGTGCGTGGGTTTCCTCGAGATTCTCCCGTTCCCTCTCACTTCCTTCATTCCACCATTTCACTCATTTCTCATCATCATAGTCTCCTAAGCATGGGACGTAAAACTTAAAGATTTAATTTTGAGTACAAGTTCCTCTCTCTGAAGAATTAGATGGTAGTCTCAATTTAAAAGGAGAAAAATTGTAAATATTCTTCTAAAAATGAAAAACATCCAAGCCTTTCCCGTTTCTCTTCTGATACACACACATATATAAGAAAGTAATTAGAACATTATGAGGCTAAAAGAAAAAGTTATAGAAATAGAATATGCCGATGTGTATATACATAAGAAAGGGCTTAATTAAAAACGAGAAAGTACAAAAGTTTCATTTGTAAGTCAACTCATATTTCCGTCAACATTTTTCTTGTATTAAGAGAAGAATATATAAATATATTTTAAAAAATGAAGTTTGACATTTCTTTATTATTTCATTTTCAGTTACAAGTTTATTATTTTTGAAAGAAAATGAAGTAATTATACACTTTTCTCATTTTATATATATATATATTGAAAGTTAAAGGAACAATCGTCACATGTTTCTTCTGTTGTTTCATCTACATCAAAGATGCATTAGATTCTTTAAATATCATAGTATATATATATATATATATATATATATATATATATATATATATATATATATAAACTCTGACATAACGGGTACTTCCGGTTGACGTGGAAATTTGGCATGATTATAGTTTCTCGGGAGTAACCCACAGGAAAATAGCCCCCAAATGAATATTATATATATTAGTTTTAAGGGGTTTAAAGGGGGTATGAAGATTTACCCATGTCTTTAAATGGGCCCTTTTTTGGACCTAAATCTCATATTTTAGGTACTTGGAATTGGAATAAGAACTTGAAATTTAGTGTGCTTGAGCATTTTCGTTAGCATTATCTAACTAAATCATCAAAAATAACAATTTCCAACTTTAGAGTGGTTTTATGGTCAAAATCTTTCCCATATTATTTATATGGAACATCATCTACACCCCAAAATTATTCAGCACTTCGAGCAGGATTAGAATGTGGCATGGTTATAGCCTTCCGGCAGAGGAAAATTACCAAAACTGAATATTTTTTAGTTTTTAGGGAGTCTAAAGAGGAAATGAAAAATCTTCATGTTATTTAAATGGGCGTTTTCTTGGGATAGCTAATTTTAGCTTTTAGGTAGTTGAAATACGAAAAGAAACTTGAAATTCGATAGAATTGTGGGTTTTAAGAGGTGCGAGGCCGTAGCCCGAGCAAACGCGGGGGTCTGGAAGTTAATCCGGCAGGTGGCCAAATTCGGGAAATATTAAGAACAAATGCACGAAAATCACTCTCGATGCAAAGGCTGATACATAAGAATGCGAGGCATTAGGCTAAGCAAACGCCGGGGTCTGCGCTGGAGACGGCTCCCCTGCTAGCCAAATACTGGTATTAAGTTACACACTGAATGTGACTTGTATTAGGTGAATGTATTTAAAATACAAGGAAATACTACCAGAAATATTAAGTGATTCCATTTAAGTCTTTTGTAAAAAAATTATAACTATATAGAGAAAAACGTTGAAGCCGGAAGTTGTACCAGTTTTCTTACTTTCGGTTTCAATACAAGAATATTATATTCAACATTCTTGGAACCCTGAATCCGTATCAAAAAGCCAGTTATCAGCATCTCATATTTATTGTTCTATGGAGATCAAATTTGAAACAAAGTGGTAGCAACTTTCTACCACTTCCGGCCGTAATTAACAGAAAGATAGTCGGAGATAGAACAGAATCCATATGTATTTTATGGCTGCAGTACTGAATTCATATGTATTTTATTGATGCAGCACTAAATTCATATGTATTTCATGGATGCAGTACTGAATTCGTATGTATTTCATGGATGAAGTACTGAATTCATATGTATTTTATGGATGCAGTACTGAATTCATATGTATTTTATGGATGCAGTACTGAATTCATATAAAGAAACTACTTCTCAGGATCTGTTAGTTTATTATTATTACTAGTGTTATGACGATCAATGTTAAAACTGAGAATCGTATATTGCCACCATTTCGGTTCAAAGATACAGGTTGAGATTAAACATAACCTTCTAGCTATCCATTACCGTTTCTGGTATATGGTATTGAAG
The DNA here is from genome assembly GCF_964235325.1 of Thermobia domestica. Lineage (NCBI taxonomy): Eukaryota > Metazoa > Arthropoda > Insecta > Zygentoma > Lepismatidae > Thermobia > Thermobia domestica. The sequence continues at coordinate 262,443,019 of NC_137462.1, read as the reverse complement.
GCTCAATCTGGAAATGATATTTCTATCACTTTTCATTTGAATAGAGAGTTAAAGAAGGAGACGCATCATATTCATCAGTCACTGAACCGATAAAAAAAATCTCGCTTTTACCGATTTTACCTTGATTCTTGCCGACAGAGACAGACTGATGTACGTGGCTGTCTTACCCATTTAATCCCACTGTTCCCAAATGGGAACATATTGTGCCGGTGCTGTGCCATCAGTTGTAGCTTAGTATAACCTTTAGAAATACTCATAGAATATGGTGACTGTTGGGGATGGAACTGATGCACAACACGGTACTTAACAACTAAATTATGATTGAATTTAAATAAAATTCAAATATTTCTAATTTTGAAAATGACTTGTAGGGAAAGAGGTGAGAGAGAGAGAAAGGTTATGATTAAAAGATAAAGGATGAGCACTAGCCTGATAGATCCATCGAGACTGGCGTCGTCCTAGTCATCTGGGATGATGAATGCTTTCCCTTGGAGCGGCCTGGATAACTGGACAGTCAACACCTGGATTTCAATCCTGTTGATCTGCAGTCCTGTTGATCTGAAGAGTTCTCTCGTCTTCATGCGTTTGCAATGATATTTTCTCACATCTTCATTCCACTACTCTGGTAACAAACTTAAAGGTGTCTGCGGCGATGAACCGTCAGAATGGTACTCTTTACTTACGGAGTCAGTCGTCCTCCAATGGTGGGATCTGTTCGTCTCCGATGATCCTGTACCTCTCTTGATCGCGTGTCGAATACCCCTTGTTGTTCTGTTCCTCCTGGTTTTGTCCAACTCAAGAATGATAACCTAACAGTCCTATGAATCGGGAAGTATCAGGCTGTGCTTGAAGGTATGCGGAAAGGAAAAAAGGAAGCTAGTCGAGTTTATTTAACAAATATGCATTTACAACAAATGTCTGAGAATGTACACTTCTAATCAAAGTTTTCTTTCGTTGAGTTTTCAAAAGTAATTTAATAAATAATCAAATCTAATGAATTAAATTCACAGTTACTTCTAATACACAGTCACTTCATTTCCAATAGACAGTTACTTCACAATATTTATTTTTATCAATTTTTGTCTGTGGATTATCAGTTGTGGCATTATTTCGACGTTTACAATAAGGACCTGCTACCACCAGTTTATCTGCTACTACTAAAATCCTCAAAATATATTAAATGAGGTCAGAATCAATAAGTTTAGAAGGAATTACGGAATTCTAAAACAAAAATAATTTGGGTTTAAATGGGTAATCCTACCAAATCATCCAAGGTTACTTGAAAAGAAGGTATTAATCATTGTGACAGTCAAAGATTATCATCATCATTGGTGGTGATTTCATTGCTGCCGAGGCGAAAATGTTTAGCGATAAGTTGTATATTCACAGTTATACATAGTAAGTCGAGATTTACAATTATCAATAAGAATATCGCATATTTTGTTAAGTGTTCTGGATAATCTGGCGTTCCGTCATATAATGCGTCCATCTTTTGCGTTAGTTCGGGACGCTGAAGTTTTCCTTAAAATTCGGGTTGTTCCACTTAATGTGTCCAGATTTTTTGCTTACCAGGTGTTATAAGTATTTTATACAGCTGGATTATTATTAATTTTGTGTTCAACACTTATGTCCTTTAGACTAAAGTAGACACCAGAAAAGAATGAAAATACTGAAATGACATATATATGATATGATACTGGTGCCCCGAGTCTAATTCCAAGTCGTTGCAGATGGATCTTTGGATGATCAGCCTAATACCATAGACCGCTCCGCCGTTATTGAGTTTTATTCCATAGAGGAAGTGCGGGTATTATGGAATAGTCGGATAATATGAAATACCTCATTATTTTACCTGTGATGTGTTACTTCCTAGCGGAGAGGAAAGAAACTGTTACTTTACGTCCCCATGATGCTCTACAGTCAGTCTCCTTGTGATTGTGACATTCGTTGTGTTGATAGACGTGAAATCTGATTTCTTATTCATGAAAACTTTTACAGGTAAATATTTTACAACATATATCTTCCTATTGGAATGTAACAGAACAACCATTCTTTGTTTACTATGACGTTGGATATACAGAGTGGTAGTTTGATAAGCGCCATTAACCTATACACCTTCGAATGCGTTTAACAGCTCTTTCGTTTCCAAGATGGCGTGGAGGGCAATATGGAATACCCGCAAGAAAAGCATGGTATTCCGTATTCCGTATGGTATTCCGATTACAAATATATCTATCGGTATTGGGCAATTAAAATACATTTACGATTACAACAATGCTAAGTGCATTTTATGTTACAGCAAATTTACTGATGATACAAGGGGTGAGTTTGGGTCCACCGTTCATGTTTAATGTAAACACAAAATGACTTGACGGTCCTGAAGCAGACTATTATATTTGTGACTTTTGCAAGTAATCGCATTCAGTTATAGCTTGGCATTCAGAATGTTCATATATTGTCACTGTATTCATTGTATGTTCAACAGAAAACTCATTTCTTTTCTATATAGCATTTGTATTCCATGTTACCCGAGTATTTCATATTACCCTCCAAAGTGGTTTCTTTACAAATTAAAAATTTTGCCCACCCCTGTAACGAAACTTCTTTATAAAGATACGCATAAAAAAAAAGCCAAATATGTAAGGCGTATACTTGTTTTCTTTTTTCTTTCAATGTGCAATTATTAACTGAGTTACAAGCGAAACAAAAATGGTATTCCATAATACCTGAACTTCCTCTACTATTCAACTTACAAAAATACCAGCATCATGCAATGGGCATCATAAGATTTGATATCTTAGTACGCACGTTTATTTGTTACTTCATACGGTAACTCCTGAACGAAAACTAATTTTTAAATTTTCTCTCTCTCTCTCTCTCTCTCTTTTTTTTTTTTTTTTTGCAATAGATAGCTAGTGATTATCTCGTTTGAGTTCGTTATCGGAGCCAAACCGTTAACATCTTAACGGGTAACGGCGACTTTAACGGTGGGTATCCATATTCCATTCATTCAATATTAGATTCGTGTAATGCTAATTTGCAAACTTCAATACAGCTGGGGTTGCATAATCACCGAGGCGAAAATATTTAGACATTCTTAATTCATTATAAGCGCAAGTGTAATAATTCATACCTTTTGCATCATCCTTTTTTATTTAAGTTTAATGTTCCACGATTACGTACCGAAGCTAGAGAACACAGTGAATGGTAGTAGTGGAAGGAAAATATGGGAGGAAACTTGTGGAAACTTCGAACAAAGCCACTGGGACAGTGTTCATCTACCACAAAATTCACTCGGAACGGGCTAGGATTGAAACAGGGACCCCATGCACCAGAAGTACGCGCTCTAAGACGAGCACCGCGGTCCCCGATCCTCTTTACTGTATTGAGCCAAGTTTATTTATGTTTGTATTGCATTTTGAGTTCTACGTTCCACAATTGGAGCGTTCAGAGCGGAAGGAAAACGAATGCAATGCAAAGTTGTGAGAAAAACAGAAACGTTTTTAGTATACACTTTTTTTACATTATAAGACGTATTTAAAATATCAAGACATGGATAATTTAAACCCTGAAACAAGCTTCAGATACACATCTTAAAGATAAAATATGACCAAACTGATGAAATGTCTTGATTCCTTCGCGCAATGAAAGTGCTAATTCCATCCTGCAATCTAATAGTTTTGTATATTTTCTTTATATCCTTAGATGCAGAGATGACGTGGGTCAACGAAAACTTGACCCATGATCCACTGACACCACTCAACGTGACTCACGATCCACCATGACCCACTACCCACCGAAACCTGTCGTCATGTACTCTGATCCATGATCCCTGCTCTCCTCTCCACTGACTGAAGAGCTTACACTTGTAATAAAACAAGGTTTTGAAATTATCACTAATCGGAGTTTGAATTTCTACAGTCAATCGATCAACCGATGGATCTCTGTTACAATAACGGCGAATCTGACCTTTACGATATACAATGGTAAAGTATTTGTCATGGGGTATATTATGATGAATTTAAATATAATTATCATATATAATTATTTACTTGTTGAATTACAAATACTTTCCAGTGGAAAATAGGATGAAATTTGAAAGTTTCAAATCAAGGTAAAATAGGCCAACATAAAGGGACAAAAAAACTGTGTAAAATTTGACTGTCTCGAAAGCCAGGTAGTAAGTCTATTAGCCTACTATTATTACAATTACAAATATAATATCCAACAGTGCCTGAAGTTCTTTTTTCATTTAGACATATTCATCACAGGTTAGATTAAATAAATAGAAGAAAAAAGAAAACGGAAGAAAAATGGAGGCCTTGAAAGAAAAACAGACAAATTTATCAGTGTTCAGAGGATACTGTCTACAATGCAATGAGTACAGTGATTCGGTGGGTCAGAGTGAGTCATGCTATGTCGATGGGTCAAAATGGGTTACGTCCTATTGACCCACTGACCCACTCAAAAGTCTTGGCCCACGACCCACTAACTCACTCCATCTCTGCTTAGGTAACATTGAACCTAGGAAGGGTTGGGCCTCCTATTACCGTGATGTCAGACTCATGCTCGTGTCTTAAATGCGGTGCACTTCAAGGATGACTTCAAGGATCCACAGACCAACATGCAAGGTAAGTCCTTACCATATAAGACGTTCCCTACATTATTCTGCCTGCAAGAGATCTGGATTTGAACACGTAATAGAGTACAGAACGAGGACTTGTGACAAGTTACGAAAATGATAGTGAAACGATAGGTGGAAGAATAATCCATATCATTCATGACCGATAATTTTCGACTATTTTTCCCGATGTGAGGGCTTTGAATAAACGGAGAGCAGGGGCGTATCCACGTGGTTCCGGTTCTCCCTCTAAAGTTTCCTAACTGAACATACATTTATATTCTTTCTCAAATTAAACTACACTTGTTTAGCAGGGAAACGATTGATGTAACATGAAAATTTGATCTTACACTTTATCTGTACTCTTTCTCCTATTCAATCAATCTAGTGCTATCATTCTTTCATCTGAAAATATAAGTGGAAGTATTTTATAATTATGTATAGTCTTTTTGAGTGCAGAACAATATCCGTTCAATACTACGTAGATGTAGTGGCCTGCAGTATTGGATTTCTCCCTTTCCAAAGCTTGTACCTCTCCGAACAAAAAATTCTAAGTGTGCGCCTGATGGAGAATAGTCATAGCACTGCGAAAATAATGATAACCCGGACCGTGCCCGGTTGGAGAAATGCCTTAGGGAGAAATTTCGTATCTCCTGGAGGATTTCCATTCGGGGTATCCCTTGAAATCATTACTGCTGATGACTAAAACGAGAATTGAACCCGTAAGAGACAAGTACAGCGGTCAATAGTCATGTATTTTATACCAGCCAGCACTATCTGGGTTAAAGTTTTTTATTTTATACTAAATTATACTTAAATTGGAAGCTAATATTTGAAAAAAAAAAATGTGAAAACCACAGCGGAAACCATATAAACAAATTTGATTATATCGCCTTGTTTAGTCTTAACGAAAGTGCATATGTTATATTCGTGAACCTGGCTTCATCCACACCTGCACTACTGAGACGAAACCTGTGCACACAGTGTTAATTAGTGCTCATGATACCCACAGGAAGAAAATTAGTACTATTAATCTTATCATAATAATTAGGTATCGGTTTTCTTATGATTATGCTGACATTAAAGATTCTCGAATATATTTTGGACTTCCGATAATAGCACTAACTTTCTTTTTATGCAATATCGTCAGCACTAATTTAACACTAACTTTGTGCATGGGTTTCATCTCAATTGATTGAGCGGATGGGTGGGGCTAGCATGAACATAGCCCCACCGAGATTTTTTTTGACGTTTTAGTAATAGCACAATTTTTAAAGCTTGTAGGTTGTCTGCACTAATAATTGGACACTAATTTTTGGTATGTTTTAAAATTAGTGTGGATGTAGATGGAGCGAGGTTCACGGACATGTGTATCTCTTGAATAAAGTTTGTAAACAGCGTGTGTGTTCTTTCTAACCTTCCATCAACGAGCGTTACGAACGTTTTCATGCGTCAATTTCGGAGTATCTTTAAATGCGAGGATATTTTGGTGTTATTCAATAATACCCGTATATGCTTGTGAATACGGTTACGTGAATGTGTGTGAGAAAAAATAAAAAGTGTTGGAACGAGGCTCCAGATGGATGGAGTTGCATGGTTCAATCACTGTCGTCACAGCTTCTTGGTTTTCCCTGGCATCAGGTGAGACAAATGCTGAATGCTAAGCGGAGGAGAACCAGGAAATGGGTCTGTCGGATGTTTCCACGTCGCTTGGCTCTTCGAATCGACGCGAGGCTTTCTTCTTCTCCTTTGTCCTGGCTTATCGTGGAACAACGAGCCTTTAATTCCATGGACATGTAATCAATAACACACTCATTGCTGGAGAACGGAATTACTGGAACCACTATCTTGCCTCCGTTAGAACAACATGGAATACGTTCGGTAACTTTTTTATTTTTATATCCAACTTCTGAAAATGATAAGTACGTGGATAATCTCAAAAAAAAAAAAACAAGAATATTCTCAATGTCTATAATTAAAAGTAGCATGGACTGTAAGATCATGAAGGAAGTTTCATTACATTCAAATGTATATATATATATATATATATATATATATATATATATATATATATATATATATGTGTGTGTGTGTGTGTGTGTGTGTGTGTGTGTGTGTAAGAGAGAGAAACCAAAAAAGCACCACATTCTTTTAACAATCCAATTTAATGAATCTAAAGCTACAATCTTGCAATTTAAATATGGCCCCATGAAATGAGTGATCATTTAACATTAACTTGCTACATAAATTTTATTTAGTATATGCATTATTGTCAGGAAAATGTGGGTTACTGTTAACAATGTGTGTGCCGTTTTTAGCAGTGTGTAGCGATGCGCACGAGACAAGATTTGAGGCTGTCTCGTCTCGAAAATGTGCTGTAAAAGGGATGTCTCGACTCGGAAAATGTATATTTTTCTATTGGAAGAGCTGTGTCTCGACTCGAATTTTGTCAGGAAAATTCTGTCTCGACTCGTCTCGTGCGCATCCCTAGCAGTGCGGATTAGATTAGGTATAAAATAAAATATTTCAGTTTAACGTCCCAGGATTACGCACGTTAGCCTAAGGTACACGGATGAATAAGGCAAATGAATGATGGAAAAATCAGTACAATGAGAATGTGGGAGGAAAGAGAAGTATCCCGAGAAAACTCACGGACACAATGTTGTCCACCACAAACTTATTTGGTCAGAGGTCAATCCAAAAGTAGATTATAGAGTTTAGCGTCCCTTTCGGTAGCGAGACTATATGTGACCTAGCAGCAGAATTATTTCAGATTTTGCTACGGAGGAAAGATTCTTAATATATATAAGAATTGCAGATTCTTATTAGTAGGTTGGGACATTGCCTAAGACGAGATTGTATCATGAGGGACGTCCTAGAGGGTATGGTGTCGGGAAAGAGAGGGAGGGGGCGAAGGAGACTACAATTAATGGATGATATAAAAACAGAAAGATCATACACGAAGACGAAAAGGTTAGCGGAGGACCGTGGAGCATGGAAGCTTCTCAGCTGCGGCAAGTGACCTGCCAATAAAGGCAGAATACCTATGATGATGATGATTATTATTAGTATATTAGTATACAATTAATTAAAACATATGCGTATCTTAAACTCAAGGGGGTAATTGCCACCCTGTCAAAGCAAATAACACTTCTACGACTTAGACCTACAGTTTGACGTGGGATTCGAATTACATGACCTTCCTCCGAGAATAGAATCCTGGTCTCTGGAGTCGAAGATGTAAGCTAACTGTCTAGTCACGAAGATCTGTCGCTTTTAGGGGTATATGTATCTCGTTGTCAGAAGACAATAATAGACAATCTCGTAGTTAATTGTGTATTTAATTAAACAGACATGACAAAAAACATCCGTCAAAGTAGAACAAAGAAATTATTATTGGAAATATATATTTTTAACGTCATAACAATTCGTTTTCTCAAAAACTACGCTTGAGACTGTAGCCCCAAGTATTAATATTGTTCAGCTTGATGGGGTGTATCAATTAGGACGATATGCTAGTTGACAAAAAAAAAATAGTTTTTTTAAGAATCAAATGTAATTTTAAGGTTAGATTGAAGAATAGTGTGTCCTCCAGCATCGAGGCAATATGAGACATGAATCAACAGCTTAAAGTGGGATCCGAACCACATACGCTCCAACCGGGAAACGAATCAGGGTCTCTGGTGTCGGATGCTGGTATGTTAACCATTCAGCGACGAGGGAAGCTCCAAACCCTATTTAAGGTAACAGCTTAGTAACCATATAATACACTGGCGTTTTAAGGCTGATTTACACGCAGCATGAAGTGCCCATGACATTCTTCTGCCACGCTGCGTCCGTGTCATGGCCGTGACCATTCATACATACCATTCCATGCCGTGTCATGTCATGCCATGCCATGCCGCTATTGCTTTCTACACCATTTCCCATGACAGATTGCACGGAAGGGTCAACTTCGAGCTGCCTCAAGTACTTTGAGAAAAGCCAAACATTACGGCCGTCGAGTCGCGACCTAGCTGGTTTTTCTGCAAGGTCACAATATCGGGGCATGGTAGGGAAACCGGACGGACACGGCAGGTCATGTGATAATTAAAATTACAACCCATTCAATATTCAGTGTCAAAGTGTGGAAAACTCTGTGGTCCACGGCACGGCGGGGCACGGCATTTCCTCAAAAACTGCGCATTAGGATTTACACTCATTTACACCATTTTATACAGCTGAATGGGATCTTTCGATTAGTATTCATCCATTTCAACTGCGAACATTATTCCTGATTTGTTTCGATCGTAAAGCATGGCCATCTCTCATTTTCTATCACGTAAGTTACCAGTGAGGGGGAAAATGTAATAATATTCATGTTTAATTAATTAAAGAATTTGGGCCCAAAAATAAAATTTTTGAGTTTAACGTCCCAGGATTTTATGCCCTTTAGTCTAAAGAAGATGAATGATGAAGGCAAGTGAATGATGATGGAAGAATTGATGGAATGAGAATGTTGGAGAAAAGGAAATCCCACAGACATGATGTCCACCACAAGCTTAATTCCCTAGGGATCGAACCAGGGATCCCCACACTAGAGATAAGCGCTTTACTACAGATTAATCGTAGCACCCCCTCCCCCTTTACATTAAAATTGATTCTGTAGATAGTAGCAGCACTTCTTAATTTAGGATTAATATTGCGTCATTCTTTCTGAGCACATTTGAAAATAATTTGCCTTAATATTTCTACCTTATTAGCTACTTCATCTATTTTAACTCTGGGGGCCGCGGTGGCTCAGTGGTAGAGCATTCACCTCTGGTGCTTGGGGTTCCGGGTTCGATCCCAGCCCCCGCCAACTAAACTTTGTGGTGGACAAACACCGTGTGCATGGGTTTTCTCGGGGTTCTCTCGTTTCCTCCCACTTTCTTCATTCCACCATTTCATTCATTACTCATCATCACCGTATGTTTAGCCTCACCGTCATAACCGTGGTACGTAAAACTGAAAGATTTCATTTCATTTTCTATTTTAACCCTTTAGCGCGCAGCTTTGCATATATGCAAAGTTTAGTTTGAAATTGTATTGCACGATGTAGTTTCTAGTATGGACATAGAAAACCACCTTTGCGTATCAGCTAAGATAACCTTTGAAGTTCTGAATTTCCTGTTAGATGACATAGTAAGCCAGCGCTTTACTCTTTGTCTTAGTTGTTGCACGCGGAGTTACGCCATATTGTCATGTTGTGCTTTCTTTGCTCATTATGTGGACAGTTTTGAACTATTGACATTTTCTGTGAACTGTGACTATTCAAGAGATATTTGGTCAGTGATTTAAACAAGGACTCCACGAACCAGAGGTGACCGCCCTAGTACTAAGTCGTCGTGCCTTCCTTGCGTTTCAGTAACAATTAGGAAGATCTTATTATTGCATTTACAGGTATATTTATTTAACCCGTAGACTAATTCTTAAATGTTTTCGAGATTCATATTAGAGTTACGCGAAATATACACATTTTATTGATGAATGGGATATGAAATGAAATGAAAACTTTATGTCCCACAGTTATGCCGGCTAGCACAAAGGAGACGGTGAAGGTGAGAAATGGATGGAATGGTGGAATGAAGAAAGTGGAAGGAAACGGGAGTACAACGAGGAAACCCACGTGTATCGTGTGTCCACCACAAAGTTCATTTGGCGCAAGCTGGGATCGAACCAAGGACCCCATTCACCAGAGGTGAACGCTCTACCACTGTGCCATCGCTCTACCACTCTGAATGGGATATGAATACCGACTCTTAAAGCTATTGTTATCTGTGAAAATGTTAATGGATTACCTTCATTAACGAACTTTAGCTGTTTTATTGCAAGCAACACAATTCAAAATGTGCTTTCGTTGAAGAGATATCGTATGGAGGAAAGGGCCAGAGGAACACACGTACTAACACTACAATCTGACAAGGTCCACTAGAATATCCTAATAATCTACAATCTTATCAGGACCACTACCGTGATCCTAATAACATTACAGAGCTCGTTCGTGGTTAAGCGGTTAGCGTAGTGCCTTCGACGTGGAGACCCGGGTTGATTTCCGGCGGGAGCTCATGTGGTTCGGATTCCACGTTAATCAATAAGTCCCGTCTTATATAGCCTCGATGCTGAAAGGGATGTTAAAATCAACTCAACCCTAATAACATTACAATACTATGAAGCCTACAAGCTCAATACTTATAACATGACAATCTACAAGGCGTAGTACCCAAGTAACATTTTCGTTGTCAGACGGTGTGCCAACCGTTGTGTATTTGTAGGCATCGTTGGCAAAGCCACTATCAAAATGCCAATGACAAATTCGACAATCCATCAACCATCGATGCCAACAAGCGAAAACATAACAGAGGTTCAACGTAGGTGCCTCGTTGTTTCGGCATCGCATCGAAAGACGATGTCACAATGTTGGCGTTCAGTAGGATAACGATCATTGTTTTTTTTTTTTCACGTTGGTGTTTTGTTGGCATTCCATTGGCCCAACCACACCATAGTTGTTGGTGTAGGTTGTAGGATAACGATCGTTGGCCAACTGTGATTTTCTCGTTGGTATTTTGTTGGAATTTCGCTGATCCAACTCCTCCATGGTTGACAACACTGTCGTCCATTAGTAGGTTGGCCAACAGTACACAATCTTCTGTTGGCCCAACGTTGCAAATAATTGTTGGCATAACGATTTGCAGTACCGCCAAAATCACCGTTGGCCAACCAAGTATGGTCGGTTAGCCCAACCATTTGCCAATCCAAAATGCTACTTGGGTAGCGAGATTCTCATAATATTACAATCTTCTATGGCCCACTAGCGTGATGTAAGTAAAGAAATAGCTTCAAATTGTTGATTGTCTCAAATTATTAATTTGATCCGGCTTTTTTCTTTTTCAATTACCATTATAGCTTATTTTGCTCGGCAATGGTATCTTGTAATGCGGAAGTTGCTGAGGCATTAACATATCATATTCCCGTTTAATCTAAAAAGAATATGGGAACAGTGATGCTAACCCATGGGAAAAAAAATCAATTTTGTGGAGATTTTTTACATTAATTTCTCGGAAAGGGAAACAAGGAATTTTCGTTGCAGTTGGCAGCAAGTATGGGATTTTTCACCGACAGCAACAACATTCTTTATGGGTAGAAAGGAGATCAATGACTCCGTAGTAATCTTGAAATCACTGTTGACTGTCAAATTTTGTTACCCGAAAATATATGCTAGTTGTTTTAGTAAACATTTTAGATTGCCTCTTTCACTTAAGAAAAAAATATTAGCTATTCATTGATTATTTCATAAACGTAAAAGATCAAAATTTACGGGCAGTTTACTCATCTATAGAAGAAAATGTGCTACAAGAATTTTATTTTCCTTTTTTTTTTTTTAATATTTTTATTTTGTAATTTGCATAACGTGGGAAATTAAAGAGCAAAATGGGATTTTATAATGTTTCAGGTTGGCATTACCGCATGGAAAACGAAAATCTTAAATAAAAAGAACGAAATTTTATTCCTACGTCTATAAATTTCATGAACTATTGTAGTAAATTATTTACACATATAATTAATTAATATTTCAACAATTAAACTCTTTATCCATAGTGACGAATGTTCCTACTAATTTGTTTCTATTTATAAACTTAAGAAAATGTCAGTGTACAAAAAATAGTGCAAATTTCGATATAGTGTTTTGCAAGTATGTCCGGATGTATGAAGTTGTTTTTAAGTGTGGAAATAAATATACTACGTTTCCTACGCTTGCTGAAATCCGGTTTTGCATGTAAGTAAATAAAACTATGTACTATAAATTATTCATTAGATTTTCAAATGTTACAATATTTGTTTCAAAATTAACAACCTACTTTATTTTCTCTAGGGCCACGGTGGCTCAGTGGTAGAGCGTTCACCTCGGGTGCTTGGGGTCCCGGGTTCGATCCCATCCCCCGCCAAGTGAACTTTATAGTGGACAAACACCGTGTGGGGGGTTTTCTCGGGGTTATCCCGTTTCCTCTCACTTTCTTCATTCCACCATTTTCATTCATTACTCATCATCACCGTCTCCTTTAGCTTAGTCGGCATACCCGTGGGACGTAAAACTCAAAGATTTCATTTTATTTTTATTATCTCTTTCAACGAGCCTCTATGCAATCATACTTCAAGCTTAACTAAGAACAATTATCTTACTTATAGCTAAGGTACCGATGTGCTGCATATCTATAATATAGCCAATAACGAAGAAAACAACATGCAGACGTATAATGGACATAAATATTATCAGCGATTTTATCTTGGTCTCTTTGGTAACGCTGAGTAAAGTTCTCTCCGGTACGCTGCGCAGTGCATATTTCCGAAATACACTCAGCCCTAGCCAGAAGGCAACATCGCACGGAAACAAATGAATGCTGAATTTCATTCTAACCCGTTCCTACTACTATTACTACTACTACTATTTTTGCTATGTATCTATAGTACAAGGGCAAACTTATTTTAATGAAAGAAGTTTAATGAAAATTTTTAAAAAATAATCTTATATCACTTTTTGAATATTATTTTTAATCTTATTTTAACGAAAGAAGTGTTATAAAAATTTTAAAAAACTTTCCTTAGGCAGGGTTTGAACCCACGTCGAAAACGATTTTCGTTGCTACCATGTTGCGCTAGCTCACTCGGCTACGAGAACCGACAGCGTTTGGCGTTTACTTTGTGCTATATGTGAGTCATGACTCGTGATGTCACCAACACGATCGTGATATAGATGTCATTCATTTTTTCTACATTGTTACCAAGTGTAACCCCGTTCACAATGCCTTATGGCTCGAGTTCAGTGTATTTCGAAAATACGCCTGTACAGTGGCAGCAGTGTTCGTAGTTTGAGAAAATTTCCCTAATCTAGGGAAATTTCGTAATTAAATTTAGCAGAAAGAGAAAAAGGGATTTTTCTGATAAAACGTAAAAATTCAGGGAAATTCTCGAGCAGATTTGTTGACCAATACAAATGTTTAAACTTCTCTGTTCTTCAAAAGTGAACCGTTAGCATATACAGTACCAATAGTGTATCTGAGTGTTTTAAAAGTAGCATAATTTATACCCATTCTTGGCTGGGTAAGTATATTTTTTGTTAAAGAAAAAGAGAAGGAAAAATATAAGAGATAAGAGCAAAAAGCAAATAAACGAAACAAATATTATTGGCATTTCCTTTAATACTGCTAAATGAATCATATCGCATAACTTCTGTCTTAAGAATTGGACCTTCAATGGACTGTCGAGGGAAATTTTGTTAAAAAAAAAAAAAAAAAAAAAACCTACCAACACTGAGTGGCAGACGATCAGGTTTTTGATTTGCACCGTACTCTACAAGAATGATTTTTAAAATAGTCGAACTTGAAATTATCTTTCTGCCGGTAAAAAACTCAAGACCTGAGTATAGAGTGTGTGTATATATCGTTACTGAAAGATTAGCGTTCATATTTTCAGAGTGGGAGACCCGCAATTGATACCTAGTGACAGCTCATGAAGTTCTGGATTCCTTATCAAGTTGGAGATGCAAGTCTCAAATAGCAGCGGTGCTAAAAACAGAGAAAGTCAGTCAATAATATTTAGAGTGCATAACATTATGTAAAAGTATATTTTTCAATAATAAATGAAAGCGACGATACTTGCTCGGTAACTCCTCTTTGACCGCTGCACTAATTTTAGTGATTTTGGGTATAAAAATGCTGATTGTTTTAACTTATGTTTTCTTTTAGTATATTTTCGGCAGGTTTTAAGTATATTTTCGAACACTGCTGGAAGGGATAAGGAGGTTGACATAAAAATACACTTGAGAACTAGCTTCTCCTAGACCGCTGCATCGATTTTAGTGAATTTGGAACATGAATAAATCCAAGCATAATTTCTAATTTTAGAACATTTTCGACAAAGGAATAATATTTTTTAAAAAATAATAGAAAATAACCCATATTAGTACTGACTCCATAGTTTTTGAGGACGTTGAGATGAATAGTGACACTCAAACCCATTTAAGTGAAAATTAATCTCCTATTTTTATGAGGTGAGGGGTAAGGGTGGAGATAAAGAATGAAGTAATACGTAAAAAAATAATAGAAGACGATCGATATTAGTGTCTAATCCGTAGGTTTGGGGTTACTGAGATGAATAGTGACACATCCAGATTCTGTTTAGGTCCAAATTCATCCCCATGGGAGAAAGGGGTTCAAATACTTTTTATAAACTTATTCTTCCCATGCGACGAAGAGCATTCCAGCTAGTTAAATGGTATCAATCCATTTTTGAAAAAAAAATCACAGCCGACAATCTTTAACACACTTCCTCCGTGTCGTATAGGACAAGATCTACAGCTTAAAGTAGTATCTAAACGACTGGAGTGATTTAGTTGCTCTCCTACCGAAAATGAAATTAGACTCCGTGCACCAAAAGGCACACGTGGTAGTCAATAGGCTGTCTTCTTCGGATTTTGTCCCACTAATTTCCAGCTGGTCCCTGGCTACTGTATGACATGAGAGAAGCTTCTACAATATGAGAGTGGGGGGCACGGTGGTTCAGTGGTAGAGCGTTTACCTCTGGTGCGTGGGGTTTCTGGTTCCATCTCCGGCAAAGCACGTCTGTGGTGGACAACATCGTGTCCGTGGTTTTTCTCAGGGTACTTCCGTTTCCTCCTACTTTCTCATTCTACCAATTCTTCTTTATCATTCACTTATCCTAATCATCCTCTCCTTTAGTCTAACGGGCATAAATGTGGGACGTTAAAGTAAAAGGTTTCATTTCAGTTTTCTACAATATGAGAGAGATCAAAGAGAAACTTGACAAAACGAAAAGAGAGGGTAAAGTAAGAGAATAGAATAAAAGAAGTATTGGCAGTTTCCACAAAGTCATGAATCCAACAGTAGTATGCCATCAGCTTTCTCCTCTCTTCTTCCCGCCCCCGCTGTGGATATAACTGAGGTGGGGAGGGAAGGATTGAACTGTTATCTTTGGAGTACATTCAGTTTAGAGTGAATGTACTTATTTGTACTACGTGTATGTAACTTCTTATTTCTTTATAAGGATTACTCTTGTTCGTCTATCACTTTACTTGTCCAGCCCACTGACATTATTTTGATGATATATTTCACTTGTATCGTCATCTTTATCTCTGTACGGTTTCTTCCATTTTCCCGGGTAATTAATTTCGAGCATACTTCTCTTTGTGCTTCATTATGTAGTCTACGTTTCATGAAGCATTGATTTTATTCCCGCCTACACATTTTCTATACATATATCTAAACAGGTAGAAATGAATTTTCTGATTCTTTTCCCCGCTTCATATAGATCGGCATTTTTAACTTCCAAAATGGAGCTTTTCCTTGACAATACATTCCAGATTACTTCAAAATGTGTATTACTTCCTTAATTAATGCAGTCATCCGTAGAAGTATGCTGTTCCGATTAGACGTAGGTGCGCATTTCTTTTAAATCCGTAGTTGTTGAATATTACTTTCATTTATTATTTTTTTTCCTTTATTCATTTTCAACCGGAATTCTTTCTCTTCAAGTAGAGCTTTTCTACCATGGCTTGCAGATTCCTGTCTGGATTTGCACAGAGAACAATTTTCATTTTTATTATTATTATCTATTTGTTATTTATTCACTTATTTTTATCTATTTGTATTAATTAATTTGTTTTCGAAGTTCTAAATCCAGAGTTTAACGCACATAAGAAAAAATATTAGTAGTAGTATCTCCCTTCATAGTCTCTCTATACATCTCAAAATAGTTGATTTTCGTCTGCATTGTTATATATATATATGATGTCCTCAAAATTCCCCCCACATAGGGTAACTCTGTTGTTATCAGTTTACAACAAAATATAAAAGAAGAAACCGTCTCCAAATATGATGTTATAAATCTAAAGTGAAACTTTTTTTTTTTTTAATCGGACGAGCTGTTTGGGCTGTACACTCTTTATGCGCCCAATGTCAAATGAAAATGCAACCTTTCCATTTACCTAGGCCCACAATATAAGTTAATGAAGTTACTGTTTAAAACGGGTACTGGTCATCGACATGTTAGCGTAGGAGACAGTAACTTCATTAACTTATGTTGTGGGCCTAGGTAAATGGAAAGGTTGCATTTTCATTTGACATTGGGCGCATAAAGAGTGTACAGCCCAAACAGCTCGTCCGATTAAGAAAAATCCTTCACTTTAGATTGAAAACATATTTGGAGACTGTTTTTCCTCTTGCATTTTGTTGTAACTGTGATAATAACGGAGTTACCGTATGTCAGGGGACTTCAGGGACAACCATATTATATTATATATATATATATTGTAAGGTTCCGCATGTCTCCATAACATGCGATAACCATGTGTGTACTACACCTGCCAATAATAAACAAAACAACGCAGACGAGGGACCCGAAGAGGAGTCGCCCACAGTCGCCAGCAGTCGGCAAGACGAAGATCACCGAGGGTAGCTGACACTCCAGGATAAAAGAGAGGAGCACGCATCAACAAGCATCAATCTATCCAGGTTGATCGAACCACCTATAGCCCTAAGGCACCCGGCCATTGGGTTTACCTTACCTTCTCACGACGCTTGGTCAATTGAAAGATACCTATCCTTAAGCCCTAAGACGCACGGTCATTGGGTTCCCTTCCTCTCTTAAGACGCTCGGTAACCGAGAGAGACACCTAATCACACAAGTTTAACCCCTCTCACGATGCCCGGTCACCGAGAGGAACCTCGCCTACAAAAGCCCTAAGACGCTTGATCATTGGGTTCCTTCCCATAATCTTACCCAAAGTATTAGAGGAACTACTTATTGTATGCATTTGTATTTAAGTGGATCTTTTTATAATAAAAGGTGAAGGGAACGTCCAAACTCCCGTGTACAGTAAATGCTCTACCTTACATAAACTGAGAGAATTTTACAATATTATATATAGTGTGTGTAGGAAAAATCTAAGGTGTAGAAAAAATCTCGGAACGGACGAATATCTTGCGAAATATACAGATTAGCAAAACAAAGACGAAACTTGTTAAATACTTTTGAGAAAGCTATCCAATGATACAAAACACAACCCTTTATCGCCACCCTCTTCTGGGGTATGGGAAATAACTTTAAAATTTTAAATGGGAACCCCATTTCTTATTGCACATTTGGATTCTCCACAAAAAGGGATACTGATTCGATCAAAAATTGAAAACAGTCTTTCCATGGATGGTGGTTGAATCGACACACAAAAACAAAAAGGGGGGGACCAAAACGTTACGAAAATGCGAATTGTCAGTTCCGTGGTTTATGTCAATAAGGTTAGTGTAGTAGACTGCGAAGTCAGAGGTCCTGAGTTCGATCCCTCCTCAAGGCAATCTTATATGTATAAGTCTGCATTCTTTCCTTCGAGTAAGGAACTACACCGTGTATGTTTCTCAACCATACAGCACAACGGGCATGATTATTATCATTTTAACACTAGCCTACATAAAATATATTCAATTTGGCAACATCTACTCTCAAATAAAGTTATTCACCAGGTTGGGTAAAATCTGTGTTTCTAAGCCGTATATAAGTACATCGTAAATACGTACTTTCAACACAAAGAGGACGAAATAGATTTTACTTCTGAGACGATGACATAGAAGAATCAATTTATTGTTTTAACAATACGTTTAACAATGTCTTGATACGAGTTTAGTACCGCAAGAATAAGTTCCATCATTTAACTTCTCCCCCCCTCTCTCCCCTCTGTTAAACCGGAAGTTGCACGCCAATCTACTTCTTCCGGTTTACTATTGAATTGGCATAGCTACGTAGTCTAGACTAGATTTACAACTTAAAATTTATTATTATTATTATTATTATTATTATTATTATTATTATTATTATTATTATTATTATTATTATTATTATTATTAACTGATATGAATTTTCTTCTTGCATACAAGAAAGAATCTTTGTTTCCAAATTATTTTTCATTTTCTCTTCTCAGTTCCGATTCATCGTTATAAAAAAATCTGGAAAATTATTAAATACCTTACACTATTCCTTCTAGGTTTTGGTAGTTGTGTTTTTCCTGAGTGGTATGACTTGCTTCCGTACTCTACTTATATTCTGCTTTATATTCTTAAAGCCAGTAAATATTTTTATTAGTTCAATATTATTTCGTTCATCTTCTATTATGAAGTTTTCCAGTATCTTGCAAAGTTGTGTTTTATATATCGGGTTGTCATTGCTGAAATTTTCTATTACTTTCTTTTCCGTTTTTTTTTTTTCTTCAATAACAGGGCATTTTTAAAAGATATTTCCAATCATAGCTGTTCCAACCAAAATTCTAAGATCTTGGTTGAGTTAATTTTTAGTTTAACGTCCCTTTCAGCTGCGAGGCTATATAAGACGTGGACCTACTGATTAACGTGAAAACCGAATTACATGAGCTCCCGTCAGGAATCGAATCCAGGTCTACCACACTAAATGCGCCTATGCTAACTTCGCTTCAGTGTCCAAGCTCCAGTCAAATACGTTACATGATTCTTAAGACTTCCTTTCTATCTGTTTCATTTAACCTGTAAGCTTTCCCTCTTTAGATTTGGCCCTGAGGTTCAGTTTATAATTCATGTCGAACGCGTTTATAGTACTCCAGTCTTCTTTTAACATGATTAAATGAATTAGGATTCTTCTTATATCGTAGTTTTCCCTATGATGACTTCCTGTAAGGATTATCCGTTATTTAATTGCATCAGTAACTGTTTCTATAATGTTTCCATTAATTTAGTGTTCTCCCTGCTGCTATAATACTGTTTATGATTAGAAACATTTATGATTTTGCGTAACCAATAATCAGTTTCAAATGGCAACCTGATACGTAACTCTAAACATGTCTTCATGTGAAGAAATAGCTTATGATTGATACAAAAAAGCTTTCCGTATATTATAGAGTTAGATATTGCAAAAGAAAGGAGAATTAACTGGATGATTTGCTATATGATTATATACACTGAGTGATTAAGTGAAATGTTTAATATTTATTCTCCAAATTCTTTGTAGTTCCTATACGTATAGAATAAAAATTCTCGTATTTCTCTTTAGACATTTTTTTTTAATTCGAGCATTTGAAACAACTATTGAACACATATATACTAGTTCATTTAATACAATGAAAATTACAGTCCATGTATGTAAACGTTATACCTTAACTTTATAAACTGGAAATGATAGTACATACATATAACATAGTAGCTATCAGTTAATAATAAAACACAACTTCAATTAATAAACGACTTTATTTTTACGTGCTAAGAAGAACTGAAATCCAACACTTTGTCATATTCTGCAACATTATTTAACACTACAAAATAAAAGAGATAAATAATAATTATTTTTTTTAAAACATGAATTGATAGTTATATAAAATTTGACAGTATAGTATATATCAATTCCTAAAGCACTGAGAAATCAAAAATAAAAAATAAAAACAAGTTTCATTAAAAATCCTAAGATAAAGTCACGTTTTGCAATATACGTCTATTATAGTTGTTTAAAAGTCTAAAATTTAAAATATGTGTCCTACTATGTGGTAGCAATAAAATTTTTATCCTTGTACTGTACATTGGAACTTTAAAATCCACATTTTTAAAGTATAGTCCGAGTTACAACTATTATCACTACAAAGTCAGTTATCTTTTCTAAAAATCAATTAATTTTCTCCTGCAAGCCAATGGTTCTAATTTAAAATAGGTTCTCCAGTATTCATACGTGCTACAGTAATAATAATAATAATAATAATAATAATAATAATAATAATAGAAAAACATTAGGTTTAAAGAACAAATTTACTTTCCATGTTACAACAGTATATACAACTGTATATACGAGGCGCATTTCAAAAGAAAGGGCCGATATTTTATTATAACCGACTGGCGATAGTGATCGGATCACGTTTGCGCAGTAACATCACTTGGTCCATTTGCTATGAAACAACCATAGTTTTGCAAGTCATCTGTTTGTTTTCGTGTGTGCTGAAGCGTGTTAAAATGGCTGCGCGCATACACAATCCCGCCAGGTGCGAGGGCCGTTCTGTGATTAGATTTCTTCATGCCAAAGGACAAAATGGTGCTGAAATTCATAGAGAATTGTGTGCAGTGTACTGCGACAGTATAATGAATGAAGGAAAGGTACGGCGATGGTGCCGTGTATTCAAAGAAGGCCGTACAAATATCCACGACGAAGAGAAGAGTGGATGACCAAGCATTCAGATTGACGACTTCGTGCAGCGAGTGAATAAAAAAGTTAAAGAAAATCGTCGCTTCACCATTACCGGTCTACACATCGAATTTCCAGAGGTTTCACCAACAACATTGTTTCGAATTGTTACAAAAACATTAGGATATCAGAAATTGTGTGCCAGATGAGTCCCTAAAATGTTGACAGACGTCCACAAACAGAACCGACTGACTGCAGCACGTGCATTTCTGGATCGCTACGACAGAGAGGGTGATGGGTTTTTTACCCACACTGTTACAGGTGACGGTACATGGATTTCGTACATCAATGTCGAGTCGAAACAATAATCGATGCAGTGGCGTCATTCACGATTTGAAAAACCTGATGAATTGAAAACGGCAGTGTTGAAGTGGCTGAACTCTCAGGCGGCGAACTTCTATGCAGAGGGTATAAAAAAAACTTGTGCCATGGTACAGAAAGTGCTTGGAAAATAATGGTGACTATGTTGAAAAATAAAGTGGATATGTACTTGTTTTCACCCAATAAAACAAAGTTGCTAAACTTACTTACCTGTTTCCAATTAAATATCGGCCCTTTCTTTTGAAATGCGCCTCGTACCAGTATATAGAAAAATCAACAAAACAAGTTAGGTATGAAACGTTAGTATGAGGAAATGGTTTTACGGTTGAATAATAATCAACTGTGAAAACTATGGGATAAATATTAACCAATACATATAGCCAAGTTTAAAATTTTATCGAAAAAGTTGCTTCAATCCTAGCTCACAAGATACAACATAAAACTTTGCGTTTCTTACTTTGTTCAATTAAGATTAATTATTAACAATTTTGCGGTAAAAGCTTTGCTTTAACTTCTTGTCCTCAAATTCTTAGATAGAGCCAAGTTTGTGTCACATAATACTGGTGGTCTACCGCAAAACTTGCCGGTACTTGGAAATTCATTTCAAAACAAGAACCTCAATTCTCGTAGCGAAACAACTCAGAAATGTTTTCTTACGAAACTATTTGTTTTTAATCATAAATATATTTTCACATCATTTAAAACTACTTCTATCCCTGAGCCAAAGTTATTCCTAAATTATATTTTATTCTAAACAAAATAAATTGAATTTCTGAAACAAATAACGTATCCTTAGGAAAATAGTTTTCTCTTTGCATAAATACTTATTAAATGCTTTTGAAGTGAATTATTATTCTATAATTATTTTTTTTTATTCAAGAATATACAGGGGATATCATATATAAAGTTTCATGTATATTCTCAAAACTGGATACAGGAATTTTAATTCTTAAACATACTTTATGTAATAACAGAATATTTGACATTTCAAAATTTGAAGTGATAGAATGATTTTTGTTGTATCGAGTTATAGGCACCTCCGTTCTATATGCATACATCTTTGATCTTAGAAATATATTAGGTTTAAGAATACGGACATCATTTCTTCCTTATAAGCACATCTAAGAATACATAGATTATCTGTAGCAAATAAATATAAATCAAATTAAATTTATTTGAACGTAAGATTATATTGTTTCTAAATTAATAATAGATTTAAATATCAAAGAACAAAGAGTGATCAAGTATCTAAATCAATTGTTCTCAACCTTTTTTTTTTTTACTCACGACACACCTTCACCTTTTTGACACCTTTTTGACTCACGATATATATATATAGCAGAGAATTATTACCACCGCTGGAGGTGTTAACTAGAAGATTTTAATTAAATATTATGAAATTAATGATTTTTAAATTCTAACATTTCGCGACACATCTTAGGGGACTGCATGACACACCAGCAATGTGTCGCGTCATATAGTTTGAGAAATACTGATCTAAATTACTACTACTACTACTACTACTACTAATAATAATAATAATAATAATAATTATTATTATTATTATTATTATTATTATTATTATTATTATTATAAATACACTATGGGTGCAAATCTTTCCAAATAAATTCATTTGACATTTTCACATGTATTTTCCCTTATTTACAAAATACTTTTTGAACATAAAATACAAGCAAATACTTATGATTCTTTTCTAATCGACATTTTAGTTTTTATTGCATTTCAATTTCCAGATACTATCCTTGACATTTAAATGAAATCGAAGAACAGAAATAAGTCTTAAGAAGTTCAATTTAAGCACCACAAAAATTGTTCGTCCTTCTTCTAAGATAAACATTCTCTGGTATTATTGTAACTGTGAAGAAATATGTCCGGTCAATTGACTAACATTTAACTGAGCGTGTCGAAATGTCCAAGCTATCAACATTAATCGCTCTTATTTGTAGCCATTTTAATTGAAGTTCGCTACTTCTTCTTACAAGTAGTGCTAATAGCACATCAAGTGCTTCACGACTCTGAGAGAACATCGAATTCTGTGTATTTTCTGCAGTAATCGAATTTTGGGCTATGAATTCTAAAAGCAGGTACACTAGTCATTCGGTTTTATGAAAGCAATTTGCAGTTCGAAAAGTCTTACCCGTACTTTATGTTGATTATTTTTCGCTCGCTTTAAGCAATACATTCTGTAAATTCAAGTATAAATAATCTAGATCTATTTTAATACATCCGAGCTGTAAAATAAGGACTTGAACAGGGGTCAACAGTGATGGAAATTAAAGGGAACGTTAACAAGTACAGTGAAACCTGTCTTTAGCGGAATCGAGCGGGACTTGCAAAAATGTCCGTTAAAGTCAGGTTTCCGCTTAGTGGAGGTAGACTTTTCCTTTCTTTAAAAAAAAAAAAATACATGCTTATAAAGGGGCATACTGAGAAAATATATTGCTGTACGTGCATTGTTCCATTACAGTACTTCTTTCTTCTACGAATAAATACACAAAAAAATTAAAATGAATACAAAATATGCTATGCACACGTTTTCTTTATTTTTCTAATAGCCAAGGAGAATTTTCTGTGTACATTGCTGCTTGGCTGCTTGACTTTCCGCATACAGTTTAGCCTGACAAATTATACTAACCAGGGATGGTATCGAAACTGCACCTTGAATTGGGAGACATTCTATATATTTCCTGATAGGACATCTCGAGCAAGTTCCAAAACAGGTGTTTGTTTCTTGCCCGAAAGTGATCCCGCCTTTGCAGGGGCTAAAATATATGGAACATTTTGACCTATTTTCTATGGCAGGTGTACATAAAGTACGTTGCTACCCCTAAAAGTTGAAACCTATGTTAAAACGCCAAAACACCTGTTTCATCATTGTAAAAGCATACTTTAACGAAGTGAAAGAATTTGCCCCAGGGTCTCCGCAGGGTCCCAGGTGGGGTCCAACTCAAAATTTGCAATTGAAAAGAAGGGCAAGTAGCGTATCGTTTGAAAGCTAGTGTTAAAAGAAAAACGATAACAGAAGTCTCACAGCTCTAATCAAACTCTGTGCGAAATGGCGGAAGATTCAAAATTTGAAAACAGTCTGCAGCTAACAGTGCATGGCCACCACTAGAATTCCAAAACTGTGATACAGGTGTCAAAATTCTAAAACACGTGTTTCATTATTTGAAAAGTGCTATTTATCGAAATGATAATGTTTACCCCAGGGTCCCCGCAGGGTCCCAGGTGGGGTCCAACTCAAAATTGGCAATTGAAAAGAGGGGCACGTAGCATATCGTTTGAAAGTATCCCCCTACAACCTACCGCCAGCCCGTCTGGTAGAAGCGATCTAGAAACCTCTAGACCAATGGCTGTTTTGCATTTACAAGTGTCGTTTTGATGTGAAGAACCACATAGTTCGACATTTGTTTCAAAGCTTTAGGTGTTAGAGGTGGTCATGAACTTTAAGATTCACCATGTAGACGTAGTGTAAACACCCCACCATTTTGCACAGGATTGGCGTAGAGACGAAAGATTGGTTCCATACGCTGTCTGTTTTGAGAAACTTTGAAAGAAAATACTACTTAACCCATTTGAAAATGTACAGTTTGACCGCTGCCCGCATATAGGGACTCCAGGACATACGTTTTCATTTCTATACATTGAACGTTTGCAATGACGAATTTAGAAAGCCAGCAACCCTGACTTATAGCCTGTGATTAGCTTGAATGAAAAGTTGTGTTAGTCAATTTGCAATATCGTTGACTTACATCTAGAAAATTGATT
Source organism: Thermobia domestica (assembly GCF_964235325.1). Taxonomy (NCBI): domain Eukaryota; kingdom Metazoa; phylum Arthropoda; class Insecta; order Zygentoma; family Lepismatidae; genus Thermobia; species Thermobia domestica. Next base: position 262,418,013 of record NC_137462.1, on the reverse strand, counting down.
CTCTAGATTGCAAAGAAGGTTCACAAGCTCATCAAGTTGATGGTAACAAACTCTGTTCTCCAGGACACTACAATGACCGTAGACGATTATGTTACATTCGAAAATAATACTCAATTCCAGCCCTTGGACACGACATCAAGTCAACAAGGAACTGCTTCGGGTACCGAAGGCGATCCTGATTACGACTACCTGGACCCAAATCCTTCTCAGGAAACCGCATTTTGGAGATCATGGAGTGAAACGGAATTGAGGGATACTGTAGCAGCTTATAACAACGCATCCATTGGTCCCAAACTCAAGGAGAGAAACGGGTAGCAAGTTGACATCTGTACAAGTGACATCATTCGGATGAAACTATTCCTGGACAAGGCATCCAAGCGGACCAAGCTAGCAGAACTCCGAGAATCTGTCGAAGCATGGTGCAAAAATCAACGCGCTGCTCCGAATTTTTTCAGGATCACTGAAGAAGGCATTGCCGTGGAAGCCTTGGAACAATCGCGGAAGCTAGAGGTTACTGGTTTCAAGGCATCCCGATTCTGGATCCGCCGACTATTGAGAGAAATGAACTGGGGTTCCAGGAAAATCACAAAAATCATGACAATGGCAGCCAACACAAAAGCACTGGAACGTTCAAACGAATTCGACAGCTACATTCAACAAATCAGGCGGGAGATTGAAGAGGATAACTACAATCTTGATCAAATTGTGAATCTTGATCAAAATGGATTCAATTATGAATTATTAACACCACGAACTCTAACTCAACGTGGAGTAAAAATTGTCGAAACTCAAGTAAGATGCGAATCAAAAGTGACACATTCTTACACACTCCACGAAGCGATTTCTGCATCAGGAAAGCTCGTGGGCCCGACTCCGCAAACCATCCGGGGAATTTGGATCAAGGGTCCAATGTAAAATCCCTCAGATCCCTGGAGTCATAATCAGAGCCAACAAGTCAGGAATGATGACAAAGGCAATATTCAAGGAATACGTGCCACATCTTGTTCGAGACATTGGAACTTCGTGTCTTTTGTTGAAGGACGACGCAGCCATCATGAGAGATCCGGACTTGTATCAAGGGTGTCCTGATTTACATCCAGGAACAATCACTCCAGGCAGTACTTCTTATGGACAGTCATTCGATGTGGGATTTATTCTTTATAGAAAAATGATGGTGAAGCGTGCCCACAAGCATGTTCGGAATGAAGGACTTGGAGACAAGCTAGACATGACAAATCGGTATTCCAGTGCTCACTTGATTGGGGTAACACGAAATCAGTTGGAATCACCCGGATTCCAACATATGATCAAGTACGCTTTCGGCAAATGTGGATACATCGACCTTCCTGATGGTTTTAGTTACCAGTCAGTGAGAGACTTGTCTTTCCGTTTCCACACAAAGGATCCAGCTTTCTCGACATGTTCGATTCCGGACGACGAACACTGCATGGAGAAGAGTTTTATTCAGTGCAGTTGCTGTCTCCAACCACTGTGCTTTTATCACTTCTTCATGAACAATAGCATGGCCGCACTCCTCCACGAGACACTCAAGCCTCACTATCACGCCGTAGAGTGATCGTCATGCATATACCCCTCATACCTGCATAACAAAGATACAGTCCCGGCAGCTACCACGTTGCTACGACCGTGGCGTGTGGCTTACGTGGCTCTTACACATAGACCAGAACAAAAACCAAGCTTCACCAAACAGCATTCGATAGAGCCGTGTCTTCTAGACTGCTTCTACCAGACTGATCGTCGGAAAGTTCAAGAACGATATCTTATAAACGATATACTTTTTGAAGCCTTTCAAAATGAAAACTTCGAGGTAGACTCCGCGTGGGACCCTACGAGGGCCCTGGGACAAACATTTTCATTTAGATAAATTGTACGTTTTAAATACTGTAACACATGTTTTTGAATGTTGACACCTGTATCACAGTTTTGGAATTCTCGTGGTGGCCATGCACTGTTTCCAAATTTTGAATCTTCCGCCATTTCACACAGAGTTTGCATTGAGCTGTGAAACTTCTGTTATCGTTTTTCTTTTAACACTAGCTTTCAAACGATATGCTACTTGCCTCTCTTTTCAATTGCCAATTTTGAGTTGGACCCCACCTGGGACCCTGCGGGGACCCTGGGGTAAACATTATCATTTCGATAAATAGCACTTTTCAAATAATGAAACACGTGTTTTAGAATTTTGACACCTGTATCACAGTTTTGGAATTCTAGTGGTGGCCATGCACTGTTAGCTGCAGACTGTTTTCAAACTTTGAATCTTCCGCCATTTCGCACAGAGTTTGATTAGAGCTGTGAGACTTCTGTTATCGTTTTTCTTTTAACACTAGCTTTCAAACGATATGCTACTTGCCCTTCTTTTCAATTGCAAATTTTGAGTTGGACCCCACCTGGGACCCTGCGGAGACCCTGGGGCAAATATTTTCACATTGTTAAATTATGCTTTTACAATGATGAAACAGGTTTTTTGGCGTTTTAGCATAGGTTTCAACTTTTAGGGGTAGCAACGTACTTTATGTACACCTGCTATAGAAAATAGGTCAAAATGTTCTATATGTTTTAGCCCCTGCAAAGGCGGGGTCACTTCCGGGCAAGAAACGAACACCTGTTTTGGAACTTGCTCGAGATGTCTTATCAGGAAATAAATAGAATGTCTCTCAATTCAAGGTGCAGTTTCGATATCATCCCTGGTAAGTGAATCAGAATCATTTTTTCGAAAGGCAAATTTTTGCAGTTCCTTTAAATTTCTGAGAGAATCTTGATATGTATTTATTCTACACTCTTCTTGGAACTCGGTATCGTATTCTTCTTCTCCCTCTATCTCGTTTTCGTCTTTCCGACATTCCGTATGATTCTTCATTAAGTTGCAGGGATTAAAAACAATTTGTGCAGATGAATATGAGTAGTGGTTGGGGAAAATCAACATTGTTCAGAAATATTTAACAAAAGAACGAACATTTTATCGCAGACAGTGTAATGTATATGTCTCGCAGAATGTCTAAACATCTAAACGCTGTAGTCCGGAACTCAGAATTTTCCGTTAAATGTTTATTTTTCTTTCCGTTGTCCGCGTAACACAGTTTCCGCTTAATGAAGGGACTTTTACACGTTTTGTTCTCCAAAATTCATGGGACCGTGAAATATTTCCGTTTAAGACAGTTTTGCGTTTAATAAAGGGTCCGTTGAAGACAGGTTTTACTGTATAAACATTGGAGAAGGACAGATAAAACCGGCGACTAACGTTCCGCGTTCAATTAATATTGTTTATGAAGATTTAAAATATGATCGAAAGAAAGCAATAATAGGACCAAGGAAGGAAGCCTCTAATTATGAAGAAAAGCATATTTATGAACAGGCTCTTCAAATATATTTAAAATGAATTGTAGTTAGCTTGGGAGATATCATGAAAACTGTAATCTTCGTATCGTTTTAGTATGGAAGAATTGCTATTCGATATCACAAGGGCAAGTTACTCCTAATTTGTTAAAAGTGGAACGTAAGATCCAGAGAAAGAATTATTTTGGTTGAATATGTCTATGTGTAGTGAGGGGTCAAATTCAACATCTTCCAGTATGTAAGGATTTCATAATGAAAGCGGTATTAGTGCTAATAATATGAACCAATATTATTATTTCTGAGAAGCAAGGAATTAAGAATAAGTAGATAAGAGTTCAAAACATGAGTATAATGAAGGAAGACGAAAGAGACACTGTAGATGGAATGGGAAAACAACAAGGAAATGTTAGGAGCAGCAGGGTGAAAAAACAACAGTTGAATTTATATCATCTATATTTGTCCTAAGTTCGTTATATTAGAATTTCTGGAGTAATTAAAACGTAGTTTGCTCACTAAATGTTTTATGATAACACTCAAGATAAAATATATTTTAACCGATATATTTTCCGAACATTTTCTGCATTTATCTTTCAATGTTTACAAAATTACTTCTCTGTAATTGTAAATACATTCACTATTAATGGCTTCTTTACGTATCATATTTGAACTGTCTAGAACCTTGGTTTTTAATCTAATTCCTATCACGACCCCCATTTTATCACATCCTCTTGCCAGCGACTCCCTTATAATTTCTGGTTTGTAATAAACTTGTGTGGGATTTTTTATGTACCTATTGCAGAGATCTCACGTTATTCCATCTATTTCAAGAATAGTAGAATCAATTTCTTGTATATAGTGGATACAGTAACTTCCCTAAAAGCGAATGAATTAAAACCAAACTTAGTCAGTTCATTCATATTACAAATATCGAATCCGATCTGTCATACTGTTTCAAAATGGACGCCGTTTCAGAATTTTAAAATTTCATAACTCCCTTAACTTCGGGTCATATGATAAAAATAATTTGATACTGTACGTCACGAAGATTGAACCGGACCTTGCCGCACTAGCAAAATCACATCATACTCAGGTTTCTCATCACCTTTCAATTTTAATTTGTATTTCAATGTGCAGGGAGCGCGGTGGCTCAGTGGTAGAGCGTTCACCTCCGGTGCTTGAGCTCCCTGGCTCGATCCCAGCTCGCGCCGTGTGGACTTAGTGATGGACAAACACCGTGCTCGTGGGTTTTCTCGGGGTTCTCCCGTTTCCACCCACTTTCTTCATTCCACCATTTCACTCATTTCGCATTATCACCGTCTCCTTTAGTCTAACCGGCATAACCGTGGGACGTTAAACTTAAAGATTTCATTTCATTTTTTTCAATGTGCAGATTTTGTTGCATTTGTATTTTTCTTGTATTTCAACATGCAGTTCTCGTAAGTTTCATATCGTATCTCTTTCATTTAGCTTGATTTTTAAGCAGCTCTGCATCTATTGAAGATGTTCAGTAGACCTAGTTTTTGTTGTTCTTAACAGTACGTATCAAAATACAAATATACCTATCAGAACAAAATTTAAAATAATATTTAAAAATATTTTCCAGTGTTAGATTCTAATTATATTTTTCTCTTCAGCTCGTCTTCGCGACCCTCAGGACCCCCAGGTTGAGAAACCCTGGTTTAGAAAAACATGTGTATACATGTCTGGCCACATAACTTGACTAGTTGAACGTTCAGGTGTGGCCATAGAAGAGAATGATGTCATACGATACTGACTGTTGTCCATATCGACATATACATACATATAAATGTTATTGTTATAAATTAAAAGGATAATAAATTAGTAAGGACATTGTTTAAGACAAGGAATGAGCTTAAACGTATTGAAAACTCCCCTCGTAGAAGAGAATGAGGGGATTTTTAATGAAATTATTACTATACTTGATTTCATGGAAATTTGAGTATCAACGTGATCAACGTTAGTTAATTGTCCTTTTGTCCACTCTAAATGACCATATGCTTGACTTGTAGTTTCGTAATATGTGTTAAAGTTAAAGAAACTCAACGACATATTTAAGGTTCTCTTGCCTCACAATATGCTTCAATTTTACTTCAATAGCCCGTAATTGCCAAATGCAATAATACCGTACCATCAACTCTGTTCGACTTGTTTCATCTTTCTAACTAGAGAAAGAGATGGGTGCGAGCAAGTACGAGCGAATTTTCTTTGAAACTCAACTCGACTTGAAACATGCAACTTTGAGCTCGACTCGAGAACTCGACTCGAAAAATTGCCTCTAACTTGACTGGAATTCAGGTCGAGTTTCGAGTCGAGTCGAGTCGAGCCGAAATGAGTCAATTGGAACCAAATCCTGTGTGTAGTTCCAAGTACTCTCTTCAAGTATCCTATCCTAAATATACAATATAATTATCAATGAAAATGCTACTTATTATTATTATTATTATTATTATTATTATTATTATTATTATTATTCCTATTATTATTATTATTATTATTATTAGTATTATTATTATTATTATTATTATAACAGCAGCATGTATAAACATGAAATATAGGCGGTTTGTAGGCCTTATCTGAATACTAGAAACTAGTTGGGTGTCGATCTCGGTCGTCGGGAAGTCTTCAGGATACAAAGACATCGGTCACGAGGTTCTGGGTTTGAGTTCCGGAGAAGCAAGTATTCGGGATCGAGCCAAAATTTGTTAAAAGTAATAGGGCGCCAGCCAAACATGTTCAAAACTGCTCGGTCCTGATTTAGGACTGTCAACTGCTCGAGAGTTTCGGTTCACAGATCATTCACTATCGAGCTGAACCAACAGCTCACTCAACCGAGCCGTTGGCTCACATGAGCAGAGTTGGTGGCTCATCCCAACGGAACTGGCTCAAGCTGCTCGCAAAGTTGAACCGAGCCGAGCCAGTTGACATCACTACTCGGGTTGGGCCTCTGCTTGGGTTCAAAAATTCGACCGTGCAGGTTCCAGCCTTGATAGTAAGAACTATAATATATACTTATATTGGTGCTCACGAAATTTGAGGCTGTCTCGTTATAAAAATCTATTGTCGTCTCGTTTTCGAGACAAGACGAGATACACTGAAAGTACCCCACGAGATGCACTAGATGTATGAGACAAAATGCACGCCTGTCGTGAGCAACAGTAAAAGTATTCCACATTACTGCTTACATTTCTCATGGCTTTCGCTTTCCAGTCTAATCAGGCCATGATTTCAAAACGAGTTAAAACGAGCTGAACGAGCGAGTCATCTATCAAACTCGACTCGACTCGAAACTCGACCTCAATAACAGTGACTCGGCTCGGAACTCGACTCGAGAAAATTACCTTTGGCTCAACTTGAAATTTGACTCGAGTTCAAGTCGAGTCACCTATTTCTAACAGAGAAACATGTGACTATTGAGATTCGCTTTGATAACATTACCTAAGGTTCTAGTTTCGGAAAGAATTACTGAAACATTTACAGAAATTCTTTTCTGTTCCATTCTTATGCCCTAAATTATCCTCTGCACTTTTCCTAATTAGGACACTTGTTCCCGTTTCAAGCAGAAAAGCAGTACTAACAGCTACTCATGCACTCTTCCACAGCAAAATCAGATATACATAGCCTTTTAAGGTTCACCCACCGAATTTAAGAAAGTTTTTATACTCCAAAAGATAGTGATAAGAATAGTTACCAATACTTCATTTCATACTTCTTGCAGAAAACTATTCAAAGACCAGAATAGTCTTGCACTTTCTTCATTATATATACATGAAATATTACTTTTGGTCCACAAGAAACAAGAACTATACAAAAAGAACTCAGATAAGCATGGATATAATACGAGAACGAAATCACATCTCCAAGGTCCTCTTCATAATACCACTTTGTATTCGAAAACAATTGCGTACAAAGATGTACAACTCATTGCCTAATCAAATTAAATCTCTTACCATTCATAAAAGTTTTAGAAAGTCAGTACGTATTCTGTTGCTAAATCACTGCTTTTACACGGAGGAGGAATACGTATTTGCAAACTAATCTACGTTCTGCTAAGTCTGAAAGTAATATTTGTGCTTGTGTATATATTTTTCTATTTTGTAAAAGAGAAAAAAGGATATGTTGTATAGATGAGTGACGTATCTTCTTAATAATTCTTCTAAAGAATCCATAATATTTTACCGTATTTCTTCGATTATAAGGCGCCATCGAATCTAAGGTGCACCTGAAATTTTACCACATTTAAACTTATTTTTTTTTTTTTAAGAAAAGCTTCGAATTCAAGGCGCAGAAATAATGTACAAATACATTCCTTCGATACGCATTTTCTTATCAGTAGAACGAAATGTTCATTGTTCGTGAGCGATTACCATCTTTGTGCAGTCTGTCGTTGTTGTAATGCAACCAATTTTAAGCAAATTAGTTGTAACTACCAGTATTAAAGACTGCAGTAGATTCTATGTTGTAACCTACGTGCAATGAATAAATATGTATATTGCAGTATATACATCAAATCCAAGACGCCATCAAATCTAAGGCGCACCTGAATTTTGGACGGCTAAAAGCTGACAAAAAGATGCGCCTTATATTCGAAGAAATAATGTTTTTCGATCATCTAGGAAATATTGTGAAAGTAGTTATGGATTTAGTATAATATGAATATATCTGTATAATCACATCATTGACGTGTTCTATATCACAATCAGACAAATATAAATGGTCATTGAATGCAATAAAATTCCATTCTCTTAGTTTACACCTGTTTTTAATTTACATAATTAGTTAATTTGAAATAAAGACAAAATTGTGGCAAAATACATTTTGTAGTTGGTATTTTTGTTTTTGGTGTATGTAGACCGAGATTCAGGTTTTGGTGGGAGCTTCACATGATTTGGATCTCACGTTAAATGTAGGTCTACGTCATAGATATTGTCACTCGCCACATTTCCCTGTCTAATCTTTTATCACTTACCAAACATCTGAGGCTATCTGATTCAGCCATTCGTACGTGACAGGTGTGCTGTCACTTCTTTTTATTCATTCTTTTGCAGCTTGGATGCGAAAAAGGACATTAAGTTTTAGTTAAAATTTAGCTGTCAATTTGACCCTCATGGAATGTATATAATTTCGTTCGTGAAATCTGAACTGTATGGAAAGATTAAACTTCAAATAAATAACCTTAATTAAGCAAAACACCGAGATAAACTCTCAGTAATGTCCCTACATGTTAAAGCTGATATACAACAATTATTTTCGTAAAAGGATTAACGTGACTTTTCTCATATGTTATGGAAAGCGAAGTCCTTTGATTCATATAATCAAAGGTATCATTTACCAGAAATTTCCACACCCTTCTGCTCTCTCTACGAAACAATGTGATCCCTTTGTGAAGCTATTGACATCCATCAAGGCGTGATCGCTGACAACGCTGTTAAATTGGAGGAGTGTGACTGCAATGGTTGTAACTCAATTAGCAACGTCTGCTGCTTGCTAAGTACCTCCATTCTGGTCACCAGCACAGCCCGCGGCCAACCGCATCGCGGTCAATGTATCCTTTATTGCTTTCGCTAAAATTTGATAGTAAATCAGGCAGCAGAAAACAGGTCATGTCACGCCCAACGACAGGTTCATTTCCTCTTCCAGAACAAAAGAAAATAACGATCGCTCAAAACCCATTGTTTCATTATTACTAGCACAACCATACAAGCAGCACTTACTGTTAAATTTATCAACAGTTACACGCGATATGATTCTACATACATACATACACACCTAAAATCACTTTAGGGCAGCGCTATTGCAAAGGCAATGACCAAAGTTCAGCGATTTTTTTTGATTCATCCACATAACACAATACTATTATATACTACAATATAAGAAAATTATTCAGGAACCTGTGCTGGGATTTAATACAGACCTACTATTTGCGTTTGGGATTTTTATCTAAGGTTAATACATATACGGTATATTAGCAGAGGAACCGAAACTTTGGGGTACATTCTGTAACAGTATGCATCAACAACGCAAAATTTGCGTTTTAGATTGCAATAATAGGACGTGACAATTATTATTTTTAGCTTTTTCCCCGCTACAGCCCACGAATTTTACAGAGACGGATACAGAGTAACCCATCACTGAAAAGTGATTGATTTCAATTCAGGTAATACTTACTACGTCATTTCAAGTATGGTACCTACAAGGAAGACATGACTCGATATATTTCAATGACATTCTAAAGGATCGATCACATATTGGCTGAAACATAAACCAATTACCAATTATAAAATGTACTTAACGTATATTAAATAAAACGTCTTAATTATGGTTGTACCCAAGGGGCACTGAAGGTCAAAATCAATAAGTAAGTTTACTAGTAATTAGTTTCACGATTTGGGAGAGCGAGAGAATTTAGAATTTATTGACTTTATTACATCTTTATTAAAAGTACTTATTGCAATTGCTTAAACTGTTTCTTTTCTGGTTCTTGTTCTAAATGGCAATTAATGGAATTTTGGCGAACATTTTGCTTAGCCAGGAAGAGTAGAGAGAATTAATACAATGAAATGAAACATTTTAGGTGTGATTCAATATAGCTTTTTATGGCTTTCTTAGAATTGCTTTCAGTGTTATTCCGTTCGATTGCTCTCCAAAGTCATGATTCCAATCGAATATTCTGGCATTTCTTTTATTTTCCATATTTCTTCCAAACTATGACATGTTTTGAAATGTCAACCACTGGACAAACTGTAGCGAAGAATTCTCCATTGTTTTGAATACAAAGGAACCGAAAGTGATTCGAAGTAACTTTATTCGAAGTAATGCACAACACATACGTAGAAGAAAGAACAGTTAACACTGCAAAGATATACATGGTATGATCAAAAAGTAAGGTGCATCATTTTATTACAAACAAAATAATAAGCTTACACCAAATATGAATCAATCTCTTTCAAAGCAATCCCTTTGGCTTTCAATCTTCTTATTCAATCGTCAACTCAATGATTGGAAGGACTTCTGCAAATCATCTTTCTTTAGGGAATTCAACTGCACCATCGTCACTCTCTCAATGTCGGGAACGGTGTCAAAACGTTTCCTTTTTAGCAGTTTTAATTTTTGTGAAGAGAGTCACACGGTGCTATATCCGGAGAGTACGGCGGATGTGGACATTTAGGAATATTTTTCCGCCCCAAAACTTGCGTATCAAAAGCGAGGCTCAAAAGTTTGCGAAACAAAATTCGCACTCATCTGCAAATCGGCAACTAAAATGCTTTTGTGATCACCGCGGTGATTTGAAGCTGAAGAATGCTGTAGCGAATAGAGGCAGAAAATGGTTAGGCTGCGCCGGTTCTAAGCACCATAATAATACAATTTCATACATGAGCCTTCATAATTTTGTTTTGGATTTAACTTATTTAGGAGCCAGACTTCTATTTCCAATCGCCTTAACTACCTGGAGTCAAGGATTTTTCGGGTCTGAACAAGAGGAATATTGACAGAAATTCATTATGTATTACTAATGTTGTTACTTTGAAACTCCAGCTTTTTCTTTTCAATAACTTCACACGAAATAGTTGAGTTGAGGAGTTTATGTTGAGTTTAACGTCCCGTTCAGCAGCGAGGCTATATGAGACGTGGACCTACTGATTAACGTGGAATCCGAACCACACGAGCTCCCGCCGGGAATCGAACCCGGGTCTCCCACGCCTCACACGAAATAGTGTTCTAACAGTAAGTATACAAAAATAAGTTTATTTATGTTCTTTCTCCCCTTCAGCCAGGCCCGTATCCGCGGTCACAACCCCTAAATTTTTGCTGGCTCCCTAAAATGTTCATGGTAGACTTGCAAATAAACTATAATAAAATGATGAACTATAATATAGTTGGATTAGCCCCCATAACTTCTACCGCCCCCTTACAATTTTGGGGTGACTACAAGCCTGCCCTCAACTCTGAGGTGTTTAATTTTTGGCATATGGTAGTACATTTACAAAAGATTATATCGTGAAAGTATTGCGTTTTGTGTTCCGAGGTCCTTAAGTTTAAAAAAAAAAAAAAAAAAAAGACCATAAAAGAAAACGTTGGAAGAGTTCAGCCTTTGTTAAGTTTCGTCCAGTAGATTGATTTCTCTTATATTGTTTCACTCACTGGAACAGAACATTGTGTTCATTACTCGTCATGACCTATCTCATTCATTATCAAGGACACAGTGGTTCAATAGTGGAGCATTCACCTCTAATGTAAGGGGTCCCATGTTCGAATTCAAGCCATATGAATGTATGGTGAACAACATCGTGTCCGTGGGTTTTCCCGCGATTCTGATGTTTCCTCCCATATGATTATTCCACTGATTCTTTTATAATAATCCACTTTCATTAATCACCCATCTCCCTTTGCCTACAGGACATATTCGTGAAACATAAAAATAGAAATTTCATTTTATTTTATTCAGTAATAAGCCACTGCACCTAGTTTGTTATCATTACTGTGAGACCATATCTGTTTATATGTTGGGTTAAATGTTAATTCATGTTTTCAAAACACTTCAGCCATTTTGTAAATGTTCACATGGACTAATATAAACAATTTACGAGTATGTTCCATATGCTAGATATTTGGTTCTACTGAAAGCACTCAAATATACATTTATCTGTTTGAACGTATCATTTGGGCCATATTTTGCAAGTTTTTATCTGTTTTGACGTCGAAGGACCACCCGATCATTGCTGGTCTTCAACCAAATCATTGCGGTTTTTGAGTCATTCATACCACTTGTAAGCGGTCTTTAATGTCACCGTTTCATCGCCATTCACTGCTTTTAACATTTTGTGAGCTTTTTGGCGCTCTTTTACACCTTAAAACACAACTTAGTGTTGACGCATTGCTCGAAATTCATGATGAGCAACAGACACTGTTTAACATGTCCTCACTGTTCTGCCTCTGGAAGCCACATTTAAACTCATTTAAACTTCACAACTTATTTAAACTTCACAATGACTCCTCCAAAGGTCCACGCTACTGGACTTACTAGTTGAACTGGATAAAATGGCGATAGATGGCGCTATTCAACTACATAACCGTATTTGAGCACACTTCGTACATACAAAGTTAAACCTCATACTGAAGTTACTTTTAACATAGCTGTCACTACACATTCACATGAAAGTTATTCTTGTACATAGTCCTCAACATAATGCTTTGTTTTCCTTGTAAAACATATAATTAAAGAAATCTTACGTAAAACAAGTTTTTGTCTATATTTTTATCGCAACACGGGCGTCATTTGGCACAAGAGAAATTAGTCGCAAATTTGCAGCGTGCACAGATATCGGAGATGAATAATATTTATAAGATCTACTTACAAACCTTCTCTTAGACCTATTTGATTTATTTAGAAAAATAAGAGAAAAATGGTGAGAATGACTGTTGAAGATGACTCAAGAAAATAAAACGTACTTTAGTGCTTCACTGATTTGCAGAGCGATATCTGATTTAAAACATTAGATACTTCCAAAAATAACGAAGGGAATTTCCCGTAGTCTCATTGGTCCAATGAGGCTTCATCCTGTGCAAGTGTCGTAAGAAAGGGGAGAATTTCTGCGTTTCAACCATCCCTTCAACAAGACAATGGATAAATAAAAAAAATTGCTATATTGAAATATATATGAAATAATTTCTCTGCGTCCTGAAATTATATGAACTTACACTGAGGCTCATTATGTTTTATAGAAAATACTAACTTGATATAAAACCAATACGTACAAAAGCAAGTCATTTCGTATCACACTTGTGAAACTGCTGTAGACCTCCAAACTTTACGAATTCAATATCGGTACAGATTCATAATTTCCAGTTACAATAGAGGGTTAATCTGAATAGAGATTAAATTTTTTGAAGTAGTAAATTTCACAATTTCCCGTATTAGTAGAGCAGGCACCCCCAAAATCTTGCTCGTCCCTTAAGATTGGCTAAGCGAACTTGATTAGGTGACGTGCTAGAATTTTTCATGGCTAAAGAAAGATAATCAATTCAGTGTTTCCAATGGCTGCGTGAGTTTTGCATGAAGTTTACTCGTCACAGGTTTTGCCCAAAAAGATTTTCTATTCCTGATCTGAAGGGGTAGAAATCCACAAGTTTCGGTTTTAATTAGTGGTGGGCACAAAAAGCGGTTTTTTAGTTTTCGGTTTTCAGAAACACCGAAACCGGGTTTCGGTTTTCTCCAAAAGCGGTTTTTCGCCAAAAACCGGCTCGATTTTCACCGGAACCGGTTATCGGTTTTCTTCAAAACCGGTTCCGTTTTTTTTCAAAATGTGTTCTATTTCTGACCAGAATAGTGTTTCGTTGTTCTCCGGAAACCGAATCCGTTTCCACAGAAATAGTTTTATGTGTTTTCCAAAAGTTTTCATCAGAGCCAGTTTCAATGAAAAACTGAACCGGTTTTGGAGAAAACCGAACCGATTTTAGAGAAAACCGAAATGTCGCTTTTTCGGATTTCGGTTTTTCTAGAAAACGGTTTCCGGTTTTTATAAAAACCGGTTTTGCCCATCCCTAGTTTTAATATTGATCTACCTATGGCAAAAACGATAAGGGACAGTGAGAAGTGTTTTTTTTAGGAATGAATGAAATGAATTGAAATTTGAGTTTTACGTCCCACGTTTATGCCGGTTAGGCTAAAGGAGACGGTGATGATGAGAGATGAATGAAATGGTGGAATGAAGAAAGTGGGAGGAAACGGAAGAACCTTGAGAAAACCCACGCACACGGTGTTTGTCCACCACAAGTTTACTTGGCGGGGACAGGGATCGAACCCGGGACCCCAAGCACCAGAGGTAAACGCTCTACCACTGAGCCACCGCGGCCCTTTTTAGGAATCAATTCAGCATTCTAACAACAGATACCATATTCTCTCCTAACCCTATATTTCAAACTGAAAAAATGAAATGAAATGAAATCTTTAAGTTTTACGTCCCACGGTTATGCCGGTTAGGCTAAAGGAGACGGTGATGATGAGTAATGAATGAAATGGTGGAATGAAGAAAGTGGGAGGAAACGGGAGAACCCCGAGAAAACCCACGCACACGGTGTTTGTCCACCACAAAGTTCACTTGGCGGGGGCTGGGATCGAACCCGGGACCCCAAGCACCAGAGGTGAACGCTCTACCACTGAGCCACCGCGGCCCCAATATATTTCAAACTGAAAGTGGCAGAAATGAACCACCTAAGTTTTAACGTTGATCTCATTAGACCATAAAACCATAATAGATCGCGAGAACCGATTTCTATAATCAATTAAGCGACCAAAAATTTATTCCATCTCCACTTTAATCTCTCTACTGATACCAAAAGTGGCACAAACCTACCACTTCCGGTCATAATGTTAATCGTTGTAGAGTAGAAACTGTAACAAAGGAACAGAAGTTGATTCTTGCAATCGATTACGCGTCTCAACAATACTTTTCTTGTGCGTCCTTCAATCTCTACTAAAACCAGAAATTATAGAAATTCACTATGGCTTCCGTTTTTAATATTGATTTAGATAAAACCAAAACCATAAGAGAAAGCGAGAAATAGCTTTTCGAGATATGTAACATCTCCTGTTATCGTAAACCTTCTTTTGAAATCGGGTGTGGCACTATTCAACTACTTCCGGTTTTAATGTTGATCATTTTAGAGTGAAAACGATAACGGATAACAAGGATTGATTCCTTGCGTTTCATTGGGTCTCAAGAATATGTTCCATCTTTACTTTAATCTCTGTATTTCAACCACAAGTGGTAGAAGTTTAACCATTTCCGGTTTTAACGATGGTCACTATCTAGTAGAAATGGTAATTTATAGAGATAAGCGTTACCTACAATCGCTTAACCTTCTCAACTGTACATTTCATTTGCATCCTTAAATCTCTATTAAATCACAAATGTAGAAATCTACTACGACTTCCGGTTTCAATGTTGATTAATATACAACAAAATAATAATAATAATAATAATAAGAAGAAGAAGAAGAAGAAGAAGAAGAAGAAGATATATTTTAGCAAGAAGTGGTTTCATGGAATCCAGTTTGCGTTCTAAGAATAGGTACTATAATCTCTCCCAATCCTTTATTCAAAGCGTATCGTCTCTGGTTCGCTACAAGCTCGCGCCAAGTGGACTTTGTGGTGGTCAAACACTGTGTACGTGTTTTTTCTCTGGTTCTTCCGTTTCCTCCCACTTTCTTAATTCCACCACTTCATTCATTTCTCATTATCACCGTCTTCTTTAGCCTACATGACATAATCATGGGACGTAAAATTGAGATTTCAAACCGGAAGTGGTAGAAATCAACCAGTTCCAATCTTAACGTTCATTGTTATAGAGTGAAAACGGGGACAGACAGCGAGTAGTTGTATTTTTCTTCCAATCAATTAAGTGTCGTAGAAATATTTTTCCATTTCCACTCTAATGAATCTACTAAAACAGGACATTGTATAAATATACTACTAGTTCTGCTTTAATAATTGTGGAAGTATGATACCATACAAACCAAGCTCTTTTACGAGTGTACACATAACATTGGTACTTACTTCTGTATTTTAGAAATTGTACAGCTGATAGATGTTTGAGAACTTCACTCCCACACAAGTAGAACGTTGTATAATGCTTACGAAATAATATCTCAGCATTAAAACTTGAAAATTCTCTCTATCCAAGCATTTCTTTGTTTGTATTGTTTACTTTATACGCAGAGTCTGCTATGAGCAGTAAAACAACGTGTTTGTTTTCTTTGCTCCCTTAAGACATTCTTATATATTTTATTTCAATTTATTTTCTTGTCCTGAAATCAATGTTTTCAGTTGCTTTTGGTTCCTTTGGCTATCGTCGTATATTCTAATAGATAAGTACTTTTCTCGTTTATTTGGAAATTGATTCAGCGGATGCTCTTTGTGGAAATGCAAAATCTCTGAGGCATACTCTTCTATAAGCAAAAGAAAGGAAATCAAAGAGGTTGGGATACTTTGTACTTGAACAAACTCTCAAGTCCTTGG
This sequence comes from Thermobia domestica, assembly GCF_964235325.1. NCBI lineage: Eukaryota > Metazoa > Arthropoda > Insecta > Zygentoma > Lepismatidae > Thermobia > Thermobia domestica. Next base: position 262,401,620 of record NC_137462.1, on the reverse strand, counting down.
TTGGCACAATGAGAACTTTGTTGTGCTTTTCCATGAGTGGCTGATGGTATAGATAATGCCTTCTTTAGAAAACAAAAGTTTCAAGTAGAACTACAAAAGCCACTTTCTACAAAACAATGACCGAATTTCTGATTAGAATACGTTACTTGGATCTCCTTCTTTGTCCTTTCTCATCTTATATGCTTGCTTTCTACCGTTTTGGTATAGACCAGTGATTATCGGTCTGTCTTATTAATACAAAGTATCTGGTTCAAATAACGCAACATGGCATTCTGAATAATCATTGTTCACATTTGTTTATACTTCCACCATGCAAATGCCGACGACATAATCCTTTCAATTGTAAAATTCTGTCTTTTAGTATAGAGCTAAAAGATGGTACACGGGAATTTGGAACTTTACAGATATACAGTAAGTTCCTCTCAGATATTTAGGTTGTTTGTTGATTCGATTGTAAGAACCCAATGTCCAAGAGTCTTAGGGTGACGGAAACTAAGGCTCTTGTAGCCAAGGTGTTTGTGTTTAGAGACTAGGCTTCCTAGAGAGGGGGATAAAACCCTAAAACCAGGCGTCCTATGGAGCGGTGAGGTGATTTGCAGAGACCAGACGTCCTAGCAAAATGTATTCTCTCAGATCTGGCGTCCTAGATTGTGCAGGTGGTGATCAATCGATGGAGATTGATGCTTTCTGCAGTATTCTGGCTTCTTTTATCCAAAAGTGTTGTTGACTGCATTGATCTTAGTCATCTGCCGATTGTTAACATTGACTAACGTCGTCTTCTTCGTGGTTGTCGCCGGAAGTTAGTTTACAGCCAGCACGAAGTATTTGGAGCACATGTAGAATCGTGCAATATATATTCGCAGCAATAAATAATAAAAAAAACATATTCTTTTAATTTAAATAGATATAGATACCGCAAACGGTACGGGTACAAAACCTCGCGGTCAGAAAGTCGTGGACCAAAACTTCGCTCCCCCAAACCCTCGCGGGATAAAATCTCGCCGAGCCGAAATCTCTCTTGGTCAAAACCTCAGGCCCCAAAATTTGACCTGGTCGAAACGACGCGGTCCTAAATCTCCCGAGACAGGATCTCGCCTGACTTAAACTACGCTGGACGTAATCTCGCCTAGGAAAAAACAATATAAGTATAAAACCTCATCACAACGATTTCTTCGAGGTAAAATGTTATCGTACTTATTCATAATGGCGAGAAAAATTACTAACGTGTGCTTTTAAATTGATATATAATGAAAGAATAAATCCACTGACTCACTTATAAACAGATCTATGAAAATATCAGTCTCAGAGTTTTGAAAGTTTGTATGAATATTCTTCTTCCACCCGAAAGCGTTGGTAAGACGATGTTTTACGTTATTTTTAGACGTTCGACAGGTCTCCGAAACTATTGCGCGTAGAAGTTTGAAATTTTGTATAAATAAGATTATGTTTGGCTAAATATGTACCCAAAGAAGGGATTATAATAGATTTGATTTTTTTATTCGCCAAATCTCCGAAAATATTATGCGTAAAATCTTGAAATTTTGTATAAATGTTCTCCTTGTACTATCAGTCCCAAATAGGACTAGGTTTCACGAAATATTAATCATGAGGGGTGAGAGGATGATGTTTGAATATTTTTTGTCATTTTCCAGATCTCCGAAACCATTAGGCTTAGAATATTGAAAATGTTGTATAAATGGTGTTTTTATCTCGTACGATAGGACGATGTTTTACGAAATGTGTGTCCAAAGAGGGTTGAGAAGAGAGTCTTGAATGAACATTTTTCATTCGCCATGTCTCCGAAAACGTTATTCGCAAAACCTTAAAATTTGATAAATATGCTTTGTACCATAATCTGCTGATAAGGTGTTTTGGGATACGCACTCCCGTCTAGAAAGGGTTTCCGTCATATGTCTAATTATGGCTAATTAGTGGAATTGGTCGGAAGGTGACTACACTAATAAAGCAATCGACAAACTGCATTCGTGTTGAGGACCTCAATACAAGAAAAAAACTGTATGTACGATTTTGATCGGAAACGCTTAATTAGTTATGAGGCTAATTAAAAAGTATTTAGAGGAACAAATATTTCCAATAATTACCTTTTAATTAGCCACATCAGTGTAATTAAGAGTTTCCAACCAAATTCAAAAATAGAGTTTTTCTTGTATTGCGGTAATGAACACGTACGTGAAGTCCATAGTTTTTTTTTCTTCCCAAGAATTGAAATTCAAGAATTGGAGTTGATCTTTTGAGTTTAATGTCTCGTTAAGCAGCGAGGCTATATAAAACGTAGACATACTAATTAACGTGGAATCCGAACCACATCCATGGAATGCGAACCGTGGCTCCCACCGGGAATTGAGCCCGGATTTCCCCACACCAAAGGCGTGTACATTATCCGCTTAGCTACGAAGGAGCTCTCCAAGGATTGAAAATTGTGGGTATATTTTGCACGGATATGCCCATTCATTTTAAATCCGGATTTCCCCACACCAAAGGCGCGTACATTATCCGCTTAGCTACGAAGGAGCTCTCCAAGGATTGAAAATTGTGGGTATATTTTGCACGGATATGCCCATTCATTTTAAATCCGGATTTCCCCACACCAAAGGCGCGTACATTATCCGCTTAGCTACGAAGGAGCTCTCCAAGGATTGAAAATTGTGGGTATATTTTGCACGGATATGCCCATTCATTTTAAATCCGGATTTCCCCACACCAAAAGCGCGTATATTATCCGCTTAGCTACGAAGGAGCTCTCCAAGGATTGAAAATTGTGGGTATATTTTGCACGGATATGCCCATTCATTTTAAATCCGGATTTCCCCACACCAAAGGCGCGTACATTATCCGCTTAGCTACGAAGGAGCTCTCCAAGGATTGAAAATTGTGGGTATATTTTGCACGGATATGCCCATTCATTTTAAATCCGGATTTCCCCACACCAAAGGCGCGTACATTATCCGCTTAGCTACGAAGGAGCTCTCCAAGGATTGAAAATTGTGGGTATATTTTGCACGGATATGCCCATTCATTTTAAATCCGGATTTCCCCACACCAAAGGCGCGTACATTATCCGCTTAGCTACGAAGGAGCTCTCCAAGGATTGAAAATTGTGGGTATATTTTGCACGGATATGCCCATTCATTTTAAATCCGGATTTCCCCACACCAAAGGCGCGTACATTATCCGCTTAGCTACGAAGGAGCTCTCCGAGGATTGAAAATTGTGGGTATATTTTGCACGGATATGCCCATTCATTCATTTGAAATCCGGATTTCCCCACACCAAAGGCGCGTACATTATCCGCTTAGCTAAGAAGGAGCTCTCCGAGGATTGAAAATTGTGGGTATATTTTGCACGGATATGCCCATTCATTTTAAATCCGGATTTCCCCACACCAAAGGCGCGTACATTATCCGCTTAGCTACGAAGGAGCTCTCCAAGGATTGAAAATTGTGGGTATATTTTGCACGGATATGCCCATTCATTTTAAATCCGGATTTCCCCACACCAAAGGCGCGTACATTATCCGCTTAGCTACGAAGGAGCTCTCCAAGGATTGAAAATTGTGGGTATATTTTGCACGAATATGCCCATTCATTTTAAATTCGGATTTCCCCACACCAAAGGCGCGTACATTATCCGCTTAGCTACGAAGGAGCTCTCCAAGGATTGAAAATTGTGGGTATATTTTGCACGGATATGCCCATTCATTTTAAATCCGTCAATATTTTTATGCTTCTAATCTCTAAACACGTTACTTAACTCTCATATTATTCTTATTCTTCTTCTTATTATTATTATTTGTAATATGGAATTCCGTATTAAGAAACCTATCGGGTGAATTTTATGGAGAGGTTTTATCCGCAGGTTTTGAACAAGCAAGATTTTTGTCGGCGAGGTTTTGACCAGGCAAGATTTTAGGCCACGAGGTTTTGGGCACGCAATGTTTTGGACGGCGATGTTTTGACCAGGTGAGATTCTGGCTCGCGCCGAGGTTTCGGACACGCGATGTTTTATTAGGCGAGATTTACACCCGCGAAGTTCTGGGGAGTAAGGTTATGACCAGGCAAGGTTTTGGTCCCGCGAGATTTTGTCCGTATCCCACCGCGGTTAACTTGGTTTTGAACTGAGGAGCTTTTATCATGTACTTCGGTTTCCAGGCAACTTCCTCGCCTTACTACTACAAGTTCTAGCCTCTGTCGTCTTCCTTCTAAATGATCTTATCATGTTCCTCATGATACTGATCTTTCATTGTTCCGAACGTTATTAATACAATACTTATATGAGAATTATAACAAAATTGACCGTGTTGTCTCTAAAATAATATTTCGAAAAATAAACATCTCCAATAGCACACTACCTCTCATGGAATTGTGCATGTTAAATAACTTATTTCAAGTTATTGAGTTCTTAATGAAATATGTGTAGTTGTGTATACCCAATATGAATTGTCTAAGTCATATTTCAGAAAATTATACGAAAAATAACTCAGTTATGTAAAATGAATGTCAAACCTTTCAAAAAGCTTACTCGTCGCCTTGTTAGGGCCGTGACGGATTAGTAGTCTAATTTAACGTGACTAGTTTACTTGAAACAATAACAAGTTTTTTTTTCTCTCTAAAAATATGTCAAGAAAGAACCTAAAATATATTTCATTTATTCGTTACTATCGTTTAAATATGTTTTTCTTAACTATTGACTATAGCTTTAAAGACTTGGTAAGCACACACTGAGGAAATAGTTAATTTTCTTAACGGGGCGTTAATGCGTACTTGAGGACACTTCAACAATTTCTGATATAACCAACTGTTAATCACTCTCTGCTCTTATTCAACCAACAGATAACTAGTATTATGTCAACTCTTCTGTAGGTCGATCGCAATTGTCTGAAATTACCAGAAGCGATGAACTTGTTAGCGCTCAGCGCATGAATCCCTGCAGTAACCCTGAACCCATATGTTGTTTCATGGCGCCGCCCTTTATGAATGCAAATACTACATTCACGTTGATCTGTCTTGAGCACTGCGATATGATGATCATTCAATTTTTTGGCAACATCGAGAAAATGGGTTAAATATCATAGATATAGTTCTGTAGCACGTCACTCTCTTCCTCCAACTCAAGTACACGTGACAATCTTGAATGACGATTGATTTTCACTCATTCATACAGTACTGTTGTTTAGTTGCTACCACATACTATTACCAACAGCAGCTGAAAGTACTGTTAATTACTTAACTAAATAGAAAGACCGTTTGATATCACTAGAGGTGTTCAGGACAAACGATTTGGACAATGGTGAAGAAACCTTCCGAGTAGTAAGATCATCTCTAATTTTATGCTCTAATTACTTCCTAAACAGTATAAAATGCAATTATATTTGAATGTGCTCTCGTGGTCCTCTTGTACATGTTTAATAACACACTGTGTCAATTCCGTTTCTCTTGATCACAACATAGACACGTGAGTTGATGTACGCTACATAATCTATCACAACATTGTAGCCTATTGAAATTTCTAAGTTTTAACTAGCACCAATCAAGTAATGTGATAGGATTATTAATACTTTAAAAGTCAAATAATTCTTTTCAAAGTGAAATAAAGCGTATTTAGTCTTTTCTTTATTAGGCGAGTTTAGAAATATTGAAATAACTTAAATAACTGACTGGATTTTTTTTTAAATGTCAGTCACAATACCTAAACTTCTCTCTTCTCATATAACATTTATTTCTAGAACAAATATTACTAATAACAATACAACCCAAAGGTTCGGAATATATGAACTTAAAATTGGTAACACATATGGAACAGCAAGATATTAATATTACGAGAACCGTTCGGAAAGTAACTTCTGATAGGTTAAAAAGGAAACACCAAAGTAAATAAGAATTTATTATATACATCTTAAAGCTACGTCTCTGCTCTATGGTTCAACATAGTTCCTAAACATTCAAGCACTTATACCTCTGCACTAGCTTAGAAATTCCATCAACATAAAAATCTCCCGGCTGTGCCTTGAGCAAGCCTGTGACCGCACTTTGCAGCGCCTCATTATCACCAAAGTGCTGAGTTCATGGAAATTTCTGAAATTTCATCGGACAACTCCGAGATTGTGAAACTGCATTTTTCACGAAATTTTTCATCAATTTGCTGAACGAGTTTCTCAGTGACCACTGATGGCTTGCCACTTGTCTCTTCGTCATGAATGTTTGTTTATCCACTTTTAAATGAACGAACCCATTCATGAACAACTCCTTTACTCGTAACACTTGGTCCATACATGGCACAATGTTTCCGATGAACAGATGCTGCTGCATATTGTTTTCTCGTAAGAAAACGTATGACAAGCTCACACCTCGCACTTGATGGAGTTTTCTATTGCAAGACATTTTGAGACGCTATAAAAATGAAACTGGTGATCAGGAAAACTTCACCTTACCACGACTGGATGCAGACCGACCTACCGCACATATTTGTGCAAAGATAGTAGCGTTGTCCCCACTACTTCACGCAAAGTGACCAACCTGAGGTTACACTCCGAACGCGCTTCATATATGATAAAATACCTGTGAACATTTGTTTCTACTTTCAATATTTAATATTCCTTCATTTTCAACTATTGTTAATAATATATCCTGCTCCCTCAGAACTAACGTACATTTGCATACACAATGCTTGAAGGTACATCACTGTGAAAACAATAAAATGGATACCTAGACAAAAATATGTTTATTTTTCTTTCTCCTAAAAATCCTCAATTTAGTTAATGCCTGGTTCTAGCAGAGAATATTTCTTCCATGGAAATGAAGTGTTTGGAAATTATAGATGTTTGCACAATTGACTAGATTTTGTTTTAAACACGTTCCGAACTTCATAAACAAAAATAAAATAGTAACATTTATGCTTTATCTTGTATATAGGATGTTTCAGATAGAACATCCTTTGTTATAAATCACAAACAGTTGGAGATAAAAAGGTGAAGCAAATTAGATAGCAACATATCTGTTGGAGAATCCGATGGAGCATTCTGCTACTCCCAGAGGAATCTATATCATGGTCATGAGCTTCTTGGTAGGGAAAGGTTATCCGAAAATTTTAGATGCTAAGTCATTTGGTAAAACATTGAAAAGATTATTGAAGAACAAACAACTTCTTGTAGGCAGGATTCTTTTGTGTCGCACACTGTTTAAAAATGGCCACTACTTCAATGTTCTGTTCACTATGTTCGGATTTGAAGGAAACAACTAAATACAATGTTTCAGCGACGATGCATAAAATGGCACTGAGTTACACCTTTTCCTCTACAATCTCCAGATATCACCTACTTGGACTCCTACTTCTTAGAACTGATCAAGGATATTCTGTACTACGGTATACCAATGACTGTAGCAGAAATGCAGATATGCAATGTCATGCAATTAATCCTTTCCAAATCACTATCAGAACAAAATTGGACACGACCGAATATATAAAACCAGGATCGTACGTTGTATTGCCTCTCTTGGACATCACTTGAAATACTTATGCGAAAGCTTATGTCCCCAGTTTTCTCACGTACTATCTAATGTATTAATTAAATGGTTAAAGCAGGTACATGTGTACTGTCAATATCTGCATGGTTCTTTCTTGTTCCCTGTACACGTGTACATTACACTATATCACATTTTAGCACTTCTATATAGTTGAAAAGTACTGGACTGGATATTGTAAAGGAATTTCTTAATTGAGAAATTTATGACAGAAAACAAACGTGGTAGCTTATCAGAAATCATAAAATCAATTATATTGTCCCAAATAAGCCAATCTTTATCCCATTCTTGTCAAAAAAAGAGAAATTTTTGTATCCCTGGCCAAGAGATTCAAAGTAACTTTTTATAAATTCTTATGTTTTATTTCACGTTAATTCGTATCTTATAGGTCGGGTGCAGAACATCAGAAGACAAAGATCTCGTCTTCTAATTGCGTCGTGATGGTTTCCTGTACTTTACACGTTAGAACACACAACACATGAGGCGAAGTAAATCACGCATTTCTCTCCAGATCAATTACCTTGTTAAAAATAAAATTTGTCCTTGTGCAGCAAATAGGAAAACTTCTACCCTCTCCTGTCTTTGGAAGGAAGTTTATAGAAAGCTCGCCTGAGATGTCCTGAATCGGACATATGTGGTATAACTTGCGAGAAGAAATTTCGTGCCTTGAACCATTTGCCCTCTTTTGTTGAGAGTCGTTTCACGTAATGTACAACTGGGGAACTACATGGAAACTCCTCCCAAATGCTACGTTTAGAATCACCGTCAATAACACTAACCATCGACACTTGTCAAGGGACGCTGTTGTCCTTTCGCCTATTGCATTCTATACGTTAGGTGGCCTCTTTACTTGCTATGTCATTGGATAGCCATTCAAACGGTTGTTTGCTGCTGTAACTTTGCTCTTTTTTACTAACTTCCACGTGATCTCACAAACTTTCAAAAGTTGCTGCGAACGACAAAAGAATAAGGACGACAAACATTCATAAAAGTAAATAGAGAGTTAAGAATTTATTGGATGGAAAATGTATATTTCTCATTTTATGTTAAAGCTGAACAAACATCAAAACACAAGTTGTTCGGGATAGCGAGAACTACTTACAAGAGTGGGTTGGTAGATAGTTCATCGATTAGGAACAGGTTTAGAAGAAACAGGTCTCTTGAACCAAATTCCCAGTCAAATCTTAATCTTGTTTTGGTTATACACTTTACTGTGCTTATTGGTTTCGAACTGTATTGTACTATTTTAAACCGCTTTTACAAGTTTCAAGTAATTTAATCGAGTAAATTATCGAAATTCGGTGCAGATAAAAAGAATAAAATATGTAGTTGGTGGAGAGTTTCAAAATTGGACGGACGTTTGGCTGGTTTTAATTTTAAGAGAATAAATTAAGTGAGTTTCAGTGTTACGTCCCACAGTTATGTCGGTCAAGACGACGATGATGATGAGAAATGAAGAAAATGGGAGGAAAGAGGATAGCCCCGAGAAAACCCACGCACACGGTGTTTGTCCACCACACAACCTACTTAGCGCGAGCTGGCCTTTAAGAGGATAGGAGAAGGTAACGGATACGTTCATACCAGGGCCCTACGCATAGCAGTCATAGCTGTATTCCCAAGTTCATTAGCTACTGTAGGCATAAATGTATTCCTAAGGGCTAAACGATAACACTATATAAAATACATATAAGTCTCTTCAGGAGTCGCTTTCTACTGAATTTCTGTGACGTCACGGTATCCAGCATCGACTCTCACTGCTGAAGTATACAAAGATAGTAAGGACCAGATAGGAGAAATAGCGTTGATGAAGGCCGTTATTACAGGCAGACATCATCATCTTCAATCTAGTCCACTGGTTCTCAACGAGTACGTTGCGATGCACCGATGTTATTCACAATCCCATTGGGTGAATCGTGAAATTTTGGGATTTAAAAATCACGAAACGTTTAATAATTAGTTTCAAAAGAAATGAAACTAACTGTACATTCGACGCCTCTAGTGGAAGCAATAATGCTCAATACTAATAGTCCCTTATTATAGAAAGTTACAGACTTGCACTATTATAATTTATGTTATCGTTAATAAAAAATCAGATAATTATGTCGCGATGTGTTCGGTAAAGTGTATCGTTAGTCCAAAAAGCTTGGAAACCATTAGCCTAGTCGAAGATGTTACAGATGCATTGTTTCATATAAATGTGGCTACTGTACGCTGTCAAAATTAATCTTTGCTCCTTCCTCGTTCCTATACTTCTTTCTCTATTTCTCTCTGTTATTTCTCCTATTACAAAAGCGTGTTCCAACGCCATAATAGCCAGTTGGAAAGGCCTGCTTTTCTTTAAGGCGATTCCAGAATCTGTATGAAGTATATCAGAAATTAATTATAGCACTGGATTCAGGGTAACTACAATCAAGACGACTTGAATACTGTGGACATCTTTAATCCTTTTATTGTTAATAAAGATTTGTCATAGAATCTTTAATATTCATACAATGTTTGAATAATATCGGTGTTACTTCTATGTTTGTAATAATTTTTTCACAATTTTCCTTACAAAATTGATCAAAATGACTTTGTTCTTCAATGTTTTGCTCGTCTAGGATAGTGCCTGCCTATTAAAATTGGCTTCAAAGAAAGTTTGTGCATTAACATAGATTTAAAAGAGAAAACTGTTAAGAATAAATTACATTTTATGGTATACTTATTGATGCATAAGTGGTAACCTGTTTCCTTTGAAATGATTTATATACCGAGGCATATGTCTTGTTCATTGTCGGCGTGTATGGCCATAAGTCCGCCACGTATGAGGAATAACATCCGTCGGTGAACACACCATCTGGGGAAGGAGGAAGGAAAGAACCAGGATGGTAACTGTAGGTTAGACACCTTACCGGCATTTGCCTGATGTGAATGCGGGAAGACTCAGGAAAAATCTCATTCGGCATGGTTTGTCTGAAAATGCTGTTACATCTTTCTCCATCGAGTTTCCTTACCAGGAACCAAATCTGGGACAATTTTGTACCAAAAGGCGAGTGTGTTAGCTACTACGCTACGCGGAGCCAATCTTGAAATGAAGGGTGCTTACAATTTATTGATTCGTTCTTCAAATTTATATCAAAGTTCTCATACATGATGTAAACTAAATTCTTTAAAGCATCATTTTAGTAAGTACTAATAAATTTAAAACGAATCGATAGTTCAAAAACACGTGCAAAGTTGTGCTGAGATGACACTTTAAAAATAGAATAACAAACGAAGATGTTTTTTAAAGTGGATAAGAGAACAGGCCGCTTTTAGCCAACATCCTTCGTAGGAAGGCCAATTGGAATGGACATATCTTGCGAAGAAAGTGTCCTCTTCATACCGCGATAGATAAAAAAAATGACGGAAGGAAAAAGAGGAGTTAGGAGAGGAACTCAACTGATCAATGATTTAAAATATAGAATAAAATATTGGGACAAATCGTAGAAGAAACATTTCCAGACCCAAATCTAAAATAAATGAATAATAATAATAATAATAATAATAATAATAATAGAAAACTGATTAGTCACAAGCAGGCCGTATTCACGGTGGGGCACGGCGGGCCGCCCCCCTTAATTTTCATTGAGCCCCCTAAAAGTTTGACGGTAGGCTTGGAAATGAATTTTAATGTGGTAAGATCGGGCCTCCCCTTAGTTCTACCGGGCCTCCCTACATTTTTGGGCTGGGTAGGGGCCTGGTTCCAGGATCTGCCAAATGGCAGAATACTTAATACTACTACTACTACTACTACTACTACTACTACTAATAATAATAATAATAATAATAATCCAATATTACAGCATTATTAAATATACCATCCTAGTAGTCATCTGGTAGAACTGAGTTAAATTATGGAGAAATCACAGTCAATACTCTGTCACGGTTTTGAATGTAAGATGTACGAGTTAAAAACATAGCGAAAAGGTTCCTTGAACTATGTTTTGGCCCTGAATAACTCTATCATAAACTTGGATGTTTTAGGTGAGAACAATGAACTTACACTATATTATTTCTTACTTGTAATATATGGAAGGTATACCTGAAAACACTATCAAACATACCTGTCCAACACTAGGGAATTATTTTGTACGTATTCAATAATTTCATATGGATGTTGTAGTATATGCTACACTATAGGTTCAATTTAATCAAGTTTTAAATTTCATGTAAGTCTTATTTTATTTCAATAGAACACATAATCAGATGCTAGACACTAATGAGAATGTTACCAAATTGTGCGGTTCTTAATTCTCACTTCCCGGCTATGGAACTATCTATTTGATGGTGTACGGACTTCATTATTCTTAGCTTTCTTTCACTATCAAATTCCGAACGAGTTGTATCTTTCCTCCAGGATCATGATTAGATGTCAGGGCACGACATGTGACAGTGTGTTTTAGCGATAGTTTGTTATTTTAAAGTTCAATTCGAGTATACTGTCTTAAATTGATAGAAAGGACAAATTTATAACCGTAAGTTCATAACGAAAGTGCATTATTTATATGGAAAGGTAAAATTACGTATTTGTATTTTATTTATTGAATATTTTATAATGTAGAATATTATCTGCATCTACATTAATTCTGAAGTCTTAGATTTATGTTTCTATTTATTATGTTAGAAAAGAAAAAACATTGCATCAGTAGTGGCGATTAGGTACTAAATTCGAGGTGAATATTCACTATTATAAAGAGGGCTTATTTTTATATTGTGGTGAAATGCTTCGTAATACTCCTAACGTATATTCCACTGTATTGGATACTATAAGTATAGAAATCAAAAGACAAGTTACAACTAAATTTGTCTCCAGTGATTTACTTTTAAATAAATTAGTGAACGTAGTTAAACATTATCAATCCTCACTAAATATGTTTCTGATAAATAATGAGGGTTTTCACAAGGGACAATAGCGCCATCTACTACAACGGAAATAGGATCACGTGTTGTACAGATAGATTGCACCTCAGTTAATCAGTGACAGGTATGATAAATGTTTGTGTTGAAGAGTGCTACCTAAGGTCGTATTCTGGTGAGAAGGCAACACAACGGCAATTTATGATGGCAAATACAGTTTTATTGCCAAAATCTAGATATGAACGAAATGTATATACACAGTATCGAAGAAAGACAAGGAAGTATATTAAAAGGAAGATGAAAAGCGGTAGTGAACGGGAGCGATCCCTGTGGGGCAGAAACAATTCAAGCCTTGACCTATCACGTGCTATATAGAATAAATATCCGAAAGGTTCAGACTTTTGTTTAAAAAAAGAACAAAGGTAAACAGGATCATGTTAGAAAATCCTAGTGATAATTTACATAATTTATCGTGATATGGGGTTGGAGAAACGTCGATATCGAAACTAAGACTCATAAGAATTTTTGTTACTCAATAACGATATGTAAAAAAATAATTTGTCTTGTAGGAAGATTTATCATTAAGTCGTAGAGTGAAAGAAAAATTGGAGGAACTGTTCCACGTCCCTGTAATTAACCAACCATTTACTGTAAACCAATAAATAACTGCACTACAAATAATGCCAGTAAATTTGGATGCTTAATTGAAATGCAATGAAATAAGAACGAAATCAAGAAGATTGTTGGGAGAAAAGCAACAAGATTTTGCAAATAGATTATTGGCAGAAACACATATCTGATGAGAATATTATCACAGAACGATAAAGAAAATATTAAATTTACATATTTACGTATAAAGCAGAGTTTTAACCTACTCATTTGTGTTATATGTAGATACGATAGTGGAAAGCTTATTTGCAAAGGAAAGAGACTAAGAGACTTATCAAACATACTAAAAAGATATATATGTTCATGACAAAGATAAATGAATATACAAAGAGGTGAACAAAATTATATAATTTAAATTTAAAAATAGATCAAAGGCCTCAGATGCAAATAAGTAGAACAAGACGAAAACACAGGGCAAACTATAACAAAATCAGAATTTCTAGGATAAAGAAGTTCTCGTTCGAATGGTTTATGAATAAAGATCGAATTTATGAAAATAACTTTTTGAGTAAGACATTTTGGTAGAACAAGATCTATATTCAGAGATATAGATTTAAAATCAGGTTTTAGGAAAGCAGAAGATACAGTATCTATTACAGAAATTTTTCTGCACATATGATCCTTTATCCCCCAAATTGTAACATTTTTAATTATCGTTTCTCTACTATTTTCGAGAAATGCAAAACACTCCTGATATTTGTTTTTAATTGCTGACAGACTTACTAAATTTTGGATTGCGGTAGCAAACCTTTGTAGAAAATAATCTGAAATAGGTAGAAATATGGAAGAATACCGAAACATCTTTCATAGGTAGGCCAACATAGTGTTACTATACAATCATTTATACATAGATGTATGTATGTATGTAATTGTTGTACAACTTCTAGGAGGAAGATCCTAAACATCTTCCTCTTTACCCATCGGAGAAACTTGCAGATAGAGGGTCTACCTACTCAATTTGCAGATGACCACCAGCGTGTAGGAGTGCGTAAGAATTCTCCCACTTTTGTGCTGTTTATGAAGTGATTTTTATGAAGATATTGCTGAGTGTATGTATTTGGTGTTCATAAATCACTACGCTTGCTTTTGAAGTAAAATATATATTGTTTCTCTGGGTGTTAGTAGTGAAATATGCTGAAGAATACACGAAACGAGAATACCGGCACTTCAAATGCACGATCATCCCAAAGTGTAAAAGATGAACTTGTGAAACATATGTAGTGACGTGAAATCGGTCGTTTAGTCTCCAGAAGTAACGAAGGTCACAGTGGATTCTATTATTGAAACTGTAATAAAAGGTGGTGATTGAACGTTTGGAGGAAACAATGAAATTTAACTGTGATGAAGTTAACGACCTCAAAACTGATATTCACGACATGAAGAGTGAACTTAAAAAACGTGACAAAACAATTGCCAATCTAAGTGACAAAATTGTAGAACTAGAGCAGTACCAACGGAGGAATAGCATTCGAATTTTCGGTTTACCGGAACGCGAAGGAGAAGATACGGGTGCAATTGCTTCTTCTCTGTTTAAAGATCGTCTTAGAGTCAAACTTCAGAATTCTGACCTGTGTCGAACACACAGAACTGGCCCAGTGATTTCCGGTAAGAACAGACCTATCATAGTGAAATTACCAATTACAGGATCAGATTATTGGTATTTCGAAGCAAAAGAAAGCTTAGTAATTCAGGTAGCATGATCAGAGATCTTTGTAAAGCTCGACTTCAACTATTCAAAACCGCTACACAGAAGTTTGGTGCAAGGGACGCTTTTACTCAAGATTAAAATAGTTGCTATGAAAGAGAAGCAAAAGCACTTCATAATCACTGCAAGTGACATGTAAGCCATTTAAACTCAGCGTAGTGCACACTCAACAGCAAATGTGAGCTGAGTTTCGTCTATTGTGAAAGTGTAGATAACTTTTTGTATATGTCAATATTCAGGGGTGCATTTGTGTGAAATTCTGTTCTTGCAAAAAGTAAGTTACTTGAGATAATGAATCAGATTTGTTAATGCTTTTCAAAGTCTGGCACAAAGTTTGGTACCACTCTAGCTTTAAAAGGTTTGCATATTATCGTTATATTGTAGTTGTATTGTAAGGAAATTGTCTAACAATAGCTATGAGTAATGTATACATAATACAAGGGAGCATTCATAACCACTGGCATGGTACAGTCCGCAGCAAAAAGCCTGCAACATGAGCATATAAGTTTATTCTGGTAACGACGAACTCGTTTGCTCCAAAGTAAGTGTGCAGTTGAGGACGCCGAGGGTTCTCCTGGCGTGATTAGATGTTAGGTTGATTGCCTGCGTTGTTAGGCGTAGTTTCACAAGAAACTTACATGCTCATATTGCAGGTTTTTTGCTGCGGACGGTACAAGGGTGCATTTGAGTACCGGTATTTAAAAAAAAATCTTAAAAAAGTTTTGAGTGCACGGCAGCATAACAGTTTCATTTTTAAATTATTCATGCTTATGTTCGTTCCATTTTACCGAAAATAGATTAAATATGTTTAATAATTTTAGAATCATAGTGTACTTTTTGTAGTTAGTGAAACGTGGCTTGACAATTCAATTGGTACAAGGTTTACTAATATACCTGGTTACTCTGTTCTTCGACAAGACAGAGGGCATCATGCTGAGGGAATTTTAATGTATTATCTTAAATATTTGGATGTAAAACTAGTTGAAATACCTAACTCATATCAAGTAGAATGCCTCACGGTAATGGTCAAAATAAATTCGCTACGTGTAGGTATCTTATCAATGTATAGACTACCAAGTACCACCTACACCAAGTTGTCTATTCTTCAGGATCTGATTACACATATATATCCACAAGTTGACTGTCTTTATGTACTAGGTGACCTTAATCGTGATTAGCTCTGTCCTGACAAAGCCGAAACAAAATATTTATACTATGTCCTGGAAACGTTTGGTATTGTCCAACTCATTAAAGAAGCAACCAGAATAACAGAGTTCGGTGAATCATTACTCGGTCTCATTATTACTGATAAAATGGACACGGTAGCATCAAGTGTCGTTAGTCCACCCATTGAATCATCCGATCACTGGGTGAGATGCTATCCTGAATATTAAAAAAAACGTCAAGAAAGTCATTTGATATTATTCGTTATCGTAACTTTAGTAAATTGAATCGCGACGCATTTCTACAAAATATTGAAGCCTTGGACTGGAAGGAAATTAAATTCCTGGAATCTATAGATGCTAAAGTTGATTTTCTTCAGACTTCTTAAAACATCTGTTTGATCAGCACACACCAATAAAAACGATTAAACTCTCAAAGAACAAATTGCCTTATGTGTTTAATAATACGAAGCTGCTAATGAAAATACGTGATCGTGCATTCTGCAGGTTCAAACGCACTAAGTTGAAGCAACACTGGGATGAGTATAAAGAACTTCGTAATTTTACTACGGCAGTTATTCGACAAGAAAAGATTGCGTATTTTACTTTTCGTATAAATCACGCTAGAAATAATAAAGACACTTGGGACATTACATGATTTAGGAATTGGTGGGAAAAGTTCATCGTTGAACCTCCCCGAAGAATTAAATTGTCCTGATGTCATAAATTGTCATTTTGCTAGGGTTTCCGAAACCTCAGTAACAAGCAACAATGCATTTGAGAAACAAATAAATCTATACAGTTAACTGAAATACACTCATTGTGGAACTCGTATGTGTTAAGACCTGTTCGTGGACATGAAGTTAAAAGAGCAATTGTTAACATTAAATCCAATGTCGCGTGCTTTGATGAAATAACCCCACATATGCTTAAAACAGCTTTACCTGTTATCATATTTCCCTTAACTAATATTGCGAACTACTCTTTATCGAATAGTAAATTCCCTAATCCCTGAAAACTAGCTAAAGTTCTGTCATTACCAAAGAAGCCTTGTATTAAATCAATTAGTGGCCTTAGGCCAATAAGTATATTGCCAGTTCTTTCAAAGGTAATTGAAAAGTTAGTGCTCCGGCAAATAATTTCATATATTGATAGCTCTGGCATATTTCCATGCGAACAATCTGGGTTTCGTAAATTTCACAGAATTTCTACTGCTTTGTTAGATATTAAAGACAGTGTGCTTCATGCACTAAATTACAAATATGTGGTCATACTAGTTTTATTAGAGCTCTCAAAGGCATTCAACCTAGTCCAACATGATGTTCTGTTAGTAAAGATGAAATCCTACAACTTTTCGGTAAATACCATAAAATGGTTCAATTCCTATCTACATAAGAGAAAACAGCAAGCTGAAGCTGCTGTTCTTAATAGAAGTGTTCCACAGGGCTCAATTTCGGGGCGAGTTTTGTTTACCTCATATATTGCAGATGTGGTATCCGTTATACAGCATTCAAAGATATATTGTTATGCGGACCACACTCAATTGTTTATGAAAGCCTTGCCTCAGGACTTACCACAACTTATCTAACTCCTCAACCAAGATCTTAATGCTATTAGTAACTGGTGTATTGATAACGGCCTTGTTATTAAGCTCTTAAAATGTACATATACTGTTCTAGGTTGTGCTAATCAGCTGAATAAAATTGTTCCTGAGAAATTAGAATTACAAATAATGGACTCAAACATTAGCTATTCACCTTGTGTAAAAGTTTTGGAGTACAAATTGATAAACTTTCTACGAATAATCACGTATCCATTCAGTGTTCAAAAGCTCTGGGAATGCTAGGAAAGTTGTACAACATACGAGCCTATCTATCCGAAGATACAAAGCTACTCCTGACACAAACACTGATACTGTCTTTGATTAATGTGATGTGATGTATATGACCCACTTCATACGAAAAGAAATGCTATTCTGATTCAAAAGGTACAAAATTCATGCATCCGCTTCTGTTGCAATGTACGAAGATTCGATCATGTTTTGCCTATTCTGAACAGCAACAACATGCTGCCAATGTGCAGAAGACGACATTTGCATTATTGCTCTCTCATTTATAAAATTCTTAAAACAATACATCCCGCGTATTTATACAAGAAACTCACTGCTAGGTGAACTATTCACACTCGTTTAACACGCAAAAGAAATACGTTTGATATTCCACACCATAGACTCAAGCAAACCACTGTGGCATTTTCAATATTACCTACAAGGTTATGGAATGCTCTTCCAAATGTAGTAAAAGAAGCTAAAACATTTATGATAATTCCTTCAAGAAAACGTTAAAAATGTATTTACTTATACAACAGAATTTAAGTTCAGGTGCCCATGATTTGTATTCTAACAATTCAACCACTTAAATGACATTAGACTTTACTTGCTGCACTTCTTTTATTTAAATTATCATGCATTGCAGAAATATTTCATCAGCCCCTCGCATTGTCAATGACAAACCTTATTTTGTCTCCATGTTATTCATCAATTGTTTTTGTTTTCGTGTTTATATGCTTTTTCTTCTATTTCTTCAATTGTAGTACTTGGTGTGTGTTTTGTTAAACGTACCACTTTTTTCTTTTGTTTTTTATCATATTAATCTATACCTGTATTTTTTTGTTATATATCACCGTATTTTTTGTACTCAATTGATTGTATTTTTTTGTATAGCTGAATGTATTTCCTTGACAAGGGTTAGGTGATAGAATAGCAATATGCTGAACCTCGCACGCTTAAATAAAGCTTTTTCAATTCAATTCATTTTGCAGTGATTGTCAGTTCTTATGTAGTCAAAAATTGCACGCTAGAGGTATTTAGTTTTAACTAGCTTTCAAATCATCTAGAATTTACTAATGAATGTCGATAAAACTTTCTCTTTAATATCAATCTTTATTGGGTTAATATACCAACAACCAGTCATTTTTGGCTTTACCGTAAATCACCAAATAACACTTGCCACTCTTGGCTCATATACCTAAAATATCAACAGCCACTTGTGGCTCCAATATAACATACCGTATGACGCTAAATTCGTTGTACAAAAGCAGCGGAGTGATTTCTGAGAGTACAACAAACAAAAAAGTTCCAATAAACATAGGGCGAAAACTTCATAGTTTACGTGTTATAGGCTGCCGAAAACATGAAAAAATGAATTTTAAAGGTTCATAGCTCCAAACCTTTGGGACCTACTGTAGTCGGGTCAAGACTTCACTTAGGAACTAGTATGTGCTCTATTCAAAAATACATGTTTTAGAATCCTCAGGTACTCACGCAACAATTTTTATGGAGGTAGTTGAAGAGTACTTTATATATCATAGTCCCGTAGTCAAACTCCCTCTATAAAAATTGTTGTGGAAGCACCTCAGGATTCTGAAACACGCATTTTTGGATAGGGCACATACTAGTTCCTAAGTAAAGTCTTGACCCGACTACAGTAGGTCCCATAGTTTTGGAGCTATGGGCCTTTAGAATTCATTTTTCATGTTTTCGGCAGCCTATAACACGTAAACGATAGGGTTTTCGCCCTATGTTTATTGGAACTTTGTTGTTTATTGTACTCTCAGGAATCACTCCGTTGCTTTTGTACAACGAATGTAGCGCCACACTGTATAAACAATTTACATCAGTTGTAACACCTTGGGGAAATGCTGGCGCAAAACCTTATACTAATAGCACAAAACCAGCGTTATCGATTAGAGCTTCAGTTTTCTACTCAAAACGTGCATTTTGTTATCTTTTTTCTTTCTCTAAACCGTTCGACTTACCTCAGCCACATATTGAATTACCTCCTTTCTAGAACAAACGTAAGGACAAACTGCGAGGGCAAGTAGTGTTCACTGTCCAATGAGAGAATAACAACGAAGTTTATCTAAATCATAATTATGCACACCTCAAATTCGTTTTCCACACTGTTACTCTGAATACCGATGTGCTTGGCGTAAAATTGTATGTACTTTTGGACTCACCAGGGAAGGGCGCGATGTCACTCAGAGATAATTACACCAAATTTAGTATAGGAGTTGGTAATAGGAATAGAAAAGAACATGTGGAAGCATTCGTTTCGCAGGCGTTCGGAGTCAGAAATAATGGGTCCTAAATTTCAAGAGAAGTATGGCCTATCAATCAGATATTGATGGGACGGAGCCTTTGCTCGCTGTTATGACCAATGCGGAAGAAGTTAAATAAAGTAGAATTAAAACAGAAAAAATGAGATGAACAGAAAATGCACCAATGTCTGCCTTCAGTCCCACCAAACGAATGCCGGGATACTAAATCTATCAACTGCTCTGCCCTTGCCGTTACCAATTGAGTATGCATCACTAGGTACTTTAATGAATTTATATTTTAAAAAATAAAGAAAATATAAAGGCTACAGAAATTAATCATGGACGTCGCCAGAAGTTTTCCAGGGAAGGGGTCGAAATGAAGTTGTATTTCTTCACACTATAAGATGCTGTCCGTACGCAAGTATTAAATGTTCGAACCTACCAACATTAACAGTTTCGAACATTTAATACTTGTTGGTGTTGGCGCCTACTAAAATTAAAATATTGTGTATTTGTTAAGCAAATTTAAATATATATTTTGGGATTAGTGATGTTTAAAATGGGAATGACTGTGGATGGCCATAACAAAAATAACCGCTTGAATATATACAAGACTCTTCATTAACACAACTATGTTAACGCAAAGGATAAACGAAATATTTGAATTCGGTCTACTCATCACCAGAAAGTAACAACATTTATTGGACAGAAACAGCCTTGTAACAACTGCATTCAAGACTGCAAATATAACTCACATATGTTTCACAAACACTACACTTTAATAATGTGAACACAAAATGAGCATGTGCGTTTCACTTCTGTTGCCCAGCATACATGAGACAGAACGCCTTCACCATGTTCGTAAAGTTAGTTTCCCAATTAGTCTCAACAAGCTTAGAAAATCCCGTAGTTAACCTTAAACACCTTACAATGAGTTTATATACTGTTTTTTGACATAATGAAACAGTTGTCAACAAAAGCATTAAAAAAATATAACAGGCACGCATATTACCAGGGACTGCATTCAAAAAAATAAATATGCTAAAAAACACACGTTCAGTCTGAAATAGATAAGATTTTTTTAAACTTTATGTCAATTAGTCTTTATAGAGAGAAATCGAGTAATGGCAAGGGCAGTTGATGATTTACTATCCCGGCATTCGGCTACTGGGGCTGAGGGAGAACATACACGCATTTTCTGTTCAGCTCATCTATTCTGTTTTCATTCTATTTTTTTTTAATTCTTCAGCGCTCCGCCCCATCAATATCTGATTGACAGGCCATACTTCTCCTGAAATGTAGGGCTCATTATTTTTTATTTCGAACGCCTGCGAAACGAATGCTTCCACACGTTCTTTTCTATTCCCATTACCTACTCCTACACAAAATTTAGTGCAATTATCTCTGAGTGACATCGCGCCCTACCCTCGTCAGTCGTAGCAAATATCTGTCACCAGTTCATTCACTCCTTCAGCTTTTCTTTATTACAATTAATTAATACAATTAGTTGACCCCTAATGAACTGATCGTTACAACGCACCGAATTTTATGCAGTTAGACTTGGGCGCTCGATTCATTCCAAATCTAAACATTGTTACCGTACACACTGAACCTTCGGTATGAACATTGTACTTTCGTTTCATTCTTCACGTCTCTATAAATTTTCTATATGACAATATAAATTTCATACGACTTGATATTTCTTGAGTTGAAAAATCCAGTATCGGTAACACTTCTTGCTTCACACGGGCTGATCGTAAAATTTTATGTTCATTTATTTATGTGCAGAGCAAACATAAATGCACTCAAAGCTATACACTATGTTTAGAGGTCTGTATGAATGCGGATATCCGCATCAAAATGGGTATCTGCGGATACATATTTCTTTTCTGTGCGGATAACGGATAAATAAGCGGATATGGATTTCTACATCTGCACAGTTTATACTGCATTTTACTTAGTGTAGTTGGCATTTGATTACGAGGAAACTGATAAAATGTATTGTTTCGTTTGATTCAGAAAATTGCAAGGGATACATATCTAAAATGTGTTTAAAAACATTTTCGAAATCATGAGTATTATAGACTATGTAAGTTGTGTATATTTGCTACCACACTATCTGTGTATGCGGTTGCGGATAGATATATTGCGGATGCGGATAGAGATGCTGCGGATGCGAGTGCGATATTTTATATCCGCGCAGACCTCTATGTCCAACTTCTGAAGAATAGGTAATGGTAACAGATACACGTAATGACATACCGGTAGTTTTCTTTCTTGTGGGAACGCAATGCTCTGACAGTTAGTACTTCTCGGTCTACCTACCCCTCGTACGTCTGTAAGATTGATTATAAGCAAGGGCTGAAATTTACCAGTGTGCACCAAACTTAACTCCTTTGTGGTTCTTGATGTCCTTCGTGGCTAAGCGGTTAGCGTACGCGCCTTTGGCGGAGGAGACCCGTGTTCGTTTCTCAGCGGAAGCTCATGTGGTTCGGTTTCCATGTTAATTAGTAAGTACCGTCTAATATAGCCTCGCTGCTGAAAGGGATGTTAAATTCTAAATCAATTCAACTCACCCCTTTGTGGTACTTGTAGATTTTCAAATAATTACAAATAACCTGAAAATACATTTTATCAGCTTTTGAGTAAGTGCTTTCAAGTTTACGAACAAATTTCATTTTACATACAGATACATCAACTGACAAACTTTTTAAGAATAGCATATATATGAACTGACTTCAAAAACGGCACTAAAAGGCACACATATTAAAAGCTCTAAAAACAAACGATAATATCTAATAATAATAAAGCGTTTGAAAGCAGAAAATTTTATTAACATTATCTGTAACATTGTTTTGAAGTCGTACCAAGCTGAACAAATTAATGTTTAATATAAAATTATTTCGATGGTTATTAATGTTTGACTTGGCAGGACTTTGAAAAAAATTAAATAATAACAATAAATTATTTTCTGCTTTCAAGCTTTATTACTATTATTTTCTTTTGTTTTTAGTGCTTTCATTATGTTTTGCCTTTTAATGCCTTTCTGAACTCAGTTCATATTATTTTCTTCTTTTTATTGAATTTTTATAGCGTTGGTTTTCTTTCTTTTTTTTTAAAAAAAAACTTATTTTCTGCGTTTTTGAAGTCAGGAAGTTTTAGTTTTTTTCATTTTTCTGTCACCCAGTAATTTAGTTGGATTTCAAAACTAAAGGTAGGACATAAAATAGGCCTCCCTAGGAAAAGGGTATGACGAAATGCATAAATGAATTATTGAAATATTTATTTTTATCATATTCCTTTCTTGATAATAGCTCATTACATTATTGAAAATGGCAACAAAATATCACGTACTCTAAAATGTAGTTAGTCTTTTGCATATAAGAAGGCGTTATTGTTTCAAATTGTATGGTATATCAGTCACAGCGGGTCTCGGCTAATATCATTTACTAGCTGCTGATAATTGAGGCTAGTAGAAATGCAAAATGTTGAAATTCTTAGAATCAGACGTAAGGTATTGCACCGTGAAGATGAGTGAACTTTTTTTTAAAAAAAAAAAAAAAAGCTGCGCAGATATTTTTCAATTTTATTTAGGTAAAGATGCAAGTTGTCCACAGCAACCATCAACTGATTGCTGCTGTGACGTAATATACTCTTCCAATCAGAAATAAACTTACCTGAACTCATTTACTTACAAACTACTGAAAGAAATTAGTTCCTCAATGAGTCATTTCCTTTCTTTTTCAATAACTACATGTAACTGTTCGTATAGTTCTTAAGTATGTTTATGTACGATATGTCTATTTTGGATATTTTATATGCCCATTATGAGTTCTTGTGTTACTAATTTTCTACAACAAACCTAAGCACAGACATGATTGCCCATTGGTAGAAAGCTTGCATCTGATACCAATAGTCGGGGATTTGATGTTATGCCATATAAGTTCGTGGTGGATGACATTAAGATTGGGGCCAATCCGCCAGCTAGCCGAAGAATAATCTTGTACATAAAACTGAATTATGCATGTTTCTTATAAATCCATACTGTTGATTGACATACTTTTAACTACAGTTACGGAAAGAGACCAGAGGCTATTTACATTTTGGGGGGGGGTCTTCAGAACAGGGAAACAATATTAGGAGCAATACTGACTAGGGTTTTACGAAATTAGTTATAATTATATTACCTATCTATCTATCTATCTATTATATATATATATATATATATATATATATATATATATATATATATATATATATATATATATATATATAGAGAGAGAGAGAGAGAGAGAGAGAGAGAGATTTTAATTATTCCCTACATCGATGATGAAACACTGTTTTTAGCCTGTTAGGAGTGTATAGAATAAATTAAATTTTAGAAATTTAGACAATGACCAGCAAAATCAAAGAATCGTTTTCCATTAAAATAATTTTAAATTTAAATTTCACTGAATAAACAGTTTTATTTTGTTTCATATATTGTGATTTTCTAGTTTTAATTGAAGAGGAAGGGAAAAGTAAACTGATCTTAATTTGTAAATAAAATTCCAGATATAAAACATGGAAACATTATTAATGATACATTTAAATTTGTAAATCCAATCAGTATTTACATAACCATGTGTTGTTACCATAGACACATATTTACATTTTCATCAAGATTATGTAACATGTTTTAATGAACTGTTAATCATGTATTGCGATTGAAAACATTTGTGTTGGTAATGATGCAAAACAAAATAGCCATTTTTCAGAACAATAAACAATAAACCCATAATAATGTTTCGATCTCGGGAAGGATTTTAATAATGAATGCTACATATATTAAATTTCTCAATTTGGTTTGTCACACAAAGAGCTTTCTCCTTTGATTAAAAAAATTCTGACTATACAAATAATTGAAGCGCTTGGAGGATAAAGGTGTTATGTTACATTTTTCGAAATGTTGCATTCTGGCTGTTCGTGCACGTGTTATATGCTACTCATGCTACCTAACACATTATTTGGTGAGTCTTCGTCCTAGTGCAGATATTTAGAAACGACGAAGGTGGTATGTTAACGGACAAAGTTGTGAAAGTCCATTTTTCCATCATATTCAATTTGTTACATCCACCTTTATCCTCCAAGCGCTTCAATTATGTTAGAACAAATAGTAGAAATTTTCAATAGATAGAGTACTTTGGCATTGAACAGATTCCATCAAAACATTGCGTTCACAAATAAATGGATGGTATCGGAGTATTGTTTTCGAGGGTAAATTAAATTATTATTGGTAAGGTGTTTCCTAAATAATCTCTCTAATAATTGTAACCTATGGTGCATGATAGTGTATGGAAATGAACAGTGCATGCGCTTGACATTTGAGGAACTGAAGTTCATTTTACAGTCATATCAGGCACGTCTACAAAATAAGTATATTAGGATTATCACGGGCAGATGGAATTCGTTATTACTATAGTCACACTGCCGTGTGGCTTAGTTCCTTCCTTTTCCAGCGAGCTCAATCACGCAGTACAACCAAAATTGTAGCCACAGTAACGTCTCCCGTGAAAGATGTCGATACAATCTATCGCCAAGTGCGAGATTCGCAGCTTTATCCGTTATCTCGTTGTAAAGAGAAAATCTTAGTCTGAAGATTTTAACGAAAGGAAATCAGTTTATGGCGAAGGAATTATGAATCGTACGAGTGTGTTTAAGTGGTGTCGTAAATTTGAAAACGGTCGTAGTGATGTGCTTGGTGAGCAAAGGAGTGGAAGACCGTCGACTTTGACTGATACGCGTATTCTCCTGACTTGGCGGCTTCAGACTATCATCTGTTCATCTCCCTGAAGATGCACACGGGTGAGAAAAATTTTCAACTGACGAGGAAGGTGGAGATGATGAATTGAGCAAAAGAGATGCCGAAAGGCTTTTTTGATCAAGGCATAAAAAATGATTCCTCGTGTCACTACGTGTATCGAGAGCGATGTCGACTACATGGAAAAATAGTTCACATATGTATTGATGCAAACATGTAGAAGGTTTGTTTTAAATAGATTTTCTGAAACCTACAAAAATCTAATAATCTAATACATTTTGGACATACTTCGTATTTCACGTTTAAAAGTATCATCGAAACTTAAAGTCAGTGGAGTCATGAGTTTGAAACAGAACTTCTACACGACTGATAATTGTAAGACTTTGTGACAAGCAAGAGATACATTGTATCATTTCTGATGTTCCTAAGAGAAGATCCGGATCATTTCATACAAGTTCGACTTTTTCGGCTACCAGTAACCCCTTAAATATCGTCAGTAACTGTACATAGTGATAGGTTAAACTGTTTATTTTTCTGAACGCTCTTAACAGTTTACCGGTACTCAACAACAAGAATCAGCTTATTTGAATGATTTAGCGGCTCATTTATCTTTTTACAAGGGGGACCGAGGGCGTGAGCTTTAAAATAGTATCATATCAAACAATTCTTTGGAATTAAGTATTTCAAGTTTAGACTTCATTAATGATAAGCAATTCAAAATCAAAATAAAGAGGAAAAATAAAGTTATAATTTTACATTTAAACCAAACTATGATTAATTCAAGTATAAAATACAACGCAAACAAAACATGCAATTTATATAATATGCGAATTATTAACCAACGCAAAATATTCCTGGGTATATTTCTGAAACATTACTACTTTATAGCTAATGCAAATTGTTGTTAAATAGTAGTGTTCAAAGTTTGTCGCTCTCTAAATCTCCTCCTCTTGTGAATATCTGCATTGTATTTAAAACAAGAACCTCTCACAGTGAACGCTAGTAGCTATGTGATGCTTTTCGTATATTCAAACTACCGAAAAATATAATGAAAAAAACACTAATCGTTGGTGTAACTTGTTTCTAAGTTTAACGTCCCACGCTATGCTTCTAAACTAACTGAGACTTCGTTGCTGTAATATTTTATTTTCTAAATTCAAGTACACGAGTCAATAATGTGATATTGTACTTTTTAAATGGAATGTACTGTACTTACTATCTCAGAGAGGTATTCAGCACATACCTGAAAAGACAAAATGTTCACATTTTATTTACATACATACATACATATATACATATCAAAGAAATCTATAGCAACAAAATGCAAATTCTGATATATTTTCAACCAACAAGATATGTATTAATCTTCAAATATTTAAAGAAGAACATACCTCTGACCCGGATCATTTTAAATGTTTCTAAGACAATTTTTAGTAATTATACCAGTATAATGTTTCAGTTTCCACTAAATAGTCATTTCATTAGTATAAAAATTATAGCAGTTCATTATGGAAAAGACTTATTTTAGTTAACACAATAACGAACTTTACTCAGTCGATTAACAAAATTCCTTTGTGTTTAGAAAATATCATACATAACGAATTTTTTGAGGGTTCTGTTTTTAAACACTGAGGGAACCTCAAAATAAAAAATAAAGGAATTTTATATTTCCTTTCGTACACTTAACACGAAGCATTGTATAATACAACAATTACTGCAGAGACCTTATTATGTGCATAGTTTCCTTGGCAACCTGCAAATCACAATTCTGAACATAAAGGCTGTACATTGTGTATGAGTAGAAAAGAGTCTTTGTTATATAGTTGGAATCTAATTAATATAGTGTAGTCTTCTTCCGGTGAGTAAGTGCATGTCGACATATAATAAAAATATAATACTTTAAAATGTATTACAATTAAGTATGTTAGGCAATATTTTCACGTATCATCAAAGTGAAACTTTCGAAAAAGCACGACCATTTCACAAACTTTACTTCTATACTGATAATAGGAGGGATCATTCAATTAGATATATGCATGTACAATCAGCGACAATAGTTCTTTGTTTGATTAAATTACTTTCGCAAAGAACTTCAGAATGGAAGGACAATTTGAGGACAGTTTTCAGTAAATTAAAAAGAATGCAATTTTCTGTACATTCCAGACATACCACTGTTTTACGGTCTCGCCACACCACTGTTATTCCCAAACTAAATTCATCAAACGAAAAAAAACTTTTGTCACCGACTGTACAAATTAAACTGTAGTAATTCTCTCTTGTGATATTATGCCTTCCTTACTATAAACAACATTTTTCAGATACTGCCACCATTTCTTTCTGATGTACCATCTTACTGTTAAATATTACTCTCAATCCTAAGTATGTAATCTTTGTGGATGGGATCCCGAATACATTCTCTCCATTCAAATGCCTAATATGGTTGATATTCTGAGTATATCCTCGCTAAAATGTAATCTTTAACAATTTTGACATTGTTTTGCCATCCCATACCTTGTTATTGCATTCATGGAGTTTTCTCCACACTTTAAATGGAAGCATAGAAAGTCCTACTAGTAGAGCATTATTTAAATATTGTCAGTAAAATAGAGAAGAGTTAAACTGTGTGACAAACATCTTGGCATTTGAAGGCGGCGCTCCAAGTTTCCTTTAAATGCTGCTAGCAAATGAGAGGCCAGCGGTATTGCCACGTTTATTTTGTACACATCCACGTCTATCCCCTAACACCTGATCGCGCTGTAGTTTGTCTGCTTAGCCATAGCCACACCCCTTAGAACTCGGCAACGTCGCGTCAGAGCTTGCGTTTTATTTGTTTAGCTGAAATGGCAAGATGTTTGTCACAGGCTTTAATTGAAGTGCCGGCTTGAGATGTTAAATATATTTACCGATTTAACTGTATTAATGCTGCATGTCTCATGTCTGTTTTTGCTAAATTTGTGTCTCCTTTATGAACACATGCCGCCTTATGCAGAGTCGTTTCGACATATGATTAGCATCATACTAAAGGTCTGACTACTGCAGGAAACATATGTTAGTCGAACTCTTTAGTATAGCACTAATCACGTTACAAAACAACTCTGCATAAGGCCCTATAAGTTTTGTTTTCCTATCATTCTTAGAAAATACTCAAAGTTTAACAGAGTATCTTTGGATTCCTATAACGATATTTTCTAATATCTTTATATCGTATCGTAACAGCAACAATGGTGCAGCATTTTCTTCAGTAATCTTAAGGGAAAGTTTACGTAGTAGTAGTTTCATTTTATATATTATATAAAACAGTGGCCTCGTGTAGCGCAATCTCTAACACTATCGCCTTCGATGCGGGCGGTCCTTTTTTCGATTCCCAGTAGGGGCACACGGTCGAAAAAGTGGAAAAATCTTTTAAAGGCTAGCTATCTTGAATGAAGTATTCCTCATTCACACCAGGCAAATGCCGGGGTGATACTCAACTTATAGATACCAGGTCGCTTCCTTACTTCCCTTTTCTCGGATAGTGTGCTTTCAGAGAGACGTCATACATGAGAAAACTCACAAATCTAATTTCGAAATATATATGAACTGTGCAGATGGCAAACATACTTTTAATCAATATGTGACTAAGTTTTTTTTTTCCAGTCCAGATCTTACTTAGACACAGATGTTCATATTTTTGTATATTTGTACAATTCTTTCCACCATTGGAAATAGAATCCCCTATACCTGGTATTTATGATAAAGGTGGCTCCAAATTAAGTCCGTACCTAACGTTTTCAGCTGAAAGCAATTCTTCATATAAGATAACATTATAAATTTCGTCGCGAAATAGTATGAAAACTATTTGTCGTTTGATAAAGAAATATGACAGTATGTATCTGAAAATAATGTAGATACATACATAGATACTGTGTTGGCGAATGAACGAATCTTCTTTTCCTAACCATGGAGAGTGCAGTCAGGTAATACAAATTCTTGACTGATTCTCACAAGATAGACGGAGAAGAAATCAAGAATGGAACCAGATGACATCGTACATCTAACAATATGAGGAATGCATACTTTCGAAGTTACTGCAGCTTAACAGCCAGCATGAGAAGGGTAAAAGGTAGTGTTTGGAAAAGAATGAATGAGAACAGGGAAGATTGACTGCTATCAGAAATCAAACAAACTCCTCTACCTATAAATGCTTTAAAGAAGACTTGTCAAATTGGATTTATTTCTCTATTTATGTCATTTTTCAATCCATTTTTATCCTTTGTTTAGTGTTTAATAATGTAACTAGCCCAGTTAAGTGTTTCTCACTGTGTTTCGCGGATCACAAGTAGTTCTAGACGTCTGTTACAGTGGTCCTCTTAGATTGAATATTAGCCCCTACCCCAAAAAAAAAAGAGAAAAAACCTAAAATTCAAATGAACCGCGTTGAAGATCTCAAACAGATGTATATTATACAGCAAAATTTTATCTCACATGTGTTACAGAAAATATTAGCAGTAAATATTGAACACCTTTCAGCTTTCTCTCTATATTGCGGTATATCTATTCCTTTCTTGGCATATATGAATATTTTACTCTATTACCTCGAATTATTATTACGTATTCTGCCTGTTAACAGGTTCTCAAACTAACGAGTTTACTTATTTTAGGTTTGGATCTAAAAGTTTCTTCTGCGTTCATCAATCTTTAGCTTCCTCTTTTAGGTTTGGGTACAAAACCTCGCGGCGACAACCTCGCTGCCCAAAATCTCGCCGGGCCGAAACCTCTCCTGGCGAAAACCTAGTCGCCCAAAACGTCGCGGGCCAAAATCTCGCGGGGCCAAAACCTCGCCTTGCCAAAACCTCGTCTTCCAAAACCTCGCGCCCCAAAATATCGCCATACCCAAAATCTCGCCTGACCAAAACCTCGTTGTAATGATCTCGCGACACAGAATCTCGCATGGTCTAAATTAAGCGAGACGTAGTGTCGCCTGGGAAGAAATGTCGTCAGGATAAAACCTCTTCACGACGATTTCTTCAATGTAGAATGTTCTATATATTACTATATGTATATATTTAGTAATGTAACGTGGGTTCCTGTCTCCACGGCATGGCGCGTCCTCAGATTGCGGATCGAGGAGAAGGCCTCTAGATATAGAGGTTAGCTGCGAATATACTGAATAAGCAGTCGCGGACAGCCGACTAGGAGTGCTCCTCCAGCTTGGGGGTTTGGGTAAGGCTAACACCCTCATCCTGTAAAAAAAGGTACTTGTTCAGAAACACTCACAAAAGCCTCGGACAAGGACTGATAACTTGGCACGACCTCGGCAAAAGAAAATGGACATGAGATTTGGAACATAGAATATGAGAAGTCTTTATAGGGCAGGCGCTTTAAAATCTCTTACGAGTGAGTTAGAGAAATACAGGATGGACCTAGTAGGAGTTCAGGAAGTTAGGTGGGAAGGAAATGGATCTGAGAATTCCGGAAATTTTACGTTCTTTTACGGGGAAGGAAATAAAAATCGCCAGTTAGGAACAGGGTTTTTCGTTCACAAACGAATATTACCAGCAATTAAACGGGTTGAATTTGTTACTGACAGACTTTCTTTTATTACTCTCAAGGGACGGTGGTGTGATATTATTGTTTTAAATGTACATGCTCCAACTGAAGATAAGGGTGACGATATAAAGGATAGTTTTTACGAAGAAGTGGAACGGATATTTGACCAACTCCCGCGATACCATATGAAGATTCAATTAGGGGATTTCAATGCGAAGGTAGGACGAGAGGATATTTTCAAACCGATTATAGGGAACGAAAGTTTGCATAAGGAAAGTAATGACAACGGTGTTAGACTCGTGAACTTGGCAACATCCAAAAACCTAATCGTGAAGAGTACAAAATTCCCACATCGTGACGTTCATAAATACACTTGGACATCACCAGACGGAAAAACGTATAATCAAATTGATCACGTTTTAGTAGATAGAAGAAGACAATCTAGCATAATTGACGTCCGGTCGTTTAGAGGGGCTGATTGTGACACTGATCACTACCTGGTAGTAGCGATAATACGGGAGAGATTATCGTTCAATAAATGTAATATTCAATGTCCGAAAACGGAGAGATTTAATTTAAAGAAATTAGAAGAGAGCCATGTAAGAAATGAATACCAGATTGAAGTTTCGAATAGATTCTCGGTTTTAGAAGACTCGGAATGCACTAGTGTTGAGGATACTTGGATTGAAATTAGAGATAGCATTAAAAGTTCAGCAATAGAAAAATTGGGACACGCGGAAATACGTAGGAACAAACCATGGTTCAACCAAGAATGCATTAAACTAGCAGAGAAGAGAAAACAGGCAAAATTACGGTGGCTACAAAATCCGAATGAAATAACTACACAAAATTTCGCAGATATCAGGCGGGAAACTTCCAAAACTTTTAGAACAAAGAAACGCGAATTTTTGAAAGCTAAAATTAAGGAACTTGAAGATAATAGTAAAAATAAAAATATTCGGGACATGTATAAGGGGATAGGCGAATTTAAGAAAGGCTATGAACCTCGTGCTTATATATTAAAGAAAGCTGACGGAACAGTTCTCACTGATACGGATAGCCTCCTAAATAGATGGAAAGATTTCTTTGACGATTTGCTGAACTAGCAGACAAAAACTAATGCGCGTGGAGACAAGGAGATACACACCGCAGAACCATATATTCCAGAACCCAATCGAATAGAAGTAGAAGTCGCTATAAAGAAATTAAAGAAACACAAATTTCCGGGTGTGGATGAAATTCCGGCTGAGTTCATTTTAGCTGGAGGCGAAAAATTGTGGAACAAGATACACAAACTCATTCTTCTTATCTAGAACAAGGAAGAATTGCCACAAGAGCAGAAAGAATCAAACATTGTTCTAATTCACAAGAAAGGCGACAAAACTGACTGTAATAATTATCGAGGCATTTCTCTTCTGTCAACATCCTATAAAATCCTTTCAAATATTCTATTAGCAAGACTGACCCCATACGCAGATGAAATTATTGGAGATTATCAGTGCGGATTTAGACGAAATCGATCAACTATCGACCAAATATTTACCATTCGCCAAATACTCGAAAAAAAAGTGGGAATACAATATCCCGGTACATCAACTATTTATTGATTTTAGAAAAGCTTACGACTCGGTTAGGAGAGAAACATTGTACAACGTTCTTACAGAACTTGGAATACCGAGAAAGCTAATTGGATTAATTAAGATATGCTTAAGTGAATCCCAAAGTAAAGTCCGGGTAGGAAAATTTTTGTCCACGAGCCTTCACGTCCAAAATGGCCTGAAAGAAGGAGATGCGTTGTCGCCATTATTATTTAACTTTGTGCTGGAATACGCTATAAGGAAAATCAAAGATAGCAACCAGGGCCTACAGTTGAACGGTATTCACCAGGTGATGGCATATGCAGATGATGTAAATTTAATAGGGGATGATAGGAGAACAGTAGAAATAAATGCAGAGATCTTATTAAATGCTTGCAGGGACATGGGTTTAGAAGTAAATATAGAGAAAACTAAATACATGGAAGTGCGTCGGGACCGTAATACGGCAAATTGTGGGGGCGTTAAAATATTAAATAATACTTTTGATAAAGTGGATACTTTCAAATATTAAGGGTGGCGAGCACAAAACTAGTATAAATTACTCTTGTAGTAACTCTTACTTCTT
The DNA here is from genome assembly GCF_964235325.1 of Thermobia domestica. Taxonomy (NCBI): domain Eukaryota; kingdom Metazoa; phylum Arthropoda; class Insecta; order Zygentoma; family Lepismatidae; genus Thermobia; species Thermobia domestica. The sequence continues at coordinate 262,368,077 of NC_137462.1, read as the reverse complement.
TAGTCTGGACTACTTTAGTAAAGTACTTCCGTAGTAATATACTCTTTTAGTAACTGTTGAAGAGCTCAATTTCTACTTACTTCTTTAGTTGTAACTAAAGTAGTAACGCCTTTTTACTAAAAAAGTAAGCCATTTCTGTACACTGCTGGCACGTGCATTTCGTTTTCTATCGGCAGCTGAAGCTTATCGGATGATGCGCCTATGAAAAAAGGCAGAGAATATGGGGTTGTAGTGAAGAGCAGGAAGTTGTTGGAAAAAGCATGCGAACTTCATTCGTTAAAAATGCGTTTAATACGAGAGGAATATAATGCAAAAATGTTGTTAATTGAAAGACAAAGACAAATCATGGAAGAAGAGCATAGCCTTAAATGGAAAGTTCAAGAATGAAATGGAGCAAACTTCAGGTTCCGGTTCTTCAGGCAATATGTTCGGGAAGTTTATGTTTTTGTAAATAAATATAAATATGTTTGATATGTATAAAACATATTTTATTTGCTTGATATTTTTTAGTGGTTTATGTGTTTTTGTTTTCCACATGACATAATATTTGTGTATAATATTTCAGTGTTATTATATTTAATTTTTCTAATATTAATATTAATTTGTGTTAGCAAAATTATAAAAGTAGACATCTTGTTTTTCTTAGAAATTATCAAAACAACTTTATTGTATAACTTTGTGTACTAAAGTAAGAAATAAAATGAAAATATTAATTCCCTAATCACAAAAAAGAAAAAGAAAAGAAAAAAAGAGAGAAAGGTAACTATAAAAGTATACGTAAATAAAAGAAGTGCTTTATTTATTCATTTAAGGAGGAAAAGTCTTTACACTAACTTGTTATTTTACGAGAAAATTAGGTACAATTTTAATTAAAAAATAATTAAGTATAATAGACCTTCTGACAGATTGCCTTGCAGCATCTGCTTCTGTATGAAATACATATTGGTTGGTCATTCGCATCCATAACACTAATATAAGGTGAAACACGCCTTCAGTTCTATTCCAAAGTAGTGTAGAACTGCAGCAGCCCACACGTGTTCTGTTTATATCGCATTGTTTTAGTAAGAATTTGGAAACGTTTCTTTCAACACCGAATGTACGTTCTATTACACATCTTGTAGCAATACGGGCTCTAGTCTAGCGCCCTTCGGCTCCTATGTGGGGTATAAATTCAGAAGTCATAAGATGTTTGGAGAGAGCATATCCACTGTCTGCTTAACAAGCAACCCATCATATTGTCCATTATTAAATTCTACAGCAACTCTACTATTGTCCCAAATGCGTGCATCATGTGTGGAACCCAGCCAACGGCTTACCATGTTCAAAAATTTCATATTGGCATCACAAATGATTTGTGTATTGATAGAAAATAAATTTTTACTATTTCTATATAGTTCTGCTTGTGCTTCAGAAGGACAAAGTGTGGGTATATATATACATAAACTATGACCCCCATGACATTCGGCAATCCACTAATTCGATAAAATTTCCTTTTGTTCATTGATATATTTTCTTGTTTCTGTGGCATGGATACATACAGTGGCTTTAAGGCAATAAAACTGTCTATCACTCTGTTAAAAGCTCTTCCAGCAGTTAATGAGATCCCCTGCTACAATTTGATAAGTGTGTACACTCATGTTCAAAACTATTGTCGCATGTCTATAAATATGTTGTTGTAGGAATATAATTTGATAACGAATTCGCCCGGTATTTCTTATAATGTTAATATGTGTATAATCAGCAAAGACATGTATGTGGCAAATTCCATGTCAAAAGAGCAGTAAATAAGAACAATAAAACAAAAATAAAACTTTCTCATTCATTTAGCAACATTTTGTTTTATTAATTCTAATTTTCGTATTTATAATTTTTTCCTATGAAATTAACCACAAATATACATTTCCCGCTTATACACATAGTATCAGTATTAAAAGTACCCTGCAAAATCATTATCAAATTATATTCTTACAAGAAGACAGTTATAGATCTGCGATAATCATTTTGGACATGAGTGTACCAATGCGAAATATTTGCAAGCCACAAAAGAAGTTGCAGCTAGGAGACAGAGCACGGTTCCTGTCAGAATTATGCTACAGTTACGGCTCCAGCATACCAAACAGCGATTTGAAAGATTCCGTACGAAACCAAAACCGCTCTTTGAAACCATTGTCGTTATACATCGCAAATGGATCTCTTCTCTCCATTAAAACCCTCATTCTTGGGATGTCTATCTCATCCTCCATCTCCGTATATTCTTCGTAGTCCAGGTAATCCATAGAATTAGATATATAACACGTAGAAACTAAAAACACACTTTACTCTCTAACTTTACTCCTACGACTGATTAGGAGTAAATTTTGACCTTATTTACTCCTAAAGTTACTAATGTAGTAGTGTACTCTATGATGGTGCTCTCCACCACTTCTGGAGTAAATAAATTTACTACAGTAGTAAATGAAAATTTTTCTTCTGTAGTAATTTACTCCTTTAGTTCAGTACTCTCGACTGGAAGTCGCCGATTTCCTTCTCTCTTAGTAAGTTACTACTTTAGTTTCACTTACTATTGGTTGGTGCTCGCCACCCTTAGGATCAATATTAACAGACGAAAATCATATTCACGAAGAAATTAAATGTCGACTAAAAGCAGGGAATTCGTGTTACTATTCGGTTCAAAATCTCTTGTCGTCGCGAATTCTGTCGAAGAATTTGAAGCTTAAAATATATAAAACGATAATCATGCCTGTTGTTCTGTATGGTTGCGAAACATGGTCACTTACTCTGAGGGAAGAACATAGACTGAAAGTATTTGAGAACAGGATCCTGAGAAGAATATTCGGACCCAAGAGGAACGAGAATGGGGAATGGCGGAAACTTCATAACGAGGAACTACATAGTTTATACGGCTTACCCAACATTTTTAGGGTCGTCAAGTCTAGGAGGCTTAGGTGGGCAGGTCATGTAGCTAGAATGGAAGAAAGTAGAAACGCTTTCCAAGTCCTGACTGGAAGACCCATAGGGAAACGACCATTAGGAAGACCTAGGCGCAGATGGGAGGATAATATTAAGATGGATCTCGCAGAAATAGGAATACAAAGTAGAAACTGAATGCAATTAGCTAAGGATAGAAGTCAGTGGAGAGCTTTTGTGAACGCGGCACTGAACCTGCGGGTTCCATAGGCCATAGAGTTAGTTAGTTATATATTTAGTAATAAGATATAATTACATTAAAATAATGACAAGAAAAATTCTAATGCATGCTTTGGAAATTATTTATATAAAAATTAAATGACTACGTTTGTTACATTATACCTCTTGAGCCATCCTACCGATGTCAATCAAATTTTCAATATATATGAGGTTTGAGCCTAGGATGTCTTTTATAATTTCACTTTGTTGGCACAACAAAAGGGAGGGGGAGTGGGATATTATATATATATATATATATATATATATATATATATATATATATATATACAGAGCCGTAGCTAGAGATTCAGGCGCCCCTACTCTCACCACACCAAGCTCTTCCTTCCTTTTTTCTTTTTACTTATAAGAAAAGCAGCAGATATTGTTATACTACACTGGATTTTTATTAAGCTGCAGGCGAGATTTTGGCCCACGAGGTTTTGGCGGCGAGGTTTAGGCCACACGATGTTTTGGGTGGCGAGGTTTTGGCCCGGCGAGATTTTGGGCGGCGATGTTTCGGCCGCAAGATTTTGTCCGTATCCCCCTCTTTTAATTCCCAATATGTTACTCTATTTTTTAAATCATCGATCACTTGTGTTGTTCTTTTTCCTATTCCTTACTTTCCTTCCATATTTCCTTCTATGGCAATACCGAGATGATGAAGACATCTCTTCGCAAGATGCTTCCAATCCAATTGGCCTTCCTACGAAAGATGATTGCTAAAAGCGTCCTCTTCTCTGCTATCCGTTTTAGAACAACTTCATTTGTTAACCTCTCTGGCTTACACTTCTTTAATTTTTCTTTGTTCTACTCTGACCAGTAAAGGCGGGTTTCCACGGGATATTCTCATAACTTTCGATTTTATAATACTGATAATACTGGTTCCCATTCAGTGGTGAAATTTTTCCGATTCATAAAAAACACTCCACTTATTCCTACATCATTGTTTTTTAGTAAAATTTATTTGCAATAAATATTGTCTGAAATAAGTTTCATGAAGTGAAAAAATCTAACCATTCTTTAATTCTGCAAATACGTTTCAGAAACTTCAAAGTATTCTTCCCTCAGAATTCACCCTTGATCTCATAAAGTCATATTTCGTCAGTTTAATACGCGTAAGATGAAGGTTTCTCATAGCTTTACTACCTTTCTGGATTTACATACTTGCAAAATATATAAATAATTAGAGGTAATATAAAGTACACTCATGTCTAAAATGATTGTTGCATATATATATAACTGTCTTCTGGTACGAATATAACTTGATAATGATTTTGAAGGCTACTTTTAATACTGGTACTATGTGTATAATCGGGAAATGTATATTTGTAAATTTCATAGGAAAGGAATTATAAATACGAGAATTAGAATGAGTAAAACAAAATGTTGCTAAATGGACAAGAAAGTTGTATTTTCGTTTTATTGTTCTTATTTACTACTCTTTTGACATGAAATTTGCCACATACATTCTTTGAAGATCATACACATATTACTATTATAAGAAATACCGGGCGAATTCGTTATCAAATTATATTTACACAACAACACATTTATAGTCATGTGACAATTTTGGGCATGAGTATACCTACTGTAAATTTTTGTCTATCCAAAATTCCAGTTTAAGTAACTCATGAAAACAAATGCTGAATATTTTCTGAAAATAAACATCGAAATATTAGAAAACTTTCCGGTTCCCGAAAGCTAACTGCAAAATTATAACTTGTTGCTGTCTAATTTTTCTCTACAGGAATTAAATTTTATAGCTCAATGTGCGGTTAAATATAATGGGAAAAATTTTGCTCTCATATCACTTTACATAATCTTCAAAATTATCCGGCTTAAGAAAAGTTTGTCCACTTGTTTCTACATCGTAATAAAAATTTTCCGATCCATGAAACTTGCTTTCACTTGTTCCTACAGAGCAATAACATTTCCCGATTCACAAAAAGTTCACTTATTTCTACAGAGCAATAAAATTTTCCGATTCATGAAAACGTTGTTTTACCATTTGCTTCAAAATGATAAATATTTTCCGACTCATAAAAGGTTTTTCAATTTTTCCATACACGACAGAAAATGTTCGATTCCTGGAAATTTGTTTCACTTGTTCCTACATAGTACTGGAAATTTTCTGATCCATGAAGATTTTCAGATTCTTTAAACGATCTTTCACTTCCTAACATTTCTATGCATAAATTCAATAGGTTAATGAGGAATTGCTATTTGATTACTGATATTTGCTTAGAACGGAAAAGTTTCGGAAAAATATAGCAGAAGATTTTCTTGATTTCCATACAGTTTCCCAGTGTCAGCTGTTTTGTCAATCATCTCCTCTGGTCTTTCTTCGGTTCTAGCTATAATAACCGTATCACCTGTATACCTGATCTTGTTAATGATCTGCCCTCCAATCTTGAAAATTCCAATTCCCATTAAGGCTTCATTCATTAAACATTCACTGTAAATGTTGAATAATTTGGGCGACATACTACATTTCTTACCTGACTCCTCTTCCAAGCTTCATATTATTGGTTTCTCCCTCATTCAAGTGCAACTTCACTCGTTATCCTATGTACAGGATGCAAATGAGTCGTCGGTCTCTCCAGTCGGTCCCCGATTTTTTCAAGTATTTTCAGAAGTTTTGTTCAATTGACCCAGTCGAAAGCTTTTTGTTAATCGATGAAGCAGAAACAACTTTTTTCACATCAAGAACTTGTTCTGATATAATAGTCATCACCCCAATAGCATCTCTAATGCATTTTTCTTCCGTAAATCTAAATTGATCTTCGTCTAACATCTCTTCTATCTTACTTTCCAATCACCTGTTCACTATACGCGCAATAACTCTTCCAGTGTGGAAAATGTAGCTAATGGATCTGTGATCGCTGCACTTCTTTGTTTGCTTTTTCTTGGGTAATGCAATCACTGTAACGTGAAGAAAATCCTTTGGTCATTCTGAGGTAGATCTTGTTAATAAGAAAAATCAGTACTTTCATTGCATTGTCTGCTAGTCCTTTAAAAAATATGCGGATATATTGTCGCCTCTAGTGGCTTTTTCCTAGTCGCATGTCTTTGCTTGTAATACTTCACTTTTGAATATACTAGGTCCTTTTCCTTCATTATTCGTCTCTTCCTCTGCTTCGATCGCAATATCTTTGGGATGATTCTTCTGATTATACAGATCTTTTATGTACTCCTACCAAATTCTTAGGGTTCCTTCATGGTTAGTGACCATATGACCTTGTTGATCTTCGATTCAAAACGTTCGTATACTTTTGTTACCTTTCCCTCCTAATTCTTGTATTTTCTGATATAACAGATGATTTCTGTTGCGCTATTGAAGTTCCATTATTTCTTCATATGTGTGTTCTCTGTACTTTTCTTTGCTTTTGTCCATCTATCTTCTCAATTCATTATTCAACCTTCTGTATTATTTGATGTCCATGGTTTTTGCTCTTCTACCTATCTCCTTTTTCTTAAACATTACTTAATATATCATGATTTTTTCTGTCTTCTTTCTAATCTGTCCATGTTATTGTGGAGTGTGTCAAGTAGAATCTGTTTAACTTTTTTTACATTACCTACCATATCAGCCATTGCACAGAGTTTTTCTTTAATCTCGTCTTTCACTGTACTGTCCATACTTCTTAGTCGCTCTAAGTTCCATTTTCTATTTCTCATCCCATTTTTCTTGATTGATTTCAACCGGGTTAATCCTTCTGCAACTAAGAGATTGTGATCCGAATTAATGTACGCTCCCGGTAGTGTCTTCACGTCTCGTACACTATTCCCGAAACTTTATTTATCAAGAAACTTCAATATCGACAAAATATGTTCATATTTGGGAGCTTTACATGCTTGTTTCTGTCTTATTCCAAGTATGGGCTTGATGTTAGCGTCACAAGAGGTTTTCAGGATTAATGCATTTTAGGACTTCACCTTATCCTTAAAAATTGATTTGTTATATTTTAGAATTTTAGAATCAGTGACAATAAATAAATTTTAGGACTTGTGGAAGTAGACAATCCTTAGGACTTCACTTTATCCTTAAAAATTGATTTGTTGTATTTTAGAATTTTAGTCAGTGACAATAAATAAATTTTAGGACTTGTGGAAGTAGACAATCCTTAGGACCTCACTTTATCCTTAAAAATTGATTTGTTGTATTTTAGAATTTTAGAGTCAGTGACAATAAATACATTTTAGGATGTCTGATTTTAAAAGTGCAGGTTTATAGGTTGTAGTAGATCTTATACACTTCAGAACTTCTGGTGTGACCACAATACATATTAATTTACTTTCATGTTTTCCCCTCTGAACTACATCGATCTGCTTCTTGTTAGCAACTTCATTGTATCACTCTACGAAAATACTTCATTGAAAACTAAACTGATTTCGAATTACATTATCACAATATCTTACCTAATATAAATAAAGAGCTTGTTTGTGTGTCTGTCTGTGTGCGGCCTAGAGACCAGACGAGTGGACCAAGAGTTACCAAATTTTGGTCAGGGGTGCCTTGGTGGAGGCCCAAGATCAAGACGAAGCTCTTTTTTTCAAATTTCTGACCAGGGGGTCTCGGGGGGGCGTTTACTGGGACCGACCTGGGGACCAGACAAATTGACCAAGAGTTAAGAAATTTTGGTCACGAATACCTTGGTCCAGGTCCCAGACCAAAGTGAAACGCTTTTGTCAAAATTCGAACAAGGAGGGTCTCAGGGAGGCGTTTACCGGGACATGTAAAATAATAGAAAATGACCGATATTAGTGTCGAATTCATAGTTTTCGCGGTCGCTGAGATCAATGGTGAAACTTCCATCGCATTAATTTCCAAATTGAGCCTATTCGGCTGCGTGCCGGGAATCATCGGGAAGGGAGGTAAAGCGAGACATGTAAAAGTAATCCAAAATGAAAAATATTGGTGTCAAATCCATAGTTTTCGCGGTCGCTGAGAACAATGGTGACACTTCCATTAGCGACGACTTACAAATTCGCTACCATTGTGTGCGGGCCGGGTCAGTGAGGGGGGGGGATACCGAGGCATGTAAAAATAGCCCAAAATGACCGATATTATTATAAAATCCATAGTTTTCGCGGTCGCTGAAATGAATGGTGATACTTCCAAAAGTGTTGAATTCCAAATACAGTCCTTGTGCGAAGCATGGGTATATTCAACTAGCTTGAAATAAAATAAATACCACACGCAAATTAGTAAACTCGCGTAATATAGATTTTAATATATACGTAAACAGTAGTTTTATTTTTTCTCTCCAAAATAAATAGCTATAGAGTTGCATAGAGTTAGCGTACGCATCTTCTTTGGGCCAAGTTAGGGCACAATTGCTGGTGGGAGTTCATGAGGATTGGATTGCACATTAAGGTTTAGGTCTACATCTTATATAGCCTCGATGCTGAAACGGACGCAAAATTCCAATTCAAGCAGTCAAAGATAATTATATTGTGAAAAAGCTCTACAAACGTAAAATAAATTCGACAGTTGGTAAATCCCTAGAATCCTGTCTTACATATAGGTCATCCATAAGTATATAAATACCACCTTTCTTTTGAACGAGATAACATTTTTTAAAAAATGAAAAAGAAATCTTTACGTTTTACGTCCCACGCTTATGTCGGTTAGGCTAAAGGAGACGGTAATGATGAGAAATGAATGAAATGGTGGAATGAAGAAAATGGGAGGAAACGGGAGAAGCCCTAGAGAACCAATGCACATGATGTTTGTCCACCACAAAGCAAGGCGCGAAGTGGGATCGAAGCTAGGACCCCATGCATCAGAGGTGAACGTTCTACTACTGAGCCACCACAGCCCCGAGGTTACATTTCAATCCGGAGTCCGATAAGGAACTATTAGGCCTACTACTTTCACTTCTTTTTTTTCTATTTTTTCCAATCAAATCATACAAATCGAAACAAACTTGCATAAAACAAACACATGAATTACAATTAACATAGACACTGATTTTCTAAAACGTATATCGAACGCTGCAATTCGCCTTTATACATATGGCTGTCTTCTCAGAGAAAATGCTTGCATTTCATGGAGAAAGATGTTCGCAAATGAAAAACAGCTTTCGGTCTTATGAGGTCAAACATGTTCTTATGTCATTGTTTTCTGGATAATCCGAAGTCCTAGCGGGAGGCCCTGCAGCGGAAGAGAAAATCCAAGAAAGTTGTCTGTCTAGCTTGAAGGAACATCAATCACTCTGTTGCCAAATGGAGGGCATGTTTCAAATAGCTTTCAAATGGAAGAAAATTTATTTTTAATTATCGAGTTCTAATATTATCCTAACAGAAAAACTGAACATATAATATTAACACGAATCGGGACAAATTTTGAAACTTGTAAAATATTTTGAATGAAATATGATGAAATTTGATGAAATTTCGAATGAAATATACGATGGTATTATAAAAGGAAGTTCTACTGCTTCTTAGGTGTTGAAGATAGCTTTATAACTAATTCCACGCTCTTTGATAATAGTTTGCTAATTCCCGATCGACAAAGTTATTATCTATTATACTAATATCTTTTGCAAAACATTGTTTGGTTTCATGATTATTTTGTATTTTGGATACAGAAAGTAGATACATCCAATCTCTCTCAGAACATTTTGCGGATAGCAAGATCGTCTCTTGTAGGCTGGGCACTTGCACAAATGAGAAAACTGCACGGAGTTCAAGTTGGTAATTGTAAGAGACAATTTGGTGGAACAAGAAAGCAGAAGATAGCTTCAATATTGATCTTGAAATAATAGTGGAATGGTACCTTTGCCCACGATGGGCTGGTCCAGGTTCCTCCTTTTAGACTGATACCTGAACATTTTAACCAGCTCTAATTGTAACTTGTAAATATAGTGTAAATCGTAACCGTCTCCCATTTTCTCCCACTTTCTTCATTCCACCGTTGCATTCATTTCTTATCACCGTCTCCTTTAGCCTGGCCAGCATAACGGTGGGACGTAAAAATTAAAGATTTGAAAACTAATAGATTTCGTTCAAAGTGTCCCAGCTCATTTTATGATATCCCTCCGAAGCAACGTAATGAAACACCCAATAGCCCGAAGAACCAACGCTGATGAGAGAACTTCCCTTACGAACACGTGCTTCCGACATGTCCACTGTTCACACCAAAGAGTTAAGGTTAGCTCATAATAACCCCAGCTCATAATAAGTTGTTTTTTTTTTTAACCAGGGGAAGCGCAATATCGAAAAAGCATTTGTAATCAAACCAATGATCTAAAACTCTCCTCCGAACCAGGAAGAGGCTAAAATCTCAAGTCTGCTTACTTCAGACAACGGTTAGGGTAGCATACATGTATTTCTGGAATAATTGGCCAACGCAATCCGCCTCCCGCCAAATGGTGAAAGTCAATAACGGCTAATCTGAATTCTTTTGGTTTAGCACAAGTTATGATCAAATGACAAACATTTTTTGTGAGCAGCAATGAACTATGAATTTGTAACGCCATAAGTTAGTTCATTAATTATAAGATCCCAATATGAATATTTGTCTTAAATAGAATGTAGAAAGTTTTTTCCCCTCAAAACATAATACAAGTTTTGTTTATATCCACTACATTTAAAAGTGAATTTAAACCCTATTACTAGTCTAAGCTAAGATAGCGGTATGTTATGGAAATATAGTATATTTTGCTTTTCGATTATGTACAGAAGTTGGAACACAAGTTAAAATCGAGATGTAAATAAATACGTTTATCCCAATCATTTAAAATGATGTAGATAGCGCTGGAATGAAATTCAAATTTGATTCTACTGAACACAGGTGCTAACGTAATGAATTTTAAATATAACATCGTTTTCGAAATACATTTACATTTTATGTAGATGTAAACGAATGTGAAAAACACATCTAATGAATATACATGTATCAGAATAGTAATTTCCAACTGGCCGATGTATGACGTTGAAGATCGGTCTTAAAATCTGACGAAAGCAGCAGAATGCATTCAAATTGATGTTGACAGCATACGCATAATCTGTATCCACAAGCAGCAAACCTGGAGAATCATAGGTTACGCTCTCAATATCTTATTTTGATTATCACCATGGTCTTTTGTCAACGCTATGTTACGTGTTAGATGATTTCTCTTCCGTGTGGTTTACTCAGAAGGGAAACAACGAACTGTGATCTCAGAGAGCATCCAGTTGGAGAAAAGACTGTACCAGAAATATCAGGGTTTGCCCAAGTGGGCCCAGCCCGAAAAAACCCGGTGGGTTTTTTCGGGTTGGATCCACCTGAAAAAAAACACTTTAAAACCCACCTGGGTTTTTGACCAATTTGATAGTATATTATTGATACAACTAAGGTGATTACATTGTAAGTGATTTTTATCACATTTTAGACTTTCCTTGGGTGGATTAGAGGCTTTCATGTTAAGGTATACAACAACATTCAACATAAGACCTTTATAAAGTTCTGAATGCATTGAATGAATTTTTTAAAAAAAAAAAAACTTACCTTAGCTTGCGATAGTTATAGAACAAATTAATGTATTTATTATGCTTATAACCTATTTAAAGTAAAATAACCAATTTTGTACTTTAGAAAATATTTTCCGTGAATAGTATGCTTGTCGACTTGGTGACACCGAGGGACATTATCACTCATACGTTTGACGGGTTTAAGGTCATAGGTGCCGGTACTAATAGTACATATGTAAATACATTAGTAAAACTATTAGTATTATTTCTCACCTTTGATGTAAAACACAAGGTTCTTCAACTAAAATTTGGTTTTCCAAAAATAACAGTTTAATTCAACCATTTGTTGCTACTCTTAAAATAAGCATTCTGTAGAATCAAAACCAGCAATAGCGTAAAAATATTTGTCAAATTTAAGAAGCTTAATGCTTGAGGTTTCGAAGACTATGTAACGCTTACTATTTCAAGTGCTGAGTTCAAATTTCCGTACTAGTGGAAGTTTTGATGTACACGCCGTGAAAGAAGTACTCGGGAAATTCCCAAATTAAACGCAGAAGGATCGGAAATGAATACTTCAACAATAAAACTATTTATTTTACGCTTAAGTCTGCCATACGGATCCCGGTTTTGAGGTCGAGTGTCCCGCGTCCCCGTAAATTTAGTCGGGAAAGGGAAATGTTTCGTATTTTAACTCCGTTCCATTTCTGCTATCAATATCAGCTTATTCGAAAAGTGAAAAACAAAAAATTCTGACATTGGCTGGGAATCCTGTAATTAGTGAATGAATAGTGCGCTGTTGAATGCAACAGTTTCGAGGAAGTTATTACACCACCCTGTTCGACTTGATAGCGAGCGAAATTTGCAATGCTACTTTTTCCATTGCACTAGATGGAAACTAGGATACTCTTCGGAACATAAAAAAGATGGCTTTGAGTGTATCTACATTTACAAACACAGGAAAGATGACTAACCTTTTCTTCAGCAACATATTAGATAAGTTAACAAGAATTATAATCTTTTTCAGAGGCTAGGGGCACAGAATTGTACTTTGGTCCACGTCTTAGAAAAATGTAAATCTGGTCCTGATAATTACACACAAGGAGAAAAATCAGCTTTTCATCAGATTAAACTGACGAACGTAATTTTGGCAGATACAGCCATGTAAATAAATATTGCTCAACGCGCCAAAAATATTGAAAGTAGATTGTACCACTGATTTAAATAATTTGCATATTGTTTTCCTGTAAAGCATTTTTATAGCACATCAGAAGTTTTTAGGCATCTTCTGTCTATACAATTAATTGCAGGGTACGAACAGAGAAAAGCAGCTGCTGCTTAGTGAACTTTCGCCTATTATATTATTGAAAAAAAAAACTAAATAAAATGAAATCTTTTAGTTTTAGTCTCACGGTTATGCGTGCTATGCTCAAGGTAACGGTGATGATGAGAAATGTTTGAAATGACGGAATGAAGAAAGTGGGAGGAAACGTGAGAATCCCGGGAAAACCCACACACAAGGTGTTTGTCCACCACAAAGCTCACTTGGCGCGAGCTGGGATCGAACTAGGAACCTCATGCACTAGAGGTGAACGCTCTACCACTGAGTCACCGCGGCCTATTATACTTTTGTCCATAACCAGACTACAGTTCATTGCATTGTGTTGGAAAGTTGAGGAAGGGGGTGGGGTGGGATCTGAGGTGTCCCATATTCTCATGGAGAAAATATGGCAGGTTTATTTACACTGGAAGATATTAATTTCATATAAGACATTTTAAAACATTTATTTATTTCATACAACATGAATTGTATCTTTGTTTTAAATTAATAGAACCCTTTTGGTATTCATATTTGGCGAACGTCAGTCAGGCTTCTGGATGACTTGGTCTACATTTGTTAGTTTGTCTGCCGAGCTCCTTCATGGCTACGCGGTTAGTGTACGCGTCTTCGTCGTGGGACCCGGGTTTGCTTCCCGGAGGGAGTTCATGTGGTTCGGATTGCGCGTTAATCAGTAGGTCCCGTCTCATATAGCCTCGCTGCTGAAAGGGACGTTGAACACAAAATCAACTCAACTCGTTTGTCTGCCTCTACCACACACACTACAGGGTACAACTTTCGGCCTTTTTAGTTAAAATTTTCAGAATACAAGCACGAGACACTAAATTTCCTTTATAGATTTTGGCGCCATACCAATGTAAAATTTTAAAATGGCAGCCACTATTTCAAAACAGCGAGTATCCACGCTACGAAGAGCAATTTTCAGTCTTTTAAGTTGAAATTTTGACGGTGGAAGCACGAGATATGTTAAATTTGCTGTATAGATTTTCTCGGCGATCGAATGTAAAATTTCAAAATGGCGGCCATTTTTTTCAAAACAGCAGTAAGTAGAAAATTGTTGCAAGTTGTGACAATCTTGAAATATAAATCACATTTTAACACTTTTACCCCAAAGACATTGAAATATTTCGAAAAAAACCGATTAAACCCGAAAAAAACCAATTAAACCCGAAAATACCCGAAAAAACCCATATGGGCCCAGGTCGGTTGGGCTTTTTCAAAAAAGCCCGGGTTTTTTCAAACCCTGAGAAATATACATAGTGGCCAGAAAGTCTCTTTCCACCCGAACTAAATGCGTGTATCAATGTAGGATGTTAATATATTTAAAATATGAATCTTCCATCCTACCTTGGCATGGCAACCGTGTTCTTCACGTGAATTGCCACATGATTATCGCGTAACTGCCACGTGACCTTCCGCGAAGGGAAGATAGTGAAATCTGTGCGTTGAGCAGTTCATTGTCTTGTCTTTCCATGTTTGGTGAACAAAAACGACTAATGCCAGTGACTTCATTTTAGAGGAGCGCTTAGTGGCAGTGTGGGAGTCCATGAACGGAAGCACAACTACGAGAAACATGCCGAAAAAAGTCCCTGTGGGATATCATTAAACCATATATCAGGAAGAAGTGGTACGTGGACAGTGACTCTCTGCGGGCCCGGACAAATGTGCTTCAAGCCTTCCAGCTTGTTACACTGCAGCTGCGGAAACGAATGAGTAGGGGAACATGGAGGCATATTAGGTTGTGCAGGGATGATGGAGGTGTACATATGAACCTTTTGGACAACTGTATCCACTATGAGGTATTAATAATGTATAGATGAAACAAGTACGGGTCTAAAGGGTCTTTCAGGCTATTCTGTACTATTTCTAATTATTTGAATGTTGATTTCAATAGAGGAAAACGGTAAGAGAAAGAGCAATTGCTTCCAGATATCGGTTCAGTGTACGAAGTCACAGATTCTATCTTAGGATTGGTCCCTCTTTTGCAACTGGAATTTTAAGTCAATGTTTAATTTCCATAGTTCGTAAAGTCTACTGTAGCTTTACAATAAAAAAAAAAAAGAAGTAAACTCATTTCTTATGAAATGGATACAAAAGTGAAATTCTGAAATTCACTGTAACGTTTATTAACTCACTCACATTTCAAGGTTTTACTTCCAATTCTGTCATGTCAAAAGTGTGTGTGTGTGGGGGGGGGGGGGAACTAACGTTTAATGATACCCTTTTCAACATGCATGTGCGTTACTTATAATGTTCGTTTATTGCTATGTTTGTGTTGTTTCTTTTAGTTTAAAATCTGTTTGTCTAGTGCATTTAGCGACTACATACAATTTCTCGGAAATTAAATTCGAAAGCAACCATATGAAAAGATTACTCTCTTTATAGTCGAGTATCGCAGTTTTTTTCAACACGACACACAACTCTCATTTAATAAAATACCACAAGTATGTGCACAATTTTATTCCTAATTTCTGTCTTCGTGACACAGTACATATAGTCTACAAGTGAAAAACAAGTCCAAAAGAAATGGAATTAAGAGTGTATGCACACGAATCAGTGTTGTCACTTTCGTAAAAGCAACTTTTCCGTCTGAAGCCCTAAAAATTCTAGTTTAGATGCAAAAATTTTCACCGATTAAAATCTACATACTATATCTTATTACTATATCTAGATACTGGTTCTTAAAACATAGCAACGATGCATCTGAGTATTTTCGCACATGTACTCTCTCTCTCTCTCTCTCTCTCTCTCTCTCTCTCTCTCTCTCTCACACACACACACACACACACACACACACACACACTAACACACAAAATGTGACAATTTTCGAAAGTGAATACACAGAAAGTGAACATTTTCGCACATGCACACACACAAGATGACTATTTTTTGGACATGTATACACACGAGCTGATCATTTTCGCACTTGTTTCAGGAACTACAATCCCATACCACGTACACGAAAGAGTTTTCCAGGAACTGTGTGTTTGGTAGCGCGTGCATCTTTGGCACACGAGACTCAGGTTTGATTTCTGGTGAGATCTAATAGGGTTTGAACCCACATTAAGCTGTAGGTTCATGTCTTATATAGCCTGAATGCTGAAAAGAAACGCTACCAACTAGAACCAATTAGAACATGTGTACGAAGTAGTGTTGATTGACCATGAGACTAAAAGTAAGGCTTTCCCGTCTAATAATAATAATAATAATAATAATAATAATAAATTTTAGAAGTTTTGTCATAATTCTCAAAAAGTGTCACTCTTCTAGTGCAGTTTTGTAAATTTATGTGCAAAACATATGCCCTGAAGTTTATTATTATTATTATTATTATTATTATTATTATTATTATTATTATTATTATTATTATTATTATTATTATTATTATTAAAGCCATCTACATGTGACCATCAGAATTATTCTGCGTCGCGAAAGGTTCAAGAAAGATGTGATATAAAACCATTTAAACCATATTTGTTATTGTAGAATGTTGAATAAGACTTACGTACCTTTAAAAGTTGATAAATTCCCTTCATTAGGCTCATACAGTGATCTTATTAATTGACAGGTTTTATACTATGATTCATGTAATGTTAAAACAATGTTTCAGGTCTAAGACTTTCGTGAATTAGTGTTGCCTATGAGATTGTGAAATTTCTCATCTTGAAAAAGACGAGAATTGGCATTGGATTTCGTCTCGTCTGAAATTTTAAAAGACATTTCCCATCTCGTTTCGAAGAGAAGAATCAAGACGACAAAGTGTCTTTCCTAGTAAGATAGTGAAATCGGCCCTTGATCCAAATTGGGTTGCTATTCACCCAAAATGTTACCATTGACCTAAAACTGCCCCAAAACAATTTTTGATCCCCTACCCCCTCCCCTTTCCGAATTATCGTATCATACATGCTCAAAATTGAACATTTTTAAATTTTGGTGGGGGTGGCCCAAAAATTTTAAAAGTTTCACAGATTGTAGATACTGTCTAGATGAAAATGGGCATTTTTTTTCAAAACTATCGGTTGGTATTTTTTTTTTTTTTTTTTTGCATATTGAAAATTTCAAAAAATTGTAGAAAAAATTGGGGTGGACAAGTTCCTAATTTTTTGGTTAAAAAATTTGTTATACCCTTATGTATAACATATATGTTTTTCGGGGCCTGAAAGTGACGGCAACATTGTCAAAAAGAATTAAAATTGAAAACAAACGGCGTTTTTCGCACACTTTTTCCACCATTTTAGGGCCTCAGGATGAAAGCCTCTTCAAACAATTTTTTGTCAAAGTTCACAATTTTCCTTTCTCTTGCGTCCCTTCTGCTTCTGTCGTTGTTTGACTGCTTCAATTCTGTCCATTTCGGAATAAAAACACCAACTATATCTCTGTTACAGTGCTTCCACTTAACCGACTCTTGCAAAATTAAAATCTCGTGTCGGTTCCTCGTATCTATCAGTGCTTGCCTCAGTTGTCGCACACAGTGGCGCTCTCTACTTGTAGCGCACTCTGCCGCGAGCTGTGTGTAACTTTGTTATGCAAGAGTCGGTTGAACTGGAAGCACTGTTGCGGAGATATATTTTGTGTTCCTCTTTCGAAATGAAGACAA
Organism: Thermobia domestica; assembly: GCF_964235325.1. Classification (NCBI taxonomy): domain Eukaryota; kingdom Metazoa; phylum Arthropoda; class Insecta; order Zygentoma; family Lepismatidae; genus Thermobia; species Thermobia domestica. The sequence continues at coordinate 262,350,501 of NC_137462.1, read as the reverse complement.
TCGAAGCAGCCGAAAAACGACAGAAGCAGAAGGGACGCAAGAGAAAGGAAAATTGTGAAATTGTTTGAAGGGAGTCCTCACCTTGAGGGTCATAAAATGGTGGAAAACTGTACGAAAAACACTTTGTTTTCAGTTTTATTTCTTTTTGACAATGTTGCCATCACTTTCAGGCCCCGAAAAAATATATGTAATGCATAAGGGTATAACAAGTTTTTCTAACCAAAAAATCAGTAACGTGTGCACCCCAAATTTTTTCTATATATTTTTTAAAAATTTCAACACGCAAAAAAAAAAGAAAAGAAAAGAAAAGAAAAGAAAATACTAATCGATAGTTTTGAAAAAAAATGCACATTTGCGTCTAGACAGTGTCTACAGTCTGCGAAACTTTCAAAATTTTTGGACCACCCCCACCAAAATTAAAAAATGTTCAATTTTGAGCATGTATGATACGATAATTCGGAAAGGGGAGGGGGTCAAAAAATTTTTTTGAGGTAGCTAGAGGTCAAGGGTAACTTTTTTTGGCCAATAGTGACCCAATTTGGATCAAGGGCCGATTTCACTATCTTACCAGGAAATACCCTTTCTTATTTCATGGATAACACTAGCCTGAAGAAAAAGAGGTAGTAGTGCTAATAGATCTATTTATCTATGATTATTTCGCAGCAAAAGTTCATAGTATCCAGCCTTTCTTGATTCCTTTTGTCTTTTTAACGTTGATCTAGTATTTTTCCTTCTTTGGTTATGTTGCTGGCGGTTCATCTTTAGTTGAATGTTAAATCAGTCAACCTTGACATGGGTAAGTTGTGATTTATATAGGAGTAAGAAATAAATTGCTCTTAAAAAGAAAAGAAACGGTAAATAAAAACGTGCTAAAAAGTCATAATTCCCATAATTTTCTACTTTTAGCTTATTTTAAAGAAAAGTTTGCGCATTTTCACCAATCTTTACGACTTCTTTACGGGAAACTTCACACCAACTGACAACCTTGCCGTAAGAAATACTGTATTTCGATCAAACTCGACTAGTCTTCTTGAATGCAGCTAGAAACGATAACTGTTAAAGCATTCGAACAGACTTTCTCATATTAACACACACATCACATTATTGAAATAATGAACAAAGTAGCCTCAGTTGACGTCCTTTTCCTCCTTTGAGGGATAAATCGATCTTCTATAGGTAAGTAGATTAATAAGTAATTTCTGCGATATTCGTCACTAGGTATGAGAGAGTAGAAAAAAGTGGAAATAAAGAAGAAAATGTGGAAAATTTAGTCGCCGAAAAAAGGTCATAACATTTTTAGGTAAGTCTAGGCATACTCAAGAGGCTACGAAAATTCCTCTAACGAACTGAAGAAGAAAATCCAACTCTGCAGTATGTCTTTGGTTTCTAAGAGTAGCATAATTATCATTAGATTTTAGTTAGAATGATTTGAAATTTATGCAACGTGTAATCATCTTCCGCCGTAACTGATAGGTCAATTCTTTTCAAGATATCATGACACAAAATATATTAGCAAATAATTTAGCAAGTTCATACAGCTTAATGATAATTAGAACACAACCAATGATTATTTTAGATGTGCAATAAAATACGGATCCATTGAAGAAGGAACTTTTGGTCCTGTTAAATTGGGAGAAATTGAGAACCTGCTAACTCGTGGCTTCCGATCAATATTTCTTTCGTTACTTTTTAAGTACAAGTTAGTTAAATGAAAATTGTCAAATTTGTAGAACGAAAGAAATATATTAATATTAGCACTTTTCTCATTTTTGTGACTCCTGGCGGCGAATGCTTCTATTGAATTTTTCTTGTGACTGTCCGAACACAGATAACACTGTACTCACTCTTCACCTCTTGGTCTGACGAAAACTACAGTTTTCAACATTTTTTTTAACTGCTCAGGCACACAAAACTCGCATTGTGGAGAAGTCAAGAGTTGTTAGTTTGATCGGATCGGACAAGAATTTATAATAGTGTATAGTTGGCTGTGTGACAAAGTATTAACACAGAATACTAAGTTTATTAAGACTTAAAGTTGCATGCAGTTACACAACCTTCAATACAAATTAAGAACTAAAAAAGATAAACAAATGAATACAAAAGATATATCACTTAATTTCTGGGTAGTCTGTAATATTATTAATCGTTAATGGTGCGATGAAGAACACGGTGGCTTAGTGGTCGAGCACTTGTCTCTGGTCCGTGAGGTCCGTGGTTCGATCCCCGACTAAGTAATTTTGTGGTTCACAACATCGTGTACGTGGGTTTTCTCGGGGTACTCCCGTTTTCTCCCACATTCTCATACTACCAATTCTTCCATCATTCAGTTGCTTTAATCATAACCTCTTTTAACGAAAATGGCATGAACGTAGGGTATTGAAGACTTCACTTCGAAATCTTATTAATATTATGAAGGTTACGAATTGTATATGGTAGTACTGCGGTGAACTATGAAATACATTCTAAAATTTAAATATTAGGCAAACTTGAACAATTTCGTGACTCGAATGTTTCGTGGGGGGCGCGGTGGCTCAGTGGTAGAGCGTTCACCTCCGGTGCTTGGGGCCCCTGGTTCGATCCCAGCTCGCGCCGCGTGGACTTTGTGGTGGACAAACCACGCTCATGGGTTTTCTCGGGGTGCTCCCGTTTCCTCCCACTTTATTCATTCCACCATTTCATTCATTTCCCATAATCACCGTCTCTTTTAGCCTAACCGGCATAACCATGGGACGTAAAACTCAATGATTTCATTTTTTTTCCGAATGTTTCGTGATAATTACGAAGTTGACAATTACGAACGAACGTATCCTATTAACGAGAGTTGATTTTGGGTTGAACGTTCCTTTCAGCAGCAAAGCTATATGGGACGTGGACCTACTGATTAACATGGAATCCGAACCACATGAGCTCCTGCTGGCAATCGAACCTGGGTCTCCCACGCCAAAGGCGCGTACGCTAACCGCTTAGCCACGGAGGAGCTCCGACCTTATCCTAGTAACAAGACGACGACATATGAACTCTCGTAGAGGACAGCTGAATATAGTTCATGTAGTAGAAATCGTAAAATGACAATAGCGCTCTGGCAAATTTTGAAGGAAGTAATTCAGCAAATTACATTATTATCACTGTATGCAAACAGTAGAGAACATTGTATTTGTTTACGAGTAAATAATTTCGTATTTGGATGTGGACGGAATTATTCTAAAAAGCAAATGAAAGGATTATTCCTTCAATGCATTTACATTTTTGCCACAGGTTTTCAAACAAATTCTTAAGTTAAGTGCTTGTCTTCGTGGCATTTTCCACTCAATAATTTGTATCAAGGCTGAAGATCACTGAAGCTAAAAACAACGCGGGCCTATTTGTTTCAGTGTGGTGTGTGACTTCAATGCGGAAACGTAAAACTGCAGTAGAGAAAGTAAGTCCCCGCTACAATAATCTCTCCCATCCTCATCAGCATCATCATCATAGGTGTTCTGCCATTATTGGCAGGTCACTTGCCGCAGCTGAGAAGCTTTTATGCTCCATGGCCTTCCGCTGGCCTCTTCGTCTTTAAGTACGATTATTCTGTTTTGATGTTATCCATTAATTGTGGTCTCCTTCGCCACCTTCCTGTCTTTCCTGCCACATATTCTTTAGCTCTTCCTTCATGAAAAGTTTTTTCTTGGCCACTGTCCCAACCAGTTTCTTTTTCCCCTCTTAATAATATTTAAAATTGTTATTTTCTTCCCCACCATTTCTAACCCCCCTCTCATTTCCTCTCTAATGATCTATTTTTTTCCATTCTTCTCCATACCCACATTTAGAAAGCTTCCAGTTGTTTTTCATTATTTTTGCGTAATGTCCATGTTCCTGGCCGATACAGTACAATACTACACACGAAACGTTTTATGAACCTTTTCTATCAACACTTTCTTTATTCAAAGTGAACCCAATAATTAAAACAGATAAGAAAAAGGCTCTATAGTTCACAGTAAGTAATCTTACATTGCCTGCTAAATCATTATACAGGATGTTTCAAAACAACACTGACAACGTTTAGGAAGTGATTCCTGACAGCAAGATAAGACGAAAAGTATAGACTAACCTGGGTGCAAAAATCTGTCATTTCGGAGTTATAGGCTGGCGAAAACATGAAAAAATTAACTTTAAAAAGGTACTTAGCTCCAATACTATGGGATCTACCGTAGTCGGGTCAGGACTTTATTTGGAAACTAGTATATGCCCTATCCAAATATCCATGTTTCAGAATCTCCGAAACAATCTTTTTAGAGGTAGTAGGTGATTACTTAAATTTATATGCCTGTAGCCAAACTGCTTCTATAAACATGGTTGCGTGAATGCCTTAGGATTCTGAAATACGTATTTTTGGATAGCGCACACAATGTTTTGTAAGTGAAGTCTTGATCCAACTGCGGTAGGTCTCGTGGTATTGGAGCTATGGACCTTTAAAGTTCATTTTTTCATGTTTTCGGCAGCCTGTAACTCCGAAAGGAAGCATTTGTGCACCTAGGTTGGTCTATACTTTTTCTCTTATCTTGGTGTCAGGGATCGCCTCCCAATCGTTGTCGGTGTTGATTTGAAAGATCGTGTATACGTGACCACGAATTTAGCCATGTAGTATCATGAAATTATCCGAGCTGGAGAATTTGCAGAAATTTGTAGACTCTTTTTTTTTTTAAATTAATATTTCTTGCATAAATACGTATTTTACTTATGTGAATTTTACAATTTATAACATGTATTATCCTTAATACACACTGATATCCAGCGTACTTTTCGATGTCCATACGCAAGTTCTTCGTATGAATTGATACTATAACGAATATAGCCGAGATTGCCTTCTTTGGGTAATAATTTGAGTTAGGAAATTATATTTGTGTTTGTTTCTTACAAAGGAGAGAGTTACGCCTAATTAACTAAATGTGCAGAATGCAAAGCTACTGGTATGTTTTGTGGTGTTTCGTAAAGTATAGTTTTAAAATTAAACTGATTATTTCCTATTAAAAAAAAAACAATAGTGATAACAAATTTCCCGAAGATCAAAATTGAATAAAGCCTAAATATTGAAAGAATCTCAACTCAATATATTCAATCACAATCTCAATGACTATTCGAAAAATAAAGAGTAAATGGTAGAGGTCTGCACGGGCCCGGCTTAGACGGTAAATTTGTAAATATACAACCATATTTCTCGGGCGTTTTCGGGCCTAACTTTGTCAATATACTGTACAACGATATATATTGCACAGTTCTTTCTGGAGAACTTTTAAAGAACAACTGCAAAATTAAAAATTAAACTGTAATTGCTGTAAATAAAAATACAGTTTTGCGTTAATTATTAAGCTTCTGTAATTCGGGCTCATTCATTATCACACGAGCTCGGGCCGGGCTCGAGCCTAAATGCTAAAACATATTTCGGACTCGGGTCGGGTCGGGCCGGGCTCGGGCTAAAATTTCCGCCCGTGCAAACTTCTAGAAAATGGTCTATCTTGAAAATAGAAACACATAAATATGAAAATGAACTTGTCAATTCTGAATAACTGATTATGGTCCATGCATTAAAGAGTTCTGTTAAGCTTCATACAGAAATTAAAATATACAGTATTACGTAAATAATATTAGACACTATCTGGCTTACGCAGACTCGTTTTGACGCGTGATTAGTGTCATACTAAAGAGTTTAACTAACATAAGTTTCCTGCAGTAATCAGGCATTTAGTATGACGTTAATCATACGTCAAAACGACTCCGCATAAGGCCCTTGAATACTTGTAATTTCTTTCCACGCATTGATATTATTTCGGAGAATCTGCACAAAGAACACTAATTTCAACTATAACATAATTTAATCTGCCCCTTAATACTATATGACAGAGTCAGTGGCGTATTTACGATTTTGTTTCGGGGGTTGGAGGGCTTTGCTAACTTTATTCCTCGAATTGTGAAAATTCTGCAAGATATTTCATTTACTTTAATATAGTAAATAACATTTCGGGGGTTTAAGCCCGGAAGTCCCCCTTAACTACGCCACTGGATAGAGTCTACTTTCGATTATAAAATTTTGATGTAGATAGGCTTGCGTTCTAACACTGAATAAAGAGCGGAAACAGAACACACCTCCAGGAAATTTCCTAGAGGGCAGCACTTCCCACAATTCAATCACATGTCATTGCTGATAAATATATACGAGACAGAAACACTGAATGATTTTTCTTTGTAACTAACTAACTCTATGCCCTATAGATCCCGAAGGTTCAATGCCGCGTTCGCAAAAGCTCTCCTTTTACTTCTATCCTTAGTCAACTGGATCCAGTTTCTAGTTCGTATTCCTATCTCTGCGAGATCCATCTTCAGTTTTTTGTAACAAATAAATTTATTTTATAACAAGGGTTTTTCAATAAGTATGACGAGCGATAATTCAATAGAGGTCACACTGTCAGATAGACCCAAACTTTTTTTTTTTATTTTGAAGCATAGTTGGTGATGATATGTTTTTAATTGAAGCGAACGTTAGGGAAGCTTCTACTATTAGACTTGATCGACATTTTTGTGCCTGTCTGTCTGTTCTACCATAACTTTCTTAAAATTTGATAAAACTTGGTATGTGCCTTCCTTCCATCTGCAGAAGCAACCTTATTGCTTGGGGTTGCAGTCTATCAAGTATAATGGAAGTAAACGGGGTAAAATCCACCCCATGTAGTAAGTGTACACATGTGCATGTAAGATATTTTTTCAATGTAAATCATGTAAAAACTCCTCAATTTCTTAATGCATATTTTCTTTATGGCATTAGAAGTATCGCCAGAGCTCAGGGTAAAACACTAGCAAGAATAAAAGTGTGAATTAATGCCCTTTCTTAACTTAAAAATATGTTCCACAATCATTTTCGTTTAAAAAATGTTCAATTTGGAGTAACATTTCGTCTTTTCTTTTGAGCTTCACACTCATTCCTTCTGCGTGGAGCTCAAATCAGTAAAGAACAAAATAGTTGTATTATTCTTCTTCCCACGATTATATTATTATTATTATTATTATTATTATTATTAATAATAATAATAATAATATTTTAGATTTCCATGATGACCTACATACAACTCGTTCAGTTTTAATACAATATAATGTATATCTTCTTAGACTGTTTAGCGTAATCTCCTGTGCGTAGGATTAAAATCAGTGAAGAATGAGAAATGAAGTTAGCTTGTTAATGTGGTACGGATTACTCGTCTTTCCAATTATTAAAAAAAAAAAAAAAATGATTTAAGATATCGTTCCTAAAATATTAGATTTTCCTGGAACATAGTGTAGGCCTATACTTTTTTCAGACTTCATAATCTTTCTACCACTTGGATTTAAAATCAATTGATAACACAACAGTAAACCTCCATCCGGTTTTAGAAAAGAAGTATCTTCTATGAAAATTTTCATTAATGAAAGTAAATCAACTATCAGGATGGACTTTCCTTCTCTTCTCTGAGTATTTGAATAGCAGTTACAGAAGGAGGAGAAAAGGAGAGAGAAATAATAGGAAAATAAGAAGAGAAACTCATACTTTGAAAGATACAACCACTTGAGGACGGCGGGTTTGATTCGATAATGGGTTGGCTACTCAAATTCACAGTATAGTGTGCTATGAAGAATATGGGCGATTCCTAACGCAATTTGCAATGTATCTCTTGAGGAAAATACATATGTTTCTGGTTTCAATACTTTCCACTTTAACTAACCTTACATTATATCCTAAGCGACCTCTTTCAGTGGTCACCTTTGGTCTAAACTTCCTCTCACAACGACGCAAGGGTATTCATGCATTCACTAACATATAATTACATTTCACTGAAAGAATTCTGCAAGCTTAGCATAAATGATTCAGAAATAGCGTTGTTTTATTGGTTTTGACACAAATTAATTCGACAGCTTTTCATACCAGATATCAATGCTTTCGGAAAGTAACTATACGCCCGTCACATATTAGTTCAGCAATACACTACGTAACTTCAACTTACAATAGTGACTGCAATATTCTCCATGAAAATTTAGACATGTTTCTACGCTTTTTTTCCCGAAGACACAGGTACTTTATGTTGAATTTTCCTGGTGAAAGTTTCCGTAAATTTAATGATTAGCGCTCATTCATTATGTCGATTAGGTACCTGAAAGTCTATCAAATCCTTCAGTGTTTTTGAAAGGTATATTCTTCGTGATCACGGAAGACGTCTTGAAGGATAAATATTTACGGATCTAAAGTTAAAATCATTCTGAGATTAAATAAAGTTTTAATTGGTCAAAGACGAACACGCACGGAGAAACTCTGTACTCTTTCTCGTTTCAAAATCACCAGCCTGACTGTCTCCGGAAGTTAATTACCTACAACACAAGATTACCAACTTTTGCAGAAAATATTACTAGCATAGGATGGAATACAATCGCTGATCATACACCCGTGTTTGTATAGGTATATACTTTTTTTAGTTATTATAGTTACCACATAATGTCGGTTTTGATATATTTGAAGCGAACTTCTATGTATTTCAAAACAACTGGACGCCTGCTTGTAATAATGAAAAAAATAAACTTTTTTCACCGAAAATTTTTAACTTTAGACCATATGTGAAAACTAAATGTATTGTTGAAGGTTTGAAAATATTTTTATCATTTTCAGAGAGCTAAAGTAATTTGAAGTCGAAAAACAATCTTTAAAACGTGGACGTTATAATTACCGGTTGGTCCTTTCGATCATGTTTTTAAAAAAATATAATAGGACCTTCGCGCGAACTGAAGAATAATTATCAATGTTTACTCCTTTATTAGCGTGATAGTACCGAACTTTTCTGCATTATTATAATTCGATATTAAACTATTCGCTATTTTACCCACTAATGACCAAAATGAAACTAAAGGTTCATTTAATTCATCACTTCCTTTCCCAGCCATTTTGAAAATTCTGCAGGAAAGTCTGTTCTAGAGTAACAAATTTCTAACGTCAAATTCACTTCACCACTCTCAATTTAATAGTAACAGACAACATTTTACGTACTTCTTTACAACGTTAGTATCTTAGTTTCTCAACTTAGTTTTTCGAATAAAATATATGATCTCTTATAGGGTGTAAAAGAATATGTAGAGGGAAAGAAATTGATTTATATATGGAATTACTCTGTAACTTTTAATTCTTAGTCATTAAAAAGAGAAAGCTCTTTTTTTTCAACAAAAAATGCTCATTAAGCAATTGACTCTTTTCATACGGAGGTCTCACACGATACGTTTTTCGCCCTAATGGTAAAACAAGAAAGAAAAATAATCCTATTATTCCGTAATGAATGGTATTTTTTTTCTTTTTAATTATCTGCGTGCGCAAATTACTAACACCGCTGGCGAGTACATGTATATAATTTAATGATGATGTATTTCAATGTTCACAGGTAGATGAGAAATTACAAATAGATACTTGTATTTGACTGAAGTTCAAATATATATTATAGCCCTAGATCTGAATTTTCTCGTGTAATTATTGATCAAAGTCCTACAACCTTCCAGAATCATGAACTGAAGAGTCTACAGTTGCTTTCTGTGGGTACACTTGACACACTTTGTATTGGATTTCAGCATAAAATTGCAGAACGTTCGTTTAGTTCCTTAAAGCGGAAGGGACGTATGGGTGATTTTCGTTACTTCGTCTAATGCGTAAAATAATGTTTTAGTGGTATTGTCATTAAGAACTCTGAAGACTAGAATTATCAGTATAAATGTGCTTAATTAGACCTGGAAATGATAGAAAAGTTCGTAAGATATGTTTTTTGTATCTTAATGTCATATATTACGTCCTCGATTTGAAGACGTTTTCTTCATCAGAGTATGAGCCGAAATAGGTAATTTATCATACTTTACTCAACTAGTAACATTTATATGATCCTCAAGTTCAATTTCACGTTATTTGGCACTCGATCTTAACCATCCCATGTAATATGAGATAGATTAAAATGATATTTCAACTTGAAGAGCTTATTACTCTTGACATTCGGTATTTGTTAGTTATAAATTTTCCCTTAGAATAAATTGTCAAAGAAAACTAACTAACTAACTAACTAACTAGCTCTATGGGCGACGGAACCCGGAGGTTCAATATAGCATTCACTAAATTTCTCCGTTGACTTCTTTTCTTAACCAACTGGGTCTTTAACCAACTGGATTCAGTTTCTACTTTGTATTCCTATTTCTACGAGACCCATCTTAATATTGTCCTCCTATCAGCGCCTAGGTCTTCCTAGTGGTCATTTTCCGATTGGATTTCGAGTTAAAACTTTCAGAACACTTCTACTTTCTTCCATTTTGGCTACATGACCTGCCCATCTGAGCCTCCTAGATTTCACGACCCTAAAAATGTTTGGTAAACGGTTTAAATTATGTAGTTCCTCGTTCCTTTCTCAGAGTAGGCGACCATGTTTCGTAACCATACAACACAACAGGCATAATTATTGTTTTATATACAGTATTTTAAGCTCCAAATTCCTCGACAGAATTCGCGACGACCAAACATTTTGAACTGAACCATAACACGAATTGCATGCTTTTATTCGACATTTCTTTGTGAATATGGTTTTGGCCTGTTCATATTCATCCTAGATATTTGAAAGTATCCATTTTATCAAAAAGGAAAGGCATATTAAAATTACCTATCTTTGTATACAGTATAATTGAGGAAAACGTTGCATACGAAGGTTGTACTACTGCAAGATTGAATCACATTGGAATGGAACAGAAATTTTTACTAAAATCTACAGTTTAACGTTCTATAAGCTACTAAAGGAAAAGAATGGTTATTGAAAGTAAATGATAATGGAATAATTTGAAAAATAACGTGGAAAGAAGTAGAAGTACTTTGAGAAAAATTACTGGCATCAATGTTGCTCATCACGAACTCGCGCCGCCTGGTATTAAACCGAAGAGCCCACCCACCGGAGGTGACTGTTAACCGGGGAGCTATTCTGCCCTTCATAATAAGCAAAGCTAATTCTTTTGACGATCATCAATTAGTTAAATCCCGTAGTCAACTCTGCTTCATACGCAGAAGACAAAATACTTCAAAATAAAAATGATATTGAAGTCTAATAATATAATAGATTTAGTTATTTACAAGTTGTTAACTGCTGTACAATAAACTTGCTAATGTTTCCTTGAAATATCCAAATAACGCACTGTACTTGTAATAGATGCACTGACATTATTCTAAATCTATATCATTGTGTAATATTCAATACCATCTAATTTTATTTTAAATTGCATTTCGTGAGTTTTTAACCACAGAATTTACCCCCAAAAAGTAGTTACGTCTTTTAATTGATATGACTTGCATTACTTTAATGCAATCCACTACTCGAATCTCGAGACTTCTTTAATGCAATATTTATTTTGACTCTGCACCAATTTGTTACGTGTTTTGGTATGGTAGTACCGACAGCGTTCTTTATAATACTATATACAAGAAGTTTGAATTACTAATCTTTGATGTTAAACTTCTGTGCACGAATAAGTGTCGACATCACTCATGGCTATAAGGTTAGCGTACGCGTCTTCGGTACAAGAGATTCGGGTTCAATTCCCGATTGGAGTTCATGTGATTTGGATCACACATTAAGCTGTAGATTCATGCCCCTTAAAGTCTTGGTGCTGAGAAGAGATGCTGCACTCTGGACGATCTAACCAACGAAAACTGTTATGGACTTCCATACTATGCTATTCATAGATATCGGAGATCTAATGGAATAGCTATGTCTATCTGTCTGCACACAATGTTACTAAAATAACATTTTCCTGTGACTAAACTGAAAGATAAAGAATATTTGGGAAGGGACAAAAGTTCAAGAACCTCATTCCGAAAGATATATTTCCTTAGAATTTTAATTTATGGATTATCTCGACCAATCCAACATTAACATAAAAAGTGTATGTTCTTGTTTAGAAATTGCTGAAAGTTTGGACACCATCTATTTGCAATGAAACAAAATAATTAGGGAAAACATTTGTTCATTACCTCTTCTAGAAAACATAAATGCAACTAATCCAACTTTTATGCTTCTGTAAAATGAAATATTTCAGTTTAACATCCCAAGATTATGTCTTTTTAGGCAAAGGGAGACGATAATTAAGTCAAGCGAATAATAATGAAAGAATTGGTGGAATGAGGAAGTTGGAGGAAATGAGAAAACCCCGAGAAAACCCACGAGCACGATATCGTCCGCCACAAAGTAACTTAGCTGGAGATCGAACCAGAGACCCCACGCACCACAGGTAAGTGCTCTACCTCTTCGGTACTGCACCCCCTACCTCCCTTGCGCCTCTGTAAGTATCACACTAATCTTAATCATCCATGCGTCACCCTAATCCTAATAATAAACATTTACGCTCATAGATGTCGCAACTTGAGTTATCGCTTGAGTGTGTAACAAAATCCGTGAATAATTGCATTAAATGGTTTGGAATTTGGGGTGGTTGGAGGGTAAATTCAAACAAAACCACTTGAAAATGCTCCAAGACTATTGCCAGAACGAACTTAGAAAGAACAGTTTGTTGTCTGCGGCAAATATATATAAGCAAAGATGGTAGGCTATTTGTCTCTCGTCACTACACTGTAAAAAATCGTTGTGTTAATTCAACACCATGCCTATGTGTTAACGCGATTCTCTTAAAATATAACATAAACAGGTGGTTAGAACAACTCACTCTCCATTTGGAGTTGTGTGTCAAATGCCGGTAGTTGAAATAACACAAAGCCTTTGTGTTCAATTAACACAAGTATAGAATCTTTGGTGTTGTTTTTTTTGCATGATTGCCAAATATGTTCGACATCAAATTATAAAAAGGCTTATGTACTGAAGCTACAGCCAAACACAGAAGAAAGAAATACTGAAGCAAATCCAGGTATTCATAAAATTTCAACACACAAACCGCGCGATGAGTTATCAATTGTTTTATATAATGTTTCTGAAGAAATATGTCAACAGTGAGAGACAACACCGTATTACTGTGTCACTCCTACACTGCACTAGAGCTCACCAGTCTACACCGGGGACTGTGTTTCAAAAATGGCGGAAACTATGTAAAAACACGATTAAGATGTAATCATATTATAAAGATATAGGTAAGAGTTTCCTATCATTCTTGAACAAAATATTGGTTTAAATTGTGTTTCGCACAATCAAGAAAACCATCACAATAAATGAAGGAAGGACGACCAAAAAATTTTTGAAGATTTTTTAAGTGAAATGTTCTATAGTTTCCTATTCTTATTTTAAAGTTAGAATTTGTTTCCTTCCTAGCCCTATTAAGACTTTAACAGGGCATTTCAGAAAAGGGTGCGTTCGGAAACACTTGACGAAATTGACAATGTTCACGAATTAATCTATTGCAGTTCTTTTCGTTAAGTTCATTCCTTTCGTTATTTCCGAACGCGATGAATTGGTTGTCATGTTTACTAGCTAGTATTCAAAGATGGTGAACCACCATAAACGTATGCATTCACAACAGAAACTTTTCCAACACAGAAAAAGGTCTCATCAACACCGCATACGGGGTTGTTTCAACACTGAAATAAATGTCGTAGTAACACAGAAGTGGAGTCGAACTAACACCAAAAACGGTGTTAATCTGGTGATCTAAACTTGAATTTTTACACAGGGGAGTGTTGAATTAACACCAAAATGATGTTAGTTACATGGCCTTGACTTTGAATTTTGACACAATGGTGTGTTGAAATAATAAGAAAATGGTATTGAAATAACATAGTTACTGTGTTATATTGATACTTGACATGGTGTAATATAACACGAAATAATTAACACACTACACGCTGTGTTACTTTTCTCGTGTTGGTGCCACACTGCCTAAAGTAAACTTCAAAACTTTTCCCTACAATGCCGACTCTGACATGGTGTCGAATCAACACCGAAAATATTAACACAGATTCAAATTTAACATCGTTCAACACCGGTTGTGGGTTAAAAACTAAACACCCCTGTGTTAAACGCTAACACCGCGGGGTCTGTGTCGAATTAACACCGCATAGTGGTAGTCACGCTGGAACCACTGCCCTGTGTTAAAATTAAGTTAAATTAACACAACCATTTTTTACTGTGTAGAGAAATAATAATTGCATATGGGAAGCTGGAATGCCTAAAAAGCAAGTTGTTCGAGCCGTTAGTCTGGATATTAAAACACTGAACCTGGTTCGAAGGATAAGGACAGCAGGAATTACAAACTAAAGTGAAACTGAGTAGACCGCAAGTGACAACCGGAAGACTAAAATGTTTCGATTATTGAACCTAACGCAGCAAACTCATTCGCTGCTGCAACAAACCTTAAAAAACTTTAGGTCTGGAGTGCAGTGCAGAGAAATGTAACTGTACTCATATTATTTGTTCTGCCTTGCAGATCAAACTAACGAATGCACATATACATGCTCGCTTAGAGTTCGCAAGGACGCACATCAACAAGTAAGAAGACTTCTGGAATCATGTAATCGTGAGTGATGAGAAAATATTTAGTTTATACGAAGGAAAACAACTTTTAAAACGTTCTACGATATGTTGTTTTACGAAGATACATGCTCAAAATTGAAAATTTTGCAAACTATAATCTCTACGACTTACAGTTGCCGAGATGTCTCCTTAATTCTCCCGAAATCCTATATTTTTTGGTCAATATCTCGGAAACAGTCGCCAGCTGGCCAGTAGCCACGAGTTACTATTTGATACAAAAATGTTCAACTTCCTCTTAGGTCTTGATCAACACAAATAATATCTCTTTACTAGCAGCGTTCACCCCGCTTCGCTGGGGTCACCCCGGAACGCAATAAACTTTGTTACTTAGATAATTTTTACTTTTTCGCTTTCAAGTGATATGATAAAAACCATAGAAGATTGGAGTAAATGTTAACATTATATCGCCTGTCATTTATGTTAACCCGCCGAGTGACACGGTCATGTGGGTTGCATATAAATACGGTTAGATTTAGCTATGATGAGCTAACAAAGGATTTCTACGTTATGGACACTTGAATGGTCAATTATCTCAAGACACTGGTAATTGAAAATTAAAGTGATATGATAAAAACCATCTAGGGTCCAAATCTTAATAACCCCCCAAAAATGAAAGAAATTGGTTCAGCCGTATTAGCGTGATGAGCTAACAAAGGATTTGTACGTTCTCTTTTATATATATAGATGACTTACGGTCACCGAAATATGGCTCCTTAAATCTCCAGAAATCGGAATTTTTTGGCCAATATCTCGAGAGCAGTAAGAGTGACGTGAAATATTCCATTTCTTTTACATTGTTTACGATGCTCTATCTAATAGGTTGCTCAAAATTGAAAAATTGGCAAGTAACACACACACACACACACAAACGGAGACTTCAGTAACAAACTTTTTAAGTTCGTTGAAAAAGTTAATTAGAGCCGTTATGTACGATTTTAACCTATGGCGTACAGTGGGCCGAGAGTTTGGGAAGAACAACCAGTAGTGTTAATAAAACACACTTAATGAACAAGTTTTACTTTAATAAAACATTGAAATCTATTTACATATATCCTGTTGTAATCCAGCATTAATATTTTGTTAGTGAAATCTTTCAAGAGGCCCCATCACGGCGAAATTACAGTACCCCTAATTTTACAGTAATTGTGTTATATCTTCAAATAGATAAAAGATAATCGAAAAGTGGAACAAGATCGCCCTAGAAAATATTATTTTCCATGAGATACCGTTATCATGACTCACTTATCTACTTTCGATTTCCAGCTATTTAGAAAATCGGGATTTATTTTCGCGTTTTTAAATGTCTGCAAATGGAAAACTACTAGGTGACTCTTGATAACGGACCCTAATGCAAAATAATATTCTCTAGGGCGATCTTGTTCCACTTTTTGATTATCTTTTATCTATTTGAAGGTATCACACAATTACTGTAAAATAACCGATATTTTAATTTCGCAGTGATACGGCCTCTTAAGCTCAATGATTTGTCTTTATTTCTCAATTTCATTTTGAAATAATATTCTGAGAAAGAAAAAAAACATGGATATAAAATGATAGTTTTGGCATCCATTGGAAGGAACAACAGTTGGAAAATTAAATCACTGACTGTGTTAAATAAATCCTAAAATAAGAAGTTGAAACTATACCATTATATTGTTTTTTATTCTTTGTTTGTTTTTATTTCCGTTGCATCTGCGTGAATGAATTTGTCAAGAGTAAAGAAATCCTCAGTTATATTATAGCGGGAAATGCCATGGTAACAATAAATTCTATGTGGATTGTCAAGGAGATAAAATATAGTATGTATACAGCCCAGATTTAGCAATTCTCCCTCAAATATATCTCTCTCCGTAGTCTCCCTCCTTCCCTCTGGTGTTCCGTCTTCCAGCTGCGCGTTTTATGTTTTCCAACAAAAGAACAAAGAAAGAATGAAATCATGTGCGTGCAGAGATGTAAAGTGTTTGAGGCAACGAATGTTCCATGCCATGCATTTACTGTACCGTATGAGATATTCTGGAAATTAAAAACCAGCGAAAAAAATGCATGGAACAGAAACGGTTACTTTAAATTCATCATGATAAACAAAAGAGGGTTTATTAGATTTCCTTAGGCTACATCTATGTTAATAGTAATAACACAAATAAAACATAGCAAATAGAAACCAAAAGAACTATACGGAATTTCCAAGAATCATTTAGAAGACATTAACACAGATAAACGACAATCAACTGCCGGGCTCAAGAAAACTGGACTCTCTTCTAAAGGAGTAGGATTCATGATGGCCATCTAGGACTGAAATGAAATCTTTGAGTTTTACGTCACACGCATATGCCGGCTAGGCTAAAGGAGATGGTGATGATGAGTGATGAATGAAATGATGGAATGAAGAAAGTGGGAGGAAAGGGAGAACCCGAGAAAACCCACGCATGCAGTATTTGTCCACCACAAAGTTCACTTGGCGGGAATCAGGATTGAACACAGGACCCTATGCACCATAGGTGAATGCTCTACCACTGAGCCATCACGGCCGCTGCACCTAGGACCGAGTGATACCAACCCGAAACAATTGTAAGTACAAACTGAAGCAAGAAGTACCGGATGAAAAATACAGAATGGCGGAGACATCAGAAACTATTGAATACATCATAGGCTCATGCCATATAAAAGCTCCCAAAAACTATCTAAAAAGACATACTAATGTTACAAAAAGCATTCACCAGTGTTGAGCTCATAACATGGAATTAATTGCCGATACCAAGCCATACTACAAATACCAGCCAATTCCAGTACTTGAAAACTACAAATACAAACTCTACTGGGATCAAGAAATAAGAACGGGTGTCACGGTACCTGCATACAGACTCGACATCACTCTTATCAATAAAATTGTCCAAGAAGTAACTCTCATACGTGTAGCAATACGTACCATTGACTCATAACACACGTACAGCATTCAGTACAAAAATAAGCAAATATAAAGACCTGGCAGACGAAATCAAGGATTGATGGAAATGAAGACCACAGGGAAAAAGGAGGTAACTCAGGAAATGGTCGAAAATGAGTTAATAGCGGAAGAATAATGTAGCCTGAAAGGTGTAGTTTGCACCTACAGTAAGAAGGTTAGTCACTAAGAAATTTAATGCTAAAGAGTTCGTCTACAATGAGTAGAAAACAGGACAACTGTGTAAAATTATATTTAAAAAACTGACTTGCCTCCTTTTCCCCTCTAGTCTTCATTGTCAAAAGGTTAGAGTAAGACCAATCATTATCTCAGCTAGTGTAATTGTCCCTAAAAGTACTATGACGTAACTAGAGCAGATAAACGCAAAACATCTAACAAACCTACAAAAATCAGTAATACTAGACATTTGTCATACGGTCAGAAGTTCTTTCGAGATTAAGTCTTCAAATAATCTACACTTTCGAGAGACGGCCGTCATATTATTAAGCTGAAATCGGTTTAAACTGTGATATAGCACTAATAATAATAATAATAATAATAATAATAATAATAATAATAATAATAATAATAATAATAATAATAACGTAATGTAAAATGCAAGTTCTCTAAGTTGCTACTGCACAGCCTACGATTCATGGTTCATACTTCACTTCCTTTAGAATAAATCTACCTTTCTAGTGATACTGTTTACATGACGCAAAGAATACATTTGGTAGAAATTCGAAAAAAAAAATCCAACAGCGGTCAGCAGACATGATGCCCTCATATTGAACGATAATGCAAGTTTTCATGCCAATCAAACGACTGTACGGATTCTCCATAGATTGCAGTGTGAAACTCTTCCTCGCTTACTGCATTCTTCTGATTCCCTACTGAGTACCATCTCCTTTGATATCTCGACTGCTTCTTGGCAAGAGAGAATTTCCTTCATTGTGATTTCTATCCATGATACATTACATCGTCGTTGAACCTAATAATTGGCTAAGCATGGCTGTATCTGAACACGAATTTGATTAACTAGGTACTGTAGGTTTCGTTTCTGACCTTCGAAATTGATACGCTACTTGGACATTTCAATTGCACCAACACGAAATTTCTTTAAGTCAGTAATTATTATAACACTTGTTTATATACACTTAAGTTTAGATATTTTGAAACAAGACAAATTGCAAATAGTAAATGGTATATTATTGAATACCTTACACAGTTGTTTAGCTGCATACATCCCTTGGGGAATTCTTTATAGATGGTTTGAAGAGAAATTTGAAAGGGAAAAATAAGATCCTCTTATTTGCTACCTAGTATCTTCAGGTAAAGTAGAATCAAGCCCATAACTTATGTTGAAGCTTCCATGCAATTAGGTGTTTACATAATAGGATTAAATTATTATCAGAAACTTGTAGATAAAATTGCTTTCCTAAAATATGTAATAAGGTGCGCCTAAATAATTCATTTTTAAGCCGTTATACTTCGGAAGAAAATGAAAATGAATCTTTAAGTTTTACGTCCCACGGTTATGCCAGTTAGGCTAAAGAAGACGGTGATGAAGAGAATTGAATGAAATGGTGGAATGAAGAAAGTGGGAGAAAATGAGATAACTCCGAGAAAACCCACGAGCACGGTGTTTGTCCACCAGAAAGTCCACACGGCGCGAGCTGGGATCGAACCAGAGACCCCAAGTACTGGAGGTGAACGCTCTACCTCTGAGCCACCGCACCCCCAATGCTGCGGAAAAGTTGCGAAATTGGGATACTAAAAAGGAGTTTAAAAAAATGCATAAAATCGGTTTGTATCTTTCGGTCGCACACGTACTCTAAATTTTGCAGAAATGTGAAAATAAAATCATATTTCTACAATAATTTCTTATTTTACTAATGGTCTAAAATAATTTGTTTTTAAACATTTAAACTTATGCTCAATAAAGAAACAAAACAAAGTGGTTAGAATTTTTTTCTTGAACTGTGATCTACCTGTATTTATAAATTATTTTTCAAAATTTCAGAAACTTTGAAAGCAATGCGCGTTCGGAAGATGTGAATGGATTTAAATAATATTTAAACATTATTTCTGTGGTTATAATACAGAAGAATTTGACCTATTGCATTCGGAAAGAGGTTAATTTTTTTTTTAAAGCAAAAATTATCGTAAAGATATCAATATATCCAAGTTTCGACAAACTGTAGAACACATGAGTGACCGAAACCATAAACCATTTTTTGTTACCCCTTTATTTTTTTTCGGTTCACCCAAATATGTAATCTTCCTTTACCTAACACATGGGCATTCAGGCTGGTTCTGATGCTCAGCGTTGAAATTATCAGCTAACTTCCCGACTTCTATTATCTTTTAATAATAAGAATTATACCTTTTAAATGAGAATGCATAAAGTTAAAAGTAAGTTCCTAAAACATATCAGAAGTGTGATGAAATAATAATGAATAAGCAAACTGTTACAATCCGGACTGGAGCTGGTTTCTTTTTTATCTTTTTATCGCAAGGTATGCGAATAAATGGGAAAACAAAAAACCAAGGAAACATAAAAACGCGGAAAACTATTTGCACAATTAGTTACAGTATATAATGGAATTCACGCTCTATTTCACAGTTGATCATAAACATGTGGGATTATCCTTTGAGTACATTCCCGCATGTTTATTTCTACTTACCTTTGTACATTTTCCGAGTTCTTTCTTTTGAAGTGTATATTTGTATAGCTCACTTCATTTTGCATTTTCTAGTGCAGAGAATTTTGTTCAACGAGTTTCATACATATAAATTGTACTTTTCAAATCAACTCCTTACCTCAAGAGCATTCAGATGTTTAATATGTCTCCAGCCCTTCCGCAGAAAGAAACTTTGTAGCATTCATTCTTGCAAATCATAGTCCTCTATGAAAAGGGAAAGATTAGCACGTAGATTACTTTATTATCTTTGTAAATGTTTACTGTTTATTTCTATATGTATTTTCGAGCTATTTTATCAGACTTAGTTTGCATATTGTCTAACTAAGCACAACAAGACATTGAGTAAGGCTATGTGATAATATATATAAAAATCACAATCACGTAGAGACCTGCACGGGCTGAATTTTTCGGCTCGCCGGGACCGAAAGGTTTTTGGAGATTTTCGGCCCGAGCCCGGCCCGATAAGTTTTTTTTTTTAAATTATTGGCCCAAGTCCAGCCCGGCCCGATAAATTTTAAAAGTTTCATTTTGTAACATTTTTCACGGGCACACTTCTTCAACGTTTGCCTTTATTCTAATTATCGTTTAACGAAAGTCAATAATTATTAAAGAATTGCAATTAATCGGCCCCAGTCCGACCCGACCTGAAGAGAAATGAGTGTCGGCCCGCATAGTCGGCGCGTCCAAGCCCGGCCCGTGGAGGTCTCTACAATCACGTAACAGACACAATAATAATAATTTTGTCTTCAGGCTTCCATTCCCTTTTTTGAGTTTTGACTTTTTTTTTCTTTTTTTTTTAAGAATGGAAAGTCTGATGACAGAGATATTGTGTTGAAACTGTTACGTGAATATGATTTTTATATAGTATTACACAGCCTTGCTCAGTGTGTTTTAGTGTTTAGTTAGGTTTTCGAACTCTAAATACGTGTACTCAACGGGACAGAAGCATGGAAACTCTCCAAAGAAACGTGAACTTATTAGATGCTTCTCAAATACAAGTGTGAAATTATTATGATTATTTGATTTTGAATTAAAATTTCTTTTTCAGTATCGGGGCTAGATGAAACGTAGATCTACAGCTTAATGGGGGATGCAAACTACATGACCTCTTACCGTGAATCGATCCCGGGTCTCCCACACCGAAATCACCCATAGTGAATGCAGAAAAGGAGCTAGACCCAAAACTAATGGGGAAGAGGAACTGATTGGGATATTACGTGAGAAGGATCTTTACTCAAGATATGAGAGGGCACGTTGGTTCAGTGTAGGACACTTACTTCTGGTGCGTGGGTCTCTGGTTCAATCCCGAGCCAAGTAAGTTTGTAGTAGACAACATGGTGTAAGTGGGTTTTCTCAGAGTACCCCCTTTCCTCCCATATTCTCATTCCATCAGTTATTATATCATCATTCATTTGTCTAAAGGCCTAAAGGCTATACTCGTGGAAGGTTAAATTGAAAGATTTCATTTCATTTCATTTTCAATAGATAGGATTAAACATAAGATAAAAGATAAATAGAATAGATAGGATTAAACATGAGATAGATAGAATTAAACATGATTAAACATGAGATAAGAGATAGGATCAAACATGAGATAAGAGATAAGCAGGATTAAACATGAGATAAAAGATAAATAAAATAAGGCCGATAGAGATTTAATTTACGGTCAGTGTTGGAATAAGTAAACTCTATAAGGACAGTAAACACGCAACTCTATAAGGACACAGTAAGGACTATAAACTCTATAAGGAGTGCACGAAATGTTCATCTATGAATAAATGAATGGACGTGCATTTAAAATAAGATTATCTAAATATTTTGTCCTAGGTATTTATACAACCCATAGCTCTTAATTGCCTTGAGCGTTGCATATTAATGTATCGCACAACTTACATTTATAAATGAAAGAGATATGGAAAGACATGTTAAGGTCACTTTACACAGTAAGATATTAACAGATCGACTCCACTAACGAAACTCGGCCAAGATAATCTCTATAACTATCTGTGTACGAGACAATTAAAAAAAAAACTAACTTTCGTTCGTCTGGAGTTAAGCCTTAGAATGCCCACTATTGTCATTCTGAGACCTATAGTCGTGCCACTCTATGAACCGTACTCCAATCACGTAACAGTGGAGTCTAAAGCAGGAGACATCGTCGGAGAGCGTTGGATGCTGTCGTTGGATGCTGGTGACATGTTCTTGAAAGCACTCGACCGTTGCCACGTCACAACTATAAGTAAAAAGCTGTACAGCTGGGGAATTTCAGGGGCATGTGGTAAATTGCAACACCGCATTAAATCAACGAGCTTCCAGATCAGCAAGGATAAAAAAGTGGGTTGGGACAGGCCGAGTATAATAGCGATGGATAGTACTCGTATAATTGGTATGTAAAGACGAAGGGAATAGCTCAGGATTGTAATACGTAGCAGACTCAGCAAATTACATGAAAATGATGCCAGAATGCCTTAATTATGATGATGTGCCAAAAGTAGATCATGATTTTGTATTGATTTGGAGAGGTACCGTAAGACGGGGTTACTTTCCACATCAGGGGTTATTGTACACAAAATATGAAAAGAGTTTCACAGTCCTCTGTTGGCAAAACCATGAACAGAAAAGAGGAAGTTTCAACTGGCACCGTAAGATAGAACACCTAACTGTATTTTGGCTATAATGTTAATGGTTATCAGTTCTAATTACCGAGAGGGTTCGTTGTTGTTGAGGCATGGAAAGCAGTCACTGTAAAGGACGACAAAATTTGAAAGGTATCACCTACAAGAATTTCCGTCAAAGTTAAGTCAGTTTCGTAGAATACTACCGTGCATAATGGGACTTTGATGCAATAGTTGAAATTGAAATGTGAAACGTTTTAAAGTCATAAAAAAGTCAAACTGGAAGAAGGCGGTTTCAGTCTGTATTTGGGGTTACTTTGCACAGGTCAAAAATACCTCTTAGATAGGAAATTATTACTACTGGAACCTCCTGCATTCTAAATTTAGGTAAATTTCCTATTAGGTAGATGCCGGAATGAATTTCTTGTTCGAAAATAAATTATGAACACTGGCGGATCCAGAAGAGTAGTTTGAGAGGGGCTCACTCACAGTCCAGTCTTCGGTTTTTTTTTAGAAATAACTGGACTTTTGGGGGGGGGCTGCAGCTTATACGCATAAGAATGACTAGCATTAGATGTTTTGAAAAAGAAATCATGCAATTTGGATAGGCTTCAGCCTGAAAGTCCCAAACCCCGTAAATCTTGCACTAATTACGATTTGGATGATATTCTTGGAGATAAGGAGTAACCAAGGCAAATCAGTTTACGGGGATTCTTTTTCTGTTCCTAAGTTAGCATTTGTGTGGGACAAATGCTAAACCATTGGAATGTGGTTCCTGTGCCGGTACCAGAAAATACATAAATTTTCTTCACAAATATTGGTAATTCATACTAAGTATCGATACCAGTACCCCTCATTCTAATATCAATATTTGTAAACTGTATGCAGTTTTGTGTAGAAAGTAAAATGTATAAATACTGAAGGGAAAACATTGCACAGAAACGTTATATTCGTATGTTAACATACAAGCTGGGATCGAACCAAGGACCACATGAACCAAAAGTGAACTATCTACTCCTGAGCCTCGGCGGCCTCAACCTTGGTTAACAGCTAAAAGCATACAAGTAACTCAAAAGTTCAGTAGGTACTCACTTTTAGACAACCCTGATCTTACTCGTGTATTTGTCTCTTATTATTTATTCTACAAGATACACCAAAATTATGTAGTGTAAAGGAATGTTTGGAATGATGTGCAACAAAAACACATTATTGTATGACGTTACTTATTATTTTGTTAGCATTTCCGTATATTACTTATCTTTGTTAACAGTAAACTTAATCTACTCTGCAGTTGTTTGTATGAAACGTGCTATTAGTTGAAAAGCAACAAGATAAAAGGAAACATCATAGTACTTCTCTTCCCCAAAATAAATACTTGAATGCAACTCGTAAAAGAATCCAGTGAAATTTTATCCAATTTCCGAGACTCCACGAGGAACCCCCACTGCGGCGGTTTCCATAAATACAAAACTCTCGACTACAGCGAGTATTTACTGCTTTTCATAAAAGTGGACCTCTCACAGAAGTCTGAGCACAAAGATTTGTAGTGTTTTAAACAAACCGGAACGAAGAAGAAACTTTCTAGAGAGCAGAGAGGGTTTTCTAACTGATAACAGAGAAACCAAATTGCTAGAGTCACGCCAAATGCGACTTATATGCACTGTATTTGCTCTTTATTTTGAAGATTACAACTTCAATGTTATTAAATACTACAGTGTCCTATATACAATGCAACCCGGAGTTTGGGATAGTAGAATTTTTGAACCGAAAGCGGTACACAAATAATAGTTATACCAAAATGAAGCTTTTTTCATCAATATATTTTCAAACTAGGAAGCAACGATTGAAGTACACTAGAAACTACACAGTGGTGCC
The DNA here is from genome assembly GCF_964235325.1 of Thermobia domestica. NCBI lineage: Eukaryota > Metazoa > Arthropoda > Insecta > Zygentoma > Lepismatidae > Thermobia > Thermobia domestica. Next base: position 262,325,831 of record NC_137462.1, on the reverse strand, counting down.
AAATGTAACCGAAGATGTAAATATTTTTTTTCTTGTACAATTCACGTAAATTGACACATAACTCATACGTATGGTTGTTCTGTCGTTAATTTTCAGTTTGTTAAGTTGGAGTAGCTTGGAAAATAATGGAGCACCTAAAAGAATTTTTCATTTCCACCGATAACCAATCGGATGAGGCCTCTGTAAGGGGTAACTAGGAAAATCGTAGTTTTCATAAATTAGCATCCTGAATTGGCAACATTGCTAATGTTCGAGTGCATCAAATGGTGTGTTAACGATCTGTCTACATTATGCAACTCGTGTAAATAATGGAAAAGAAACTTTGAAATTATCATGATAAAACTTTTACTTACGTGCGCCCGGCAACAATGCTGTTCATTTCTATTGGGCTGCTTAAAGGAAGAGGTATACAAGAACAACCGTCGAACTATACAAGACCTGGAAACAAACATTCGCAGTGTCACTGAGAACATTAACACTACTACTCTTCGTAAAGTTGCTGCCAACATGATGAGACGTGTGAACCTGTGTATCGGGGGCATTTCCAGCATCTGCTGTAGAACTCACAATTCACTTCGTAACAGTATTGCCGTGTACATCAGTCATTTTCTTCAATATACGAGTGAATTATCCAAAAATTCCGATCGTTTACGTTTAACAAACAGCTTATGAACACGCATTTTCTTTAGTTGAAAGAGACATTTAAAAATACTTATGAAAATAAGTATATGTTGTAAGTTCATTTTCAACACGCAGTTGTGCAATGACCCAGCACTGAACGTAATAAAACTAGGTTAACACTTAATTCTTGAGTATGTCGTATGGAACGTTTTGGAAGTTAGACCTTTCTAAATTTACCTTCTTCCGTTAATTCAGTTCTTTCTATTCTTTTTTTTAAATGCCAGAGTACACTGAACATTACATTAATATGTAATTTGTAGTAACAAAATTTGACAACTAACATTATTTTCACGTTTATTGAAAATTTATTTGTCTACTCGCCCATAGAAAATTTGCTGTTGTCAATGGAGTAGACATGAAAAATCCCACTAACCCTTCAATTTTTACAAGGATTTCCTTCACTCTATTCCGAGAAATCATTGTTTTTTAAAAAATCTCACAACACGGGATTTTTCTCACGAGTTGTCATCACTGGTCTCTACTCAAATTACAAGCCTGTAACCCTCGTTTATGTTCGTTAGGGTATTTTCTTACGGCATCCCTCTCGAGTCTGAGATTGAGTAAGATAACTAACTCACTCTATGGCCTATGGAAAGCGGAGGTTCAATGCCGCGTTCACGAAAGCTCTCCACTGACTTCTATCCTTAGCTAGTTGCATCCAGTTTCTACTTTGTATTCCAATCTCTGCGAGATCCATCTTAATATTGTCCTCCCATCTGCGCCTAGGTCTTCCTAATGGTCGCTTACCGATTGGTCTTCTATTCAAGACTTTGAAAGCGTTTCTATTTTCTTCCATTCTAGCTACATGACCCGCCCACCTAAGCCTCCTAGACTTGACCCTAACAATGTTGGGTAAACCATATAA